>NC_081370.1:36084999-36401590 GCF_030684315.1 Stegostoma tigrinum
AACCTAGGTCCCGGGCGCTGTGAAGCAGCAGTGCTAACCACTGAGCCACCGTGACGCCCAAGAGGAGCTTTGGAGAGTTCTAACACCTCACTGGCATGCTGTCACTTTACCTTCCACTCGTCAGCAGCAGACAAATCTCTAAAATCAATTTTTCCAACAATAGCATTTGATAAAGGCAGATATCAAAAATCTTTACACCACTTTTATATTAATAGAACTATTGACAGCCAATTTAAAAGACAAATTTTACATATGCCTATTACAAATATGTACAGACGCGCATTTTGTTTTGTTTGTATTGGAATAGTTCGACATTTTAATTGCTTTTGAATTATATAATTACTTTCTTCATACCTTTGAGCTAACAATCCTAACGATGACTTTCCAAAGGGCAGAGGAATCAGATCCAGGTTGGACTTCGAACAATAAGCATTTTTCTTGCCCAGCAGTCAGTCTTTCAGTGCTACAATGAGTGAAAAAAGCAGAATATTAACATTTGTCAGTGGTACAAGACTCAGTGCAGATAGCGTGAAACATTGAATGCAAATGAGCAATTATCCATTCAGCAAATAAGTTCCAAGTTTTTATTATAAGATTGTTCATCAATTTTGATAAGTTATTTTTTCCTCCTGTCCTTTTATAATAGTGGTGTGATGGGTGCCTGTGCCCTAGGGTGTTTTGCCCAAATGGCCATTCTTCACTCATTAGCCTAACCAACAAGTTTCAGGAGAGCGCATCACAGGAAAGAACACACTTCCAGCTGAGCACTGATGTGTGGAACGACCTTAGTATGGGGTGATCAAAGTTTGCAAAGACAAAACTAAAGGCAACTGCCATTAGCTCCACCTCACCTTTTAGCTTTAACACACTTAATTTTTTTCAAAGAATAGAGCAGTCAAAGTGACATTGTCTTGCTTGGAGGATTGTATTTACAATACAACAATTGTAAATAAACTCCAAATGTTACATAAGCACACATTTCAGCATGAAAAAGCAGACCATGGCAATGCTGAACAAAAGCAGAAGTTGCCGTAAAAGCTCAGCAGGCCTGGCAGCATTTGTGAAGAAAAGTCAGAGTTAATGTTTCAGGTCTAGTGATCCTTCCTCAGAACTGATGATAGCTAGGGCAATGTCGACACAGATGCTACCTGCTGAGCTTTTCCAGCAACTTCTGTTTTGTTCCTGATTTACAGCATCCACAGTTCTTTCAGTTTTTACATGGCAATACTGAATCTATCCATGATAAGAGCTGTCACATGTTCTGACGTCAGGTTAGTGGCAATCCTATGATCATCGAATTACAGAATTTCTAGAATGTGAGCTTCTATACTCAGTACATGAACTGCAGAATCATGAGGAATGACTGCAAACGAAACAAGCTGTCAATGCTTCTGGTGCCCAACAGATGTTCAAATGAAAATTACCTTGGAATCATTTGCAAAGACAACTGTCAAAACCAATTGCACAGCACCTTTAATAGATAAAGAAAATAATCTCAAAAGTAGTTCAAAGAAGGGTGATCAGATCGAAATGGACATTGGAACAAGGTGCAAGATATTAGATTGGATGAGTGAAAGTTAAAGTTGGGTAGCAGCAAACATAGTACTGTAGAATTTCACATCCTGTTTGAAAAGGGAAGACTGAGTCCAAGACTAGCATTTAAACTTAAATAATGGAGCCATGTGGTTTTGAAAGCAGGGTTAATTGAAGTGGCCTGGCACACAAGGCTGGGGGAAGCAGCAATAGAGAGGTAGTCACAGAAATTTTACAGAGATATTTCAAAATACTCAAAATAGGTATATTCATACTTTGAAAGAAAAATTCTAAAGGTTGAACCCAACATCCATGGAAACTAAAATTAGGGAGAACCATCAAATGTAAGTAAAAAACACATAACTGCACAACAATGAGTGGCAGGTTATATGATTAGTCAGAATTTAAAGAATGGCAGGGAATGACAAAAGATTAATCAGGAGAAAGAAATAACTGTATGAGGGGAAGCTGGCTAGAAATAAAACAGACAGTAAGAGGTACTTAAAGTGAGTACTATCGCATTCGGAGTGAGAATGCGCATTAATAGTACATGCTTTTGTTCACTCACAGGATATGTGCATCTTCAGCCAGGCCTGAATTTATTTCCCAAAGGGCAATTAAGAGTCAACCGTAATGTTGGGATCTGGAGTCAGAGGCCACGCCAGGCCAGGAAAGATTGGCAGTTTCCTTCCCAAAAGGACACTGGTGAAATAGCTGGGGCTTTCCCAAAAACTCTAGACTCTTGATTCCACATTTTTAAAATTCAATTCCAAGTCCGCAATCTGCTATGGCAATATTTGAAACTAGGTCTCCAGAATGTGACCTGGGTCCTTGGATTACCATTCTAGCGACAATTCCACTAGTGATGGATGAAATGAACGAAACATTTTGCTTCAATCTTTTCTAAAGAAGATATACAAAAATATGTGAAAAGGAGAGGGTCTTATTAAAATTACAATCACTAGGGAAACTGTACTGAGCAAACTAATGAGGAAGCAGGGTGACAAGTCTCCAGGCCCAAGTGGACTTCATCCTCAAGCAGGACATCGCAAAATTGGGGTTGGGAAATTTTGGGGTCTCACACTCAGAGGTAGCGATGGCAAGCCCCTCTCTACCCACTTTGAGGTTTTCTTAATCCCCACTGCTAACCAAGAGGTGTGACAAATTTCAACCTTGAATTAAGGTAATGGTGAGCAAAGGTTTAGCTGGCAGGATCCTAGGGCATCGGCACTAATTTTCCAAAATTCCCAACTTGCAGCAAAGGTTCCAAGAGACTTGAAAGTAACAAATATTATCTTTATTCAAGAAAGAAGATAGGCAGAAAACAGGAAATGATAGGCCAGTTAGTTTGACATCTGTTGTGAGGAAGTTGTTAGACGGATCGTTATGGAGGTTATAACTCGGTACTTGGGTAACCAGGAAGATTCAGTATCATTTTACGTAAGGGAAAGCATGTTCAACCAATTTACTGGAATTCTTTGATGCACTTACAGGTTCTGTGGATAAAAGGGAGCCTGTAGACACACTGTACTTGGGTTTCCACAAGACATTTGATAAGGTCACATCAAAGGATACTGTAAAAACTAAAAGCTCATGTAATCTATTAGCTTGGTTATGAGTGGCTGACTGACAGAAAATAGGGAGTATGCAAAAATGGGCTTTTGCCTAATTGACAGGATTTGTTGAATAGAATCATGCATGGGTTTCTGCTGGGGTCTTCACTCTTCTACAGTTTATATCAAATAATTAGAGGGAAGGGAAGGCACAATGGCTAAATTTGGAGGTAAAACAAAGAAAGGTAGGAAAGAATGTAGTGAAGAAGATATAAGGAATATAATGAAGAAAAATGGGAGGTTGTTTTCTTTGGAGGAAGAATCAAAATCGGAGTATTACTTGAATAGATAACAACAGTGGAATTCAGAGAGTCTATGGCATGTACATTGTACAATACACCTGTACAAGTAGAATGTAGGTCAAACACGCAATCAAAGCAGCCTTTGGGATGCTATCCTTCACTTTGAGGGGAATCGAACATAAAGGTAAGAACGCTATGCTTCATTCATACAAGGCACTGACAGGGCCACATCGCGAATACTGTGTAAAGTTCTGGTCTCTTTATTTAGGAAAGATGTATGCATTGGAAGTGGTTTGGATGACATTCACTAGTTTGAGACCTGGCATGAGCGATTTGTCTTACAAGAATATGTTGAATAGGCTGAGTTTGTTTCCACTGGTGTTTAAAAAAGTGATGAGTGTCTTGATTCAAATGTGCAAGATCCCGAATCATATTGACAAAGAGGATGTGGAAAGGATGTTTTCTCTATTTTAAAATTAGAGTCTGACTTTTCAGGAAAGAGATAAGAATTTTTTTTCCTGAGGATTCTGGGACTTTGGAACTCTCTGCCTCAGCAGTTGGCAGAAATGGGGTCATTGAATATTTTTTAAGACACAGGTTTTAGATTCGCGTTGGTGAAGGGAATCAGAATTTATTGCGGGGGGGGGGGGGAATAGGAATACAAAACTGCAAGACAAAAAGAGATGAACCAAGATCTTATTAAATGGCAGAACATTCTTGAGGAGCTTAATGACCTACTTCTTCTATTTCACATGTAATGGGACCCTGTTACATAGGAATCGGAGGAGGCCATTTGGCCCCTTGAGCCTGTTTCCACCATCCAATGAGATCATGGCTGATCTGTGGCCTAATTCCAAATGCCTGCCTTTGGTCCATCTCTCTTATGCAACTTTGCTTAACAAAAAAAAATGTATTTATCACAGATGTAAAATTAATAGCCGATCCAGTGTTCACTGTAGTTTGTGGAAGAGAGCTGCATAAATCTACCACTTAGTGTGGCCTAATTTACCCTGTCTTTTACTGTTAGTATCTTAAAGAATTTGATCAGATAACTATTTACCCCTCTAAATCCTCAAGAAAACATGCCTTTTTTGTATAATCTCTCCTCATGACTTAACTTCTGAAGTCCTGGTATCATTCTTGTAAACCTATGTTTAGCTTCCTCCATGTTAAGTGTATCCTTCCTAAGGTGTGGCGCCCAAATCCGCTTATAGTACTCCAAGTGGGGTTAGCCAGAGTTTTGTACACCCGCAGCATAATTTCTGCATCTTGTACTCCAGTCCTCTAAATATAAAGGCCAACATTTCATCAGCTTACTTGATTATTTTCTACAGCTGCTGGTGACATTTTCAAGATCTATGCACCTGAACCTCCAAGACTATTTAGACATCCATTGTTTAAGTTCATATCATCTGTCTATCCTTTTTGGGTCCAAAGTGGATAACCTCAAACTGCTTACACAGAATGACATCTGCCACAGTTTTACCTATTCATTCAGACCATCAATATCCCTTTGTAATTTTATGCTATCATCCGCACTGCCTACAATGATGCCTAACTTTGGGTCATCAGCAAATTAGGATACATGACTTTCTGTGCCATTATCCAAGTCATTCATAAATAAGGTGAACAAGCGAGGCCCTAACATAGATTCTTATGGGGCACCACTGGACACATCCTGCCAATTTGAGTACCTGCCATTATCTGTACTTTCTGCCCCTGCTACTCACTCAATTTCCCTACCTTGTCAGTAATGTGCATACAATTCTGTGGGCTTCTACTGTGTTTACAGTCTCTTATGTGTCTAACTTTGCCTTCTGGAAAGCCAGATAAACAATATCCATAAACATTCCCTGTCCACTACCTTAGTCACCTCTGCCAAAAATTCAATGAGGTTTGTCAAGCATGACCTACCTGTCAGAAATCTATACTGGCTCTCCCTGCTTAACTGAAAATTTTCAAGGTGTTCAGTTAACCCATCCCTGACTATAGACTCTAACAATTTCCACAACACCAATGTTAGGCTCAGAGATAATGGGAACTGCAGATGCTGGAGATTCCAAGATAATAAAATGTGAGGCTGGATGAACACAGCAGGCCAAGCAGCAAACTGGTCTGTAATTCCCTGGCTTTTCTCTTTTGCCCTTCTTAAAGAGGGGATTGACTTGCAGTTTTCCAATCCAGAGGGTCAACTCCTGCATATAAAAAGGAACTCAAAAGATCGTAGTTAGGGTTTCCATAATGTGCTCCTATAAACCCTTTAACTGCATCGGTTGGAAAACATCAGATCCCAGGGATTTGTCACTCTCTAATTTCTTCATTATTCATGTTTATTTAATGTTAGTTTTATTTACTCCCTGCTCCTGACTGACTATTACTTTTCTGGGGATTTTTGGCAAGCTGTCAGAGGCACAGTAATTATTCAACATGTCAATGACTATGGGGAAATAGGAGACAATATCCCCATTCTCAATGTTTAGTGGACCAACATTGCTCCTGACCACCTGCTTTCCTTTTGAATTGAATGATTTATTAAGGTGAACGATTTATTGTCATTTGTATTTAACAAACTCTGCACCATTTTGGTTTACAGAAGATATTAAGATATCAAGATATCTTCTTAACTAAAAACAGAGTTCTTCCTCCCTTCTTGCACTCAGTTCAACATTGAGAGGGGGCTGCGGTCACCACAACAGGCTTTGTAACTATGAATTCCACCGCATTACAATCCACCTATGAGTCCCACGCTGGGGTCTCCATTGCTGCTTCCGCTCCACCACCAGGAACACCATACCAGGCTACCATATTGCTGTCAATGCAATTGCTGCTCCTGGCGATCTGCTAGGAGTGCTGATTTGGGCCTACAGCATTGCCATAGCTGGCTGATGCCAACTGCAGATGCTGCTTTCTCTGCCACCTGCAGAGGCCACCCTGCCATCAATACCATCTTGAAAACCAGTGTTGCTCCCACTGCCTTGAGTCATGTGCTGGGTCCACCAAGGTTGAAGTCACCATGCTACGGTGCCTACTCTCGCCATTGGGCCCATACTTGCTGCCATCGCGAGCTGTCTGAGGGATTGCTCTCCTCCATGCTAGGCTTGCTCTCGCTGAGGAGCCAACTCCTGCCACTGCTACCACACATGCTTGGGAAGCCTGGCCCGCTGAATAGGCCTCCAAAGAGGAAAAGAAAAACCATACAGAAAAAAAAAAGAGTAAAAGCATAAGTTAAAAAAGAAAAAAAAAACGAAAACAAAGAAGGTAGATAGAAGTGGACATGCCCTGGGCCACAAACCCGGATGCAGGGGCGCAATCTTGGACTTAGTATAAAATTTCTTCTTGTGATTTTAATGGCTTTCTGGTACTGGGTTGAACACCCAGTGTAGATATTCTGCACCCAGCACCTGGTAGGGAAGTGGAGAAGGCCAATGGAGAGAACTTGCACTCTCCATGGAAAGGTACATAAAGCTGGAGTGGTCTTCTAGGCTCCACAAAGAAAGTATAGGGTTCATCTGTCTGGAGGCGGCCCCAAGGAGGCTTCCCCCATATTCTTCTGTGACTTGACACCAGCAGTTAGTCTCCAAACATCACGATTTTGATCATCTGGTTGCCAGTACGTATTTGGCTGACAACAGAGGGAATTAAGATAAGCGAAGCATCAAACTAATAGAGTCAGATAGGTTCGACATTCATCTGTCCTCAGTGTCGAAACACACATCTCATGGTGTTTTAAGTGCACTGGGATAGCACGACTAAAAATAATAATTAAAAAAAATTTATTTTGGGTTACCCCATCCTATCCACAAAGCTAGCTGAGGGGAACGGGAAACCTGGGTTGAAAGGTAATCTCCTTTCAACTTTGAATTTTGTATTAATTCTGCTGAATGCATCACCAGTGTTAATTAAGCCCAAATCGAGAGCTCAGTCATAGCACACCCTGCTTCCCTGGTTGGGGGTCTAGTCTGTCTATTTCTAGAAGAACACAGCAGGCCAGGCAGTATCAGTTGTGTTCCTCCAGCTCCACACTTATCTCTGATTGCAGCATCGGCAGTTCTTACTATCTCTATTTCTAACTCCTTTTCTTAAGGGAGAAGGCAAAAGAGGTTTTATTACTTAGTTCCTAAGCTTGCCACTTTTTAAATAATATTTTTACTATTTAGCCATTTTTGATATGATGCATTTTAAGTGCGAAAATGATAAATGTATGTTTAACATTATGGTAAACCTGACCTTTCCTAAATTTCCTCATTAGTCCTTTGAGCAATAAAACAATTTGACATGCCTCACATGAAAAGATTGGGCAACTGTGCTCTAAGGTGAGGAAAGCACAAACTGCAGTTAGTGCTAATGATAAAAGACCAAAGGAATGTGAATAAAGACAATTACCTTCATAGGAGGAAATGCCAGTAACAGGAAATTAAGTGGAGTGCAAACAGGTCCTTGTGAAGCAAAGACGAATCAGGGCAAATCGCCTGCTTTTGATTTGTTTTGTTGCTTCTGTAAGATGCAGGTTTATGGTGTGCTTATGAGCAGCATTAATTGAGAACGGGTTTCAGTGACTAATATCTTTGGGACGACTAGGAAACTGATTTCCTAGATTAAATATTTCAAAATAAAAAGAGAAGAGCACAGCAAGTATGTAACACATCTGTTAAATGATAGGAACAACTTGCGTTTATATAGTGCCATTAATGTGGAAAACTCTCTCAATACACTTTACTGAGCTGAAACAGGAAATGAATGTTGAACTACAAAAATGTAGAGATTAGGCATTGATGAGTTAATACTTTATAATCAACAGCTGTCACACATCAAGGCAATATGTTGGTAACAAAATAAATCCTCAACATAAAATATCGAAAGGATTTTTTTGGCTGTCACCAGAATTTACAAGAAAAATAATTTCCAGAGCAGAGCAGCTGAATAACAATAGAATATACAGAAATTTGGATGGGATCACATTTTGACTTAAGCTCCTAACAAGGCAAGTTTGCATGAGGAAGCATATTTCAAAAAATCCCACTGCATGTACAGCTTTCTGACCATACATTTTACACATACGGAACATCATGTAAAAGGTGCCTCCAAGTTTCCAATATTTGCTCCTGATGAATTAAGCGTGCAATCAAAAGCACAAGGTTGGAATACTTCCACTGTAACATTAACTTCTACACTAGTACTTCCCTTCATTCAAAGAAGCACATCCAATATTTACATGCCAGAACAGTTGCTGTTTGGAGGAAGAATTGCGGAGTGTGCTTGAGGTCAAATTGTTTGCAACAACACAATTGCTTGGCACAGCAGTGGAAATGAATGGTGGAAACATGGAGGGTCAATAGGAAACAGAATACAAATCAGCCTGTGTTATCATGCTGGCAAAGGTTCAACATCTTTTTAAAACAGAAAATCAGCAGATTTGCAAGGCTGTGAAAAAGAGTAGGAAGTGAAATTAGCTTTTCTAAAGAACTGGCATAGAAACAATCAGTTAAATGGCCTCATTTTGTGCTAACTGATTCTTTACTGAGAGGCAGCGAAATAGTTTACTTCCTGATTTGGAGAAAGAGCCACATGAAAATAGCCATGGTCAAACGAATAAGTGAAACAAGAAACTCAAAAATGACAATTCAATTATTTTGTAAACAAGAGGATTTTGGTACTTTCAACTTCAGCAACATCACATTATTAAATTTGTTCACAAGTCAGCCATGCCACCTTTTTATAACCTTGAGACATTTCACAAACATGCAAAACTCACATCTCATTAAGCTCTGCCACTCTGGCGAGAAACTCCTCATAAGTCAGGAAGCCACTTTCTCTCACCAGGGCAGCATGTTTCATCATCCGATCTGGCAATTTGTTAAAGACTGCTGGAGTTTGATTTGAAATATGTTGACCCATTACTGGACAGACAATGGGTGGCTTCCCCACAGGCTCTAGATTTGGGTCATTTGTAAAGCTCCTGTTTGATTTAAAGAAAGGAACATGTAAAAAGTTTTCATCAAAATCTTCAGTGAACTATTTGTAAGGACAAATTAAATCATTTCAAAATAGTACAAGCAATATTCATAATGTAATGCAATTCTGGTTTTCTCCACATCTACTATGAAACAAAATTATAGAGGGCATAAATACAAATTGATTTGCAAAAGTAGTAAATATCAGAGGCGGGTTCTTTACACAGAGAGTTGTGAGAGCATGGAATGCGTTGCCAGCAGCAGTTGTGGAAGCAAGATCATTGGGGTCATTTAAGTGACTGCTGGACATGCATATGGTCACAGAAATTTGAGGGTGCATACATGAGGATCAATGGTCGGCACAACATTGTGGGTTGAAGGGCCTGTTCTGTGCTGTGCTGTTCTGTTCTATGTTCTATGACGCAAAGAGAAATGCTTTATAAGCAGAGCATGGTTTGGCGCTGGATTGCACTGCTTGGAAATGTGGTGGTGGCAGGTTAAATCATAGCATTCAAAACGATATTATATAATTATTTCAATAGAAAGAATAAACAGGGTGATGAGAAAAAAAAGGCACCATTACACTGCTCATCCAGAGTGCTAGTGAAAAACGATAGGCCAAATGGCCTTTCTCAGCACATAACAATTTTGTAATAACACCAAGTCATTTTGGATGTGCTAAAATACTGAAAAATTGGTAACTGTTACATCACCAGTTCTTACTGTCCAAATCTGTGCACAGCAAGGGTCCATGCTTGGCAAATCAGATGAATGACTAAATAATCTCATTTTGCAGAAGTTCATTGAATGTTTGGGGCATTTTGTACACTTTTTACATAAAAACTATGCAAATCACTCATTCTCCATTAACTTTACAGTAACAAAATCAGGAACTGAATTGAAGGTTTCAAGGATGCTTTTTTTTTCTCATGGGATTTAGCACTAAGCGGCACAGTTTCTAAAAAAGGAATTACACTGAAGACTGAGATAAGGTTGCAATTCTTCCTTCAGAGGGTGTCTCATTTTTGAAGTTCCCCTTTTGGAGTTCTCCAAGCTGAGAGCAGCAGAAGTTGGGTTACTGAATACATTCAAGGCTGAGCTAGACAGATTTTTGGTCAACAAGATTAGAAGAAAATAGATCTTTTAAGTAAAGGTGATAATCAGATTGGGAATAATCTTATTGAGCGGTGAAGCAGGCTTATGGGATCAAACGCCCTAGCCTAGTTCTATTTCTTATGTTTTTTTTGTTATGCTGAGGTTAGAGGAAGTGCACTGGAGTTCCTGACCTCCTATTCCACAGGTCATGACATAAAACGAAAAATATATTTCCTGTTACTGAGATAACCAATTAAATATCTTACCAACCAGGCTTCTTTAATAAACGGTTTATTATTAAGACAATTTTTTTTCCAATGAAGAATGTTTAACTTATTCTAAATTTGTTTGTGGGAACGTGGATGTCACCCAAAGGGCAGCACGGTGGCTCAGTGGTTAGCACTGCAACCTCAGCACCAGAGACTCAGGTTCAGTTCCACCCTTGGCCAACTGTGTGGAGTTTGCACATTTGTTGTTGGTCTGGAGTCAAATGTAGACCCAAAGATGTATGAATTTTCTTTGCTAATAGACATCAGTGACCAAGACTTATTTTAACAATAAGTGCCAGTGTTACATGGTGACCATTGGGCTAGTTTTATTAAAAATTAATTTATTGAGTTTAAATTTCACCATTTGTGGTGGGATTTGAACACATGCCCCAGAACATTGGCCAGGCGTTCTTGATTACTAGTCCTGTGACATTTCCATTATACTTCCACTAATATAAACAGTCAGTATTTTAAAATATAAATGGTTATTCCTTTATATAACCTAAAGTGCACAATTAAACACACACACTTCTGGAAAAGAGAAAAAATCTCTCTGAAGAGATGCACTTTAAAAAAAATTTCTTGCCATTAGTGACATTTTTGAAGGTAAAATTGATAAATAATGATCTGAAATCCACTGCTCTAATTTACTGGCATATGTGGCCAAGTTAGGAATCATGTTTGACTGTCTCAAGTCTTAGCAGGCACAGCTGTACTGTAGACCTCTTTGGCTATAATTCTTTAAATCACTTTTAACAAAAGAACAAATAGATTTCATTTCAATCTCAAGAAGAGAGTCTTCTTTCAAAAACAGAGGAGATCATCAGGGTAGTCCTTTCTCACAGACTTCAGTTCCTCAACTAATTCCAGATACCAACACTTACGCATCCGGTCACACTGTTCAAAATAGGTCCACAGCCATACAGGCAGCTAACGCCAGTCATATGATTTTTAGGAAGCCTTGTTTAAAAAAAAGTCCAATGTCCACAGTGACCTTTTGACAATCTATTTTATAGAAACTACATGTTTTTACTAATGGAGAACAGGAGTAATAAGAAGTTGATATTAAGCTGTGAATCTTAGAGTTAGAAGAGGTCCATGTAGTTACAGGATGGAGGTCTGGCCTACGTGAAGTAGATTTCTTTGGGAAGTAACAGATGCTCATTGTCTGTAGATGTCATATAATCAAGATTTTAGCAAGGCTTTATTCTGATGCAAGAACAGAAACTGCTGGAAGAGCTTGGCAGGTCTGACCAGCATCTGTGGAGAGAAGTTAGAGTGAATCTTTTGGGTGGAGTGACCCTTCCTCAGAACCTCAGATTCATTCTGATGCTCATAGCACAAGGCAGGAGGGAATGCAATAGGAGACAAACCGCTGAGTTGAACTGAAAACTTGGCTAAAACACAAAATTGTTGATGGAACTGTAATAAAACCGGGAGAAGGCCACTGTTGTTTAGGGCTGTAAACAAATTATTTGAAGCTTGGAACGTGGACAATGACCTTTGATGATTACGATGAAGAGCAAGTTTTTACATTTCGCATTACTCATTGTGAGCTCCTGATGTATGTTATTCAATGTGGGAGACATAAAATGATCAGCACAGCCTTCACCAGGAAGAGATTGAAATTGAGAATCAATTGATCACCTTGTTCTTTTCAATCCATTATTTTGAATCCACATCTCCAAACTAATTTTGAAAGTTGACAGAATTTTCACATTAATCATTAACACAGGAAATCACAGAATTCCGAAGTGCGAAAGCAGGCCAGTCGACATATCGAATCCACACTGACCCTCTGAAGGGCATCCCATCCAGATCCATCCCCACTACTCTATCGCCATAACACTGCAATTCCCATTACTAATTCACTTAGCTTACACATCCCTGGACACTACGGGTAATTTAGCATGGCCAATCCACTTAAGCTGCACATCTTTAGATCTGGGAGGAAACTGGAGCACCCAGAGGAAGCCAAGCAGACACTGAGGAAAACGTGCAAACTCCGCACAGTTGTCCAAGGGTGGAACTGAACCTGAGTCTCTGGTGCTGAGGTTAGAGTGCTAATCACTGAGCCACCGTGCTGCCCAATGAATTCTAAGGCCTCACATCTACCTTTCCAATTGTGTTTCTCCTGTCATGGAGATGTACAGTACAGAAACAGACTCTTCAGTCCAATTTGCCCATGCTGACCAAATAATCTAAATTAATCTCAACCCTGCCAATTCATATGCCTTTTAAATGTTGTAATTGTACTAGCCTCCACTAGGAGCTCAATCCATACATGGATCAACCTCTGTATGAAAAAGTTGCCCCTTAGGTCCCGTGTAAATCCCCTCTCATCTTAAACCTATGCCGTCTAGTTTTGGACTCCCTCATCCCAGGGAATATACCTGTCCAGTTATGCTATTCATTCCCCTCATGATTTTATAAACCTCTATAAGGTCACCTTTCAGTCTTTGACACTCCAGGAAAAGTAGCCCCAGCCTATTCAGCCTCTCCCTATCGCTCAAGCCCTCCAACCCTGGCAACATCCCTGTAGACCTTTTCTGAATCCTTTCAAGTTTCACAACATCCTTCCTACAGCAGGGAGATCAGACTCTCAATATCTTACAGTAAACAGTGCATGCTTGGCTTTCATACTGGACTGCTCAGCTACTAAAAATAGTCTACTTCTATCCACCCTGCTCAATCATTTCAGTTTACAGGTATTCCAAATCTATGACAAGTAGCAGTTTTTGTTTATTTATAGAAAACTGACTGCAATTAAAATGGGGTGTGGAGTATGTCAGACATGGACACTGTGACATACCATGTGTATCAGCGTGTCTCCTTTGGTAAAATTCATTGCAAGTCACAGTGTATATGGATAGGAAAATTATATAATGCAACAATGTTATTTCTAAATATTAAACAGGACGTATATATACTTTTAAATACATAAAATATATCTGATGTAAAGTCAATGAAGAATGAGTTCAATAAAGAGGTTGCAGATATTGTAGATCTAACATTTTATGTTGCTTGAGAGCTCCTAAATTTGAACTCCTAATCCAGGAAGATTCCCGCTAAGTGTTACAGGAATGTGCAATGTATGTAATCTGTTACCTGAAGTCTGGCAAAAGAAGTGCACAATCCGTAAAGATTTTCCTTCAATTAACAACAGAAATTTCCTGCAATAAACTACAGGCTATTTCTTGGAAAATATGCGGAGAGCGCATAACAATTATTAGCCACCTATTTGAAACATTCATTAAGGACATGGTCTAAACAAAATTAAGTAACCTACACATATCCATTACATAACTGATTAAAGCCCTAATAGATGCAAATAAGATAAGTCTGTATTACTAACAATAATCAAAAACCAGGACTGATTCAGAAGATGCAATATAAACCCATGATTCAGTCACACTGTTTGTATCAAAATCTTGATGACCTTTATTTGTATATGGTTTGTAGATACAATAGCTACATGTTCCCAATAGCCACAGAGGTGAGAGTCTCTTGATTTTATCAGTACTATAACTCTTATGGCAAAGATTGGCAAAATCCTTTGAATTAAGCATAAATTGAAAAGTTCTTCACTATCCAATTACAGGAGAATGCACTGTGGTATTGATGGATAATTTCCAATTGACATTTGAAGGTATATCTGTGAAACTGTTGATAACCTTGTAAGATCTGGGCAGTGAAATAGTGCCGAAAATTGATGCGTTCAGACTGGAGGCCAGGTCTTAGCTCATTTCTAAAGCATACCATATTAAGTCACACTATTAACTGAATGGGTGTCAGGGCACTCAATTGACTGAAGTACCATTCAGTTAACAGCAAAACTATGTTTAAGAAATCTTTAAAAATGTTTCATCGTTGCGTCATTTTTCTGAATTTTATATTCCACATTCCCCAGGGATCCACAACCAACTATCAAAAGAAAACATTCCACCAGCAACAACAATTAGCATCTAATTTACCTGAGAAAAGCAAAAAAGCTCTGCATTTTTGTGGCACCTTGACAGTTTTGGAACATCTTAAACTGCTTTAAGTCAATTATGTGCTATGAAATTTAGTCAAGTGTTGCAATGTTAAAAAAATGACAGCTAATTCGGTCACAGCCAATTTAAGAGAAGAAGGACAGCAAAAAACTACTTATTAGCTTGATGTCTGAGGTAGGGAAAATGTTAGAATTCATAATGAAGGATGTGATAAATGAGCGTTTGGAAAATGAAAAATTCAACAGAGTCAACGTGGATTTATCAAAAGGAAAACAAATTTGACAAACTTGCTGATGTTTTCTGAAGATGTTACTCGCAGCATTGACAAAGCAAAATTAGTGAACATGGTGTATTTGAATTTTCAGAAGGCTTTTGGTAAGGCCCCAAGAAGCAGTTACTAAATAAATTTAGTCTGCACAGACTTGGGGTGAATATACTAGTATGGATTAAAAATTGACAAAGCTGAGACTATAAATAAATGGGTAATTGTCAGGATGACAGGCTGTTGAACTGGGGTACTGCAAAGGTAGGTGCTAGGTCCATAACTGTTCACAATATGTATGAATGGTTTACATGAGGGGGCCAATTGCAAATTGCTGATGACACCAAACTGCGTGGAAACATAAGCTGTAAGAAGGGTGCAGGGAGGTTTCACTAGCATTTGGGCAGGCTAATTGAATGGGCTAGAACATGGCACATGGTGCTCAGAGCACCAGGGACCTGGGTTTGATTCCAGCTGAGGGTGAGTGTTTGTGTGGAGTCTGCATGTTCTCCCTGTATCTGTCTGGGTTTTCATCAGGTGCTCCAGTTTCCTCCCACAGTCCAAAGATGCACACGTTAGATGGACTGGCAATGCTAAATTGCCCTGCAGTGTCCAAGAATGTGCAGGCTACGTGGATTAACCATGGGAAATGCAGGGTTACAGGGAATAGGATGGGGTGTGGATCTGGATGGGATGCTCTTTACAGAGTTGGTGCAGACTCAATAGGTTGAATGGCCTCTGTTTGCACTGCAGGGATACTATGATTCTAAATTAGTGCGGTTCTTCAATTTGATTGAAGAAGAACAAAAAAGGATATTTCTTAAATTGTGAAAGGTTGGAAACTGTAGGTGTCCAGAACGATCTGGGTACCCTTCTCTAGGAGTCACTAAAAGTCAGCACGCAGGTGCATAAACCATTTGGGAAGGCAAGTGGTACGCTGGCATTATGTTAATAGGAAATGTATATCGGAATAAAGAAATTTTAATGCAGTTGTACAGAAACCTGGTGAGATCTAATCTGGAGCGTTCTGCACAGTTTCAGTCTCCTTATGCAAAGAAGGACAAAAATTGCTAGAGAGCAGATCCAGATTAAAGCCTGGGATTATTTTATGAGGTGGTGGTCAGCAGCAAACTTGTAAGTGGAGTTGGAGCGGAATTTGGCCACACAGTCATGCATGTATAAGCAGTATAAGAGGCCTGTGTATGCAGGGCAGTGTTATTGAGGATTACCATGGAGGATGTGCTGTCACCTATCCTTACTGACTGCAGTCTGTTGGTCAGGAAGTTGAGAATCCAATTACAGAGGTGGGAGCAGAGACCGAACTCCCAGAGTTTGGAGATGAGTTTCTTTGGAATTATGCTAGAGCTGTAGTCAATAAGCAGGAGCATGATGTAGATATCCCTTTTGTCCAGATGTTCCAGGGATGAGTGTAGGGCCAGGGAGTTGGTGTTTGCTGTGGACCGGTTGCATCAGTCGGCAAACTGCAAGGAATCAAGGCAACCTGGGAGGCTGAAGCTGATGTGAGCCACAGACACCTCTCGAATGTACTGCTGCCAACAATTCTATTCGACTTCATTTTTGTAGCCTGTTATGTCGTGTCAGCCTTGCCACAAACATGGTTGTCCATATGGTTAGTCTGGGTCTTAAGCTTAGTTTGGTATTGCATTTTGGCATCCCTAATGGCCTTGCAATGATCGTATCTAGATTTCCAGTATAGGGCAGGGTCGCTCAACTTGACCTGGACTTCAGTGGGGGACTGTTCAGCATGCAGTCATCTATACACCTACTAATAAAGATTGTAATTGCAGTGGGATACACATTTTGGTTGACTGCTGAGTTCTTGAATATGGACCACTCCACGACTCTAATCACTCCCACAGAAGCCATTCAGTTTCCTCAGACCAACGCTGCACTTTACTGGGTCTTCACACTTCAATTTCTACTCGTAAACTGGGAGCAGGAGCACAGCGTTGTGGTCTGATTTTCTAAAGCTACCCAACACGCTCCAGAATGGGATGTAAAAATGGATTTTTAAAAAAAGTTGCTGGAAAAGCTCTGCAGGTCAGGCAGCATCTGTGAAGGAAAATACAGTGACCCTTCCTTGAAATGTTACATCTGATTTTTCTTCATGGATGCTGCCAGATCTGCTGAGCTTTGCCAGCAACTCTTGTTTTTGTTCCTGATTTATCGCATCAGCATTTAGAACATAGAACATAGAACAGTACAGCACAGAACAGGCCCTTCAGCCCACAATGTTGTGCCGACCATTGATCCTCATGTATGCACCCTCAAATTTCTGTGACCATATGCATGTCCAGCAGTCTCTTAAATGACCCCAATGACCTTGCTTCCACAACTGCTCCTGGCAACGCATTCCATGCTCTCACAACTCTCTGTGTAAAGAACCCGCCTCTGACATCCCCTCTATACTTTCCACCAACCAGCTTAAAACTATGACCCCTCGTGCTAGCCATTTCTGCCCTGGGAAATAGTCTCTGGCTATCAACTCTATCTATGCCTTTCATTATCTTGTATACCTCAATTAGGTCCCCTCTCCTCCTCCTTTTCTCCAATGAAAAGAGACCGAGCTCAGTCAACTTCTC
Source organism: Stegostoma tigrinum (assembly GCF_030684315.1). NCBI lineage: Eukaryota > Metazoa > Chordata > Chondrichthyes > Orectolobiformes > Stegostomatidae > Stegostoma > Stegostoma tigrinum. Next base: position 36,102,563 of record NC_081370.1, read on the forward strand.
TTCATAAGATAAGCCCTCCAGTCCAGGCAGCATCCTGGCAAACCTCCTCTGAACCCTCTCCAAAGCATCCACATCTTTCCTATAATAGGGCGACCACAACTGGACGCAGTATTCCAAGTGCGGTCTAACCAAAGTTTTATAGAGCTGCAACAAGATCTCACGACTCTTAAACTCAATCCCCCTGTTAATGAAAGCCAAAACACCATATGCTTTCTTAACAATCCTGTCCACTTGGGTGGGCATTTTAAGGGATCTATGTATCTGCACACCAAGATCCCTCTGTTCCTCCACACTGCCAAGAATCCTATCCTTAATCCTGTACTCAGCTTTCAAATTCGACCTTCCAAAATGCATCACCCCGCATTTATCCAGGTTGAACTCCATCTGCCACCTCTCAGCCCATCTCTGCATCCTGTCAATGTCCCGCTGCAGCCTACAACAGCCCTCTATACTGTCAACGACACCTCCAACCTTTGTGTCGTCTGCAAACTTGCTGACCCATCCTTCAAACCCCTCATCCAAGTCATTAATAAAAATTACAAACAGTAGAGGCCCAAGGACAGACCCCTGTGGAACACCACTTGTGTTGTAATCATTTCCCAAGAGTCAAAATTTAGCAAAGTAATTTTCAATCATTTTGAGTGCATGACCCTTCCCCCTCCCCATTTCTGAAGAAGGGTCCCGACATGAAACATCAGCTTTCCTGCTCCATTGATGCTGCCTAGCCTACTATGTTCCTCTAGCTCCACACTTTGCTATCTCTGACTCCAGCATCTGCAGTTCTTGCTACCTCACAGATCTTGTAGTAGCTTTTAAATCCTTTACTCCTATCAAAATCAATATTTCCTTCACACTTTCTAAACTTCCACATTATATATAACTCCGAGGTTGAGTGTGGGGACAGGTCACCTGTCCTTTTCCAGACAATGTAGCCCACTAGTATATAATGAAAGCAGACAGGGATTAACTCACCTCACTTTAATGCGGACCCTTGCTTCTACTGAGCACTGGAGTTGTGAGCAAGTCTGAGGTCAGGAACCTACGATTAGCATTCTGTGCTGCATTTCCAACTTATTATATACAAGGATAAGTAGTTAGCTAAAAAGAATCCTTTATGTTTCTAAACGGGACTTCTTAAAGTTGTAACTTTTCATTCACTTCAATAAATGGAAGCTCCTATGAATTAATAAAGCGTCTTACTTTTTCACCTTTGAGCCCCCTTTCTCCTTTCTCGCCATTTCTTTCGGTTTTTTGGTAAAAATAGACGCCATGGCGATTGCGAGAAATTGGGAGTAACGATCGTAGTATGAACATTAAGAAATTCTGAACAGTGAAAGGAAATTCCAGAGGGAGGGATTTATGCAGCTGAAGGCCTCTAAGTGGTGGGATGCACAAGTGGACAGAATCACCTCATTATAAGAGTACAGGAGGCCACTTGGCCCACTGTACCTGAACTAGCTCTCAGAGCATTTTAACTTAGTCTCAAGCTCCTTCATTCTTCCTGTAGCGCTATACATTATTTGCATAGAACCGATCATCCAATGCTCTCTTGAATGCCTCAACGGAACCTGACTCTGCCACACTTCCAGGCAGTGCATTCCAGATATTAACTACTTGCTTTGCAAACTAGTTTTATTTTCCAGATGAATCAGTATTAAGGAAGGGAAAGTTGTTAAACTGGAGAAGTTTACACAATTAGAAAGGAACAATGGCTGAAATGCAAGGAGCTAGTTGTTACTCAAATGTAACTTGGTGGGAATATTCAAAATCGACAGCTAAGATTTGGATGACTTAGAGTTTATGCAATAGGTGGATAACCATCTAAGCCAGATCAGTGTTACAGTACAGTCCTCATTATGATAGCAGACAGTCTGATAGTAGAATAACTTGTCGGCTACATGAACAAGGTAAAACTTCATTAAGTATAGAACTGATTAACCTGAAAAAAATGAAGCAGATTCAACAGTACCTTTCAAAAAGAATTGAAAATATACTTATACAAGAAGAAATTTACAGGGCTGTTAGGAAAGAGCTGTAGGAGTGCAATTAATTGGACATCTCTTTCAAAGCATCAGCACAGACATGGTAACCTAAATGGCCTCTCCTAGTGCTTTGGCCATCTTAATGTTCACTTTACATGGATCCATGTCAAAAATCTGCCTGATAATATTCACAGAATCCCTACATTCCTGCGGAAGCAGGCCATTCAGCCTATCGATTCCACACCAACACTCAGATGAACATCCCATCCAGACCCACCCCCTACCCTATCCCTGTCACCCTGCATTTCCCATGGCTAATCCACCTAGCCTTCACATCCCTGGACATGATGGGCAATTTAATGTGGTCAATCCATCTAATCTGCATATTTTTGGACTGTGGGAGGAAACCCGAATATGCAGAGGAAACCCATACAGACATGGGGAGAACACGCAAACTCCACACAGTCGCTCGATGGTGGTATTGAACCTAGGTCCCTAGCGCTGAGAGGCAGCCATGCTAACCACTAAGCCTCCATGCCAAATTGCTATGAAGTACTCCATAATACGTCAAGGGAGCTTTATAAATAACATGGGAACAAATATAACAGAGTAGATGCAAAAAGAATGTTTCTCCTGTGCATGGGGTCCAGACCAGAGGACGCAATCTCCAAATAAAAGGCAAGTCATTTAGAACTGAGTTGAGGAGGAACTTCTTTTACTTAGAAGGTAGTGAATTTTTGGAATTCTCTACCCCAGAGGGATGTAGAAGCTCAGTTATTAGGTAAGTTCAGAACAGAGATTGATAGATTTCATGTTACTAGTAACTAGTGATGAGGGATAGGGTAGGGATATGGCGTTGAAATAGCTGATTGGCTGCAATCTGGAATGGCAAAGCAAGATCAAGAGGCTAAAAGGCCTACTTTTGCTCCTGTATTCCTAGAAATACAAGTTTTGGTGCTATTTGATTCTACAATTAGAAATTGTAGGGAACCATGCACTTTACTGAGATGAAGTTGATGGAAAATCTAAGACCTGTTTTCCCTTTTCTCCTCCTCCGCCCCACCCCCCAACCGAGATCTGTGGATCATCGGCAGGTAGCATTTGTCGTCCATCCATAATCACCCTTAAAATGAGTGATTTTTCAGAGGACAGTGCAGAGTTAACTATCACGACAGGTCTGAAACCACATGCAGGCCCTGTAGGTAAGGTTGGCAAATTTCCCTCTCTAATGAGCATGGGTGAACTAGATGGATTTTTTTTACAGCAATCAATGATATTTCATATAGTTACCTTTACTTCAATGCAGATGTTAAATCTGTAAATTTAGCAAATTAAATAATTATAAATTAATAAGTGGTGATTACTGAATACCAGAGTCTAATTAAAATAGCCAGCTCAGTGTAAACATTGTTAAGTGTCACTGTTATGACTGACTTCATAATCATGAAAAAAAGTTACAGTACAGGTGGATAACTATCTATAGGTTGGAATAAATGGTTGTGCCAAGTGAGAATGTTGAAGTCCAAATCTTGGAATTTGTGTGACTTCATTTGCAATGCTGTGCTATCAGAGGATTAGTATGGAGACAGCACGATACTTCAAGACAGAGTACTGAGGAAGTACTGCATAGTTATACAGTGGACAGCACTAAGAGAGTGCTAACCCATGAAAGGTGTCACAACTGGGAGAAATTATAAATTTAGGACTTGCATTTGAAGAGGCATTGTCACTGAGCACAGAGTCCTCAGATTTCCTACATAACACCAATCATGATCAGAACAGATTAAATGAATAGACCTCACAACAATTCAAACACCTTAAGGACATGAAACAGCACTACATCTTGGTGTATAAACATGGCACACAGAAGTGAAATATAGAAATGAGTAAAAATCTTATTTGTATTTAAAACCAGTGTTATTTGTCCATGATAGCTGTTCAATCCAAGAAGAACATTATGCTCCTGTAGCGAGTCATATATTGTTTTTACAACTGCAAATAAGCACAGCCTAAGATGTTAGGAGCTGGAAAGGGTTAACTGCAACACGAGAAGGCATCCCATGCGAGGGAAGGAGAAAAGTGGGGGGGGGGGGCGGATGACTTCTTACCACTGGGTAAGGGTGAGGGAAGTGGAAATGGAAATGAAGGGGTAGCAACTCATCCCAGTAGGAAGGGAGACTGGTGGGAATCTCACCCCAGAGGAGTTGCAAGCTGACCTGAGCTCTAGGGAAAGGTGAAGGGAGGGAACGGGAAGGTGGGAGGGAAGTGGAAGATACATGTCACTTCCAGTGGAAGGGGAAATGGGCGAGTATTGCAGGCAGAGGAGGGTACAGCGGGGCCATTCATCTGAGGAAGGGGGGGGGTAAAAATGGTCGAGGATGGGCTAGGGGGCCCACCCAGAGTGGGGGAGGGGAAGATGGGGTGGGGCAGAAGTGGGAGTAGTTTCCAAGTGCCTCGATAACGGTTAGTTTCTGAGACGCAGCAACAGTCACTCAGGTCCCAGTGACTACAGGCGAGACGGCGGGGTAGCACCGCTCGCGAGTGGGGAATGGATGGTTGTTAGGCCCTGAGCCCAGGCCGCGCTCTCACCTGTTCCCAGCTCCGCGCTCCCGCTTTCCTGATAGCGGCACCGCTGCGCGCGCTCCCTCTGCCCTGCCAGAGCGCGCACGCACGGTGAAGTGACGACACAGAAGGAGTGTTGGCAGCGGCGCACAGGCGCGTGAGATAATATTACAAAGTGGGGAGCTGGATGAACACAGCAGGCTCAGGAGCACAAAAGCTGACGTTTCGGGCCTAGACCCTTCATCAGAGAGGGGGATGGGGAGAGGGAACTGGAATAAATAGGGAGAGAGGGGGAGGCGGACCGAAGATGGAGAGTAAAGAAGATAGGTGGAGAGAGTGTAGGTGGGGAGGTAGGGAGGGGATAGGTCAGTCCAGGGAAGATGGACAAGTCAAGGAGGTGGGATGAGGTTAGTAGGTAGATGGGGGTGCGGCTTGAGGTGGGAGGAAGGGATGGGTGAGAGGAAGAACAGGTTAGGGAGGCGGGGATGAGCTGGGCTGGTTTTGGGATGCAGTGGGGAGAGGAGACGAACTGGGCTGGTTTGGGGATGCGGTGGGGGAAGGGGAGATTTTGAAGCTGGTGAAGTCCACATTGATACCATTGGGCTGCAGGGTTCCCAGGCGGAATATGAGTTGCTGTTCCTGCAACCTTCGGGTGGCATCATTGTGGCACTGCAGGAGGCCCATGATGGACATGTCATCTAAAGAATGGGAGGGGGAGTGGAAATGGTTTGCGACTGGGAGGTGCAGTTGTTTATTGCGAACTGAGCGGAGGTGTTCTGCAAAGCGGTCCCCAAGCCTCTGCTTGGTTTCCCCAATGTAGAGGAAGCCACACCAGGTACAGCGGATGCAGTATACCACATTGGCAGATGTGCAGATGAACATCTGCTTGATATGCAAAGACATGTTGGGGCCTGGGATGGGGTTGAGGGAGGAGGTGTGGGGGCAAGTGTAGCATTTCCTGCGGTTGCACGGGAAAGTGCCAGGTGTGGCGTTGGAGGGGAATGTGGAGCGGACAAGGGAGTCACACAGAAAGTGGTCCCTCCAGAAAGCAGACAAGGCTGGGGATGGAAACATGTCTTTGGTGGTGGGGTCAGATTGTAGATGGTGGAAGTGTGGGAGGATGATGCGTTGCATCCGGAGGTTGGTGGGGTGGTATGTGAGAACCAGGGGGATCCTCTTGGGGTGGTTATTGTGGGGGCGGAGTGTGAGGGATGAGTTGCAGGAAATGCGGGAGACACGGTTGAGGGTGTTCTCGACCGGGGCGGGGGGGGAGGCGGGTGGGGGATGTTGCGGTCCTTGAAGAACGAGTATATCTGGGATGTACGGGAGTGGAATGCCTCATCCTGGGTGCAGATGTGGTAGAGGCGAAGGATTTGGGAATAGGCGATGGAACTTTTGCAGGAAGGTGGGTGGGAGGAGGTGTATTCTAGGTAGCAGTAGGAGTCGGTGGGCTTGAAATGGACATTGGTTTCTAGGTGGTTCCCTGAGATAGGGACAGAGAGGCCCAGGACGCTGAGGGATGTGTTGGAGATGGTCCAGGTGAATTTGAGGTTGGGGTGGAAGGTGTTGGTGAAGTGGATGAACTGTTCGAGCTCCTCTTGGGAGCACAAGGTGGCGCCGATACAGTCCATCAATGTAATGGAGGAAGAGGTGGGGTTTGGGGCCAGTGTAGGTGCAGAAGAGGGACTGTTCCACGTAACCTACAAAGAGGCAGGCATAGCTTGGGCTCTTCATCTCAGGCAACCACCTAGAAACCGAAATCCATTTCAAGCCTGCCGACTCCCACAGCTACCTAGAATACACCTCCTCCCACCCAGCTTCCTGCAAAAATTCAATCCCCTATTCCCAATTCCTTCGCCTCTGCCGCATTTGCTCCCAGGATGAGGCATTCCACTCCCGTACATCCCAGATATCCTCGTTCTTCAAGGACCGCAACTTCCGCCCCGCAGTGGTCGAGAATTCCCTTGAACTTGTATCCTGCATTTCCTGCAACTCATCCCTCACGCCCCCTCCCGGCAATAACTGCCAAAAGAGAATCCCCCTCATCCTCACATACCACCCCACCGACCTCTGGATACAACGCATCATCCTCTGACACTTTGCCATCTACAATCCGACCCCACCACCAAAGACATTTTCCAACCCCACCCTTGTCTGCCTTCCGGAGAGACCACTCTCTCCGTGACTCCCTTGTCTGTTCCACACTCCCCTCCAACCCCACCACACCCGGCACATGCCCCTGCAACCGCAGGAAGTGCTACACCTGCCCCCACACCTCCTCCCTCACCCCCATCCCAGGCCCAAGAAGACTTTCCACATCAAACAGATGTTCTCCTGCACATCTGCCAATGGGGTATACTGCATCCGCTGTACCCGTTGTGGCTACCGCTACATTGGGGAAACCAAGTGAAGACTTGGGGACCGCTTTGCAGAACACCTCCGCTCGGTTCTCAACGAACAACTGCACCTCCCAGTCGCGAACCATTTTAACTCCCCCTCCCGTTCCTTAGACGACATGTCCATCCTGGGCCTCCTGCAGTGCCTCAATGATGCCACCTGAAGGTTGCAGGAACAGCAACTCATATTCCACTTGGGAACCCTGCAGCCCAATGGTATCAATGTGGATTTCACAAGCTTCAAAATCTCCCCTCCCCCCAGAGCATCCCAAAACCAGCCCAGCTGTCCCCACCTCCCTAACCTGTTCTTCCTCTCACCTATGCCCTCCTCCCACCTCAAGCCACAACTCCATTTCCTACCTACTAACCTCATCCCGCTCCCTTGACCTGTCCGTCCTCCCTGGACTGACCTATCCCCTTCCTACCTCTCCACCTATACCCTCCTCTCCACCTATCTTCTCCTCTTATCCATGTTCGATCTGCCTCCCCCTCTCTCCTATTTATTTCTGAACCCTCTCCCCATCCCCCTTTTCTGATGAAGGGTCTAGGCTGGAAACATCAGCTTTTGTGCTCCTGAGATGCTGCTTGGCCTGCTGTGTTCATCCAGCTCCACAATTTGTTATCTCGGATTCTCCAGCATCTGCAGTTCCCATTATCTCTCATCGAATTTAGTAATGTTGATGGACGACGGAACCAGTTAGTGCTAATTGGAAGGATCCTTCAAGGATTATTTACCAACCATACAGATCTTCAAATTAATGTGCCTTTTGTACAGTGCGATCAACACTGTGTGTACAGTCCCTGATGGTGCAGCTTTCCTTTAGCAGAGCACTGACCCTCTGTGACAGTGCAGCTCTCCTTTCGTGGAGTAATGACCCCCTCTGACAATGCAACACTAGGGAATTTTAGCAACTCAGTAATTAAATGGGCTTCATTGTACAACGAATAAAATGATGTGTGAAGAATTCATTTCCAATGCAATATATAAAAATAAACCCAAGAAAAAAAAGTTTTGCTTTTAGATCTAGTCATGAACCAGAGTAGATAAGCAAAATATAAGTGGACTGTAATGTAATATATTTTAAGATGCGGTGGAGGTGCCAATGTTAACCTGGGATGTACAAAGTCAGAAGTCAGACGGCACCAGGTTGTAGTCCAACAGGTTTATGTCAAACCACAAGCTTTTAGAATATAGCCCTTTCATCAAGTGAAGTGAAAGAGAAGCACCAGACACAGAATTTATAGGCAGACAGATCAAGGGCAGAGAGATCAAAATATCAGACAAATGGTGTGAGTGGAGTGTTGAATAATAAATCTCTGCAGGTGATCAAAAGTGTCAGACTGTGAGAGTAAAATGTTGACAGTTGAGTAGCAAGTGAAGGATTAAATAAGGCAGAAAGATTATCATGAAAAACTAAAAATAAGGTGGTGCTGGAGACCATCCAAGTGACTGGAATAACAAGGTAGGTATGAGAATCACAAGCCAAGCATCTAAGAAAAGTAGTACATAATCCAAAGACATACAAACTAATTAAGATATCAAGGTGTAGAGCTGGATGAACACAGCAGGCCAAGCAGCATCAGAGGAGTAGGAAGGCTGATGTTTCGGGCCTAGACCCTCCTTCAGAAAGCTATCTGAAGAATGGTCTAGACCCGAAACGTCAGCCTTCCCGCTCCTCTGATGCTACTTGGCCTGCAATGTTCATCCAGCTCTACGCCTTGTTATCTTGGATTCTCCAGCATCTGCAGTTCCTACTATCTCTAAAACTAATTAAGGTAGTGTGATCATAACAATTTATTAAAGCGATATTATCAAAACAGAATAGTAAGGAATATTTTACAGATAGAGAACAGTGCGGTGGAGTCACAGGTAGCATGACATGAACCCAAGATCACAGTTGAGGTCATCTTCATGGATACGGAACTTGGCTATCAGTTTCTGCTCACTGATTCTGAGTACTTCACAGATAGGAGACTTCTACTATCTTCCAAAGATACACAAAGCCAACACGCCTGGGTGTCCCATTATATCGGGCAAATGGGACCCTGTGTGAGAATTCAGTGGCTATGTGGAAAGCATCTTGAAATCCATTATATAAACCCATTGCTTTGATTGTGATACTACAGATTTCTTACAGAATCTCAGCACCCACAGACCAGTCGAACCAGGAACATTCCTTGTCAGAATGGATGTTTTGGAACGCTGTACTAGCATCCCCCATGATGACGGCATTGCTGCCATACTTAATACTTCGTACTCAATACCAACAACTGCCAATTTCCAGTTGCCATCCTACAACTCATCTACTTCATCCTCGACCATAACGTCTTAACCTTCAATGACCACTTCTTCATCCAGATACATGGGACAGCCATAGGGTCCAAAATTGCACCCCAATATGCAACATTTTCATGCACAAATTCAAGCAAGACTTTGCTGCGCAGGACCTCTGACAAGTGCTACATCGATGACATGTTCTTCCTTTGGATTCATGGTGAGGAATCACTGAAATTACTACATAGCAATATCAACAAGTTTCATCTTACTGGCAGACTTACCATGGATTATTCCTCAGAGTCTGTTCATTCTTGGACACACATGTCCATCCTTGATGGAGATGCCTCGTACCTCAGACTACGGCAAGGCCACAGATAATCTCACGATGCTGCACTTCTTCAACTTCTACCCTTGCTATATTAAAGAAGCCAACCCCTGCAGAGAAATCCTGCACGTACACAGGATCTGATCAGATGAGGAGAAACACAACTTAAAGATTTCAAAGGATGCACTCAGAAGAACAGGATAAAATACACAACTCATCAATTGCCAGTTCCGGCATGCTCCAGAGAAAAACTGCAATCACCTCCTCAGAAGACAGACCGATAGAGCACCCTTTGCAGTCCAGTACTTCCCTGGAGCAGTGAGACTATGTTATGTTCTTCACAGCCTTCAACATGTCATCGATGATGACGAGCATATTGCCAAGATGATCTCTATGCCTCCATTACTCGCCTTAAGAAATCCACCAAACCTCAAACAGATGATTGTTCATAGCAAATTACCCAGCCTTCAGGACAACATTGACCACAACACCACACAGCCCTGCCATGGCAACCTCTGCAAGACACATCAGATCATCGACATGGATACGACCATTACGCTTGGGAACACCAGACACTGCATGCACAGCAGATACTCGTGACTCTGTCAATGTTGTCTATCTCTTACGTTGCAGGCTAGGATGTTCCGAGCCATGTTATATTGGTGAGACTATACAGATGTTTCGACAATGGGTGAATGGACACCATGCAACAGTCACCTGATCGGAATTTTCCCTCCCACTCGGGGAACACTTCAGCGGGCAAGGACATTAAGCCTCCAGTCTTGGGTAAGAATCCTCCAAGGCTGCCTTTGAGATATACAACAATGCAGAATCGCTGAGCAGAAACTTTAGCCAAGTTCTATACCCACGAAGACAGCCTCAACCGTGATCTTGCATTCATGTCGCGCTACATATGACTCAACCACACTGTTTTGTATCTGTAAAATCTTCCTCACTGTCCTGTTTTGACAACATCACCTTGATAAATTGTTATGATCTCTCTACCTTAATTAGTTTGTACAGTTTTGTATTACTTTGCTTAGACACTTAGCATGTGATTCTTATACTTATTCTTTGAGTCATTTGGATTGTCTCGAGCACCATCTTATTTTAAAGTTTTTATAATTATCTTTCTGCATCATTCAATTGGATTATTAGATTAGATTAGATTCCCTACAGTGTGGAAACAGGCCCTTCGGCCCAACAAGTCCACACTGCCCCTTGCCGCATCCCACCCAGACTCATCCCCATCCCCATATAACTCACACACCCCTGAACACTATGGGCAATATAGCATGGCCAATCCACCTAGCCCACACATCTTTGGACTGTGGGAGGAAACCGGAGCACCCGGAGGAAATCCACGCAAACACGGGGAGAATGTGCAAACTCCACACAGTAATGATTGAGAGATGACAGAAACATAAAATAAATATTTTACCAGGCAGGCATGTGTATTGAATGAAGAGATCAGCAAGAAGATTAGTACATTTAAAACAACTCAAAGGTAATACCTTTCTGATGAAGGGTCTAGGCCCGAAACATCAGCTTTTGTGCTCCTGAGATGCTGCTGGGCCTGCTGTGTTCATCCAGCCTCACATTTTATTATCTTGGAATTCTCCAGCATCTGCAGTTCCCATTATCTCTCAAAGGTAATACAGCTTTAATCAGGAAAGATTGGGTTTTTGCATGTCAAAAAACCTTGAGAGGAGATTGCAGAGCCCTTTGGCCCATCTTACCAAGGTCCCGTTATCATATTTAATACTTGATTAAAAAGATGTTGTGCTCCTCCTCCAGTAAGTTGTTTAATCCTCCACCACTATTCATGACTGGATGTGGCTGGATTGTAGAGCTTAGATCTTATCCGTTGGGTGTGGGATTGCTTAACTCTGTCTATCACTTCCTGCTTATGCTGTTTGGCATGCAAGTAGTCCTGTTTGGTGATTGCACCAGCTTGACAATTTATCTTTGCATATGCCTGATGCTGCTCCTGGCATGCCCTCCTGCACTCTCCTTTGGTCTAGGGGTGATCTCCTAGCTTCAGGGTAATATTTGAGTCGGAGATATGCTGGGCCTTGAGGTTACAGATTGTGCTCAAGTACAATTCTGCTGCTGTTAATGGCCCACAGCACCTCGTGGCTGTCCAGTCTTGAGTTGCTAGATCTGTTCAAAGTCTGTCCCATTTAGTGTGGTGATAGTGCCATGCAACATAATAGAGGTTATTCTCAATGTGAAGGTGGGGCTTAGTCTCCACAAGGACTGTGCGGTGGTCACTCTTACCAATACTGCCATGGACAGATGCATCTGCAGCTGGGTAGATGGTAAGGATGAGATCAAGTTTGTTTTTCCTTCTTGTTGGTTCCCTGTCCTCATGTCGAAGATCCAGTCCAGCAGCTGTGTCCTTTAGCACCTGACCAGCTTGATCTGTAGTTATATAATGCGATAGTTGCATTCTTGTGTGATCTTGCGCTATAGGTAATCGCCATAGAAAATCACATTATAGGGAAATCACTGTAGAAAATCACTATACCTGTACAGCAGAAAGTTTGTACCATCCAGACGGTGTGCACTATTCATCAATTGCGTTACAGCCACTTGGCATTAACAAAACATGCATACTCGCAAAACTACCTGTACTGCTACCGAGTCGATGTTGGTGTTAGACATTGAAACCCCCACCAAGAGCACAATTTCTGCCCTTGCCATCCTTAGTGCTTCCTCTAAATGTTGTTCAACATGAGGAGGAGTACCAATTCATCAACTAAGGGAGCGTGTTACGTGATAATCAGCCGGCCATTTCCTTGCCCATGTTCAGCCTGAGCCACAAAACTTCATGGGGTCTGGAGACAATGTTGAGAACTCCCAGAGAACCTTCCTCCCAATCGTATACCACTGTGCTGCCACCTCTGCAGTGTCTGTCCTGCCGGTTATATAGGACACATCCACGGATGGCAATGGTGGTGCAACAAATTTTAAATAATTGTTTCAGTAATTAACTGCCTGTAAAATTGCTTAATAAGTAGCTCAATTAAAGGCAGCTTGTGGTAATTTACCAACAATATTCTCTTGAAAAAAATAGGTCGGTCTTGAAGAAAGACCTAAAATGATTTTGAATAATTGCATTGTAGGAAAGAGTACTACGAGAGATTATTAATATAATGTAGTCACCAAAAATCCAGTAGAGAATCAGAACAAACTCATTTATTCGAAGAGCAGATTTGAGAATGTGCGAGTTGCTGGAATAGTTGAAGTAAATAGTATCGATGCATTTAAGAGGAAGCTAGGCAATAATTTGGGGAAGAAAAGAATAGATTGTTATGGTGATAGATTAGATAAGAAAATGTGAGAGGAGGCTTGAACATAGCATCAACACTAACATGGACTAATTGGGTGGTGCATTTATAAAAGTTGGTGACAGTCCTTACTGACATGCTGAATTTCCACAACAACACATCTTCTTCCACAGAAGACTAAGGAAATTCACCACCTCCACAAGGACCCTCATCAATTTTGGTAGACGCACCACAGAAAGCATTCTATCTGGATGCATCATGGCTTGGCATAGCAACTGCTCTACCCAGGACTGGATGAAACCATAGAAATGTAAACACAGCCCAGTCCATCATGCAAGCCAACCTTTCATCTGTTGATTTCATCAACACTTCTCAATGCCTTGGTAAGGCAGTCAACATCATCAAAGACCCCTCCCACCCTGGTTATAAGCTCTTCCAACCTCTTCAATCAGGCAGAAGATACAAAATCTTAAACATACATTCCAATAGGTTCAAGAACAGCTTCTTCCTCACTGCTATTAGACCTCTGAACAGATTTCTCAAGTTTCAAAGCTGATGCTGATCTTCCTTTTTGTGACCCTTCATTCTCAGGACCCAAAACATTAACTCTGTTTTTTCCCTTCACAGATGCTGCCAGACCTGCTGGGCTTTTCCAGCAACTTTGTTTTTGTTAGTTATTTGTAGGTTTATTCCAATCAAATTCATTTTTTCAATCATGTATTTGAATGTTTGTAAGTTATTTCATCATGTAAAAATACTGAACTCAAACACTGAAAAACTTTGGACACAGATTGTTTATTTTAATTCAGTATTAGTCAAGTTGTAAATACAAGTAACTAAAACTAAAAGCACAGAATCTGAGCTATCAATTTGCATCGGGTTGCAATTTTGATTTAAAAATAAGCATTTGATAATAAATATCATGTAAAATACTTTCTGTTAAAGAAGGATTCATGCTTTAACAAACAAGTTATACATTTCATTTAATTGGATTGCAAAATTCAATCTACATTACTAATTGCCTTTATATAAATCAGTTTCTCCCCTACAAAAGAAAGGAAGCAAAAAGAATAAAATCAAAGTATGTATTCTACAAAAATTTAATTGAGGATTAGAGTCAGTGTTATAGATAGGGATAGTTGCAGGGGAAATGTGTGTTGTAGCAGCGTTAGAAGTATAGGTCCCTTTAAGATAAACTGAAACAACTCCAGAATTGATTGATAGTAGATTTTGCTCATGGTTTTTATATAAAAGTGTCGATTTTCTCCCCAGTGTAAAGTTAGCTTCAGGACAGGAAAAGGGTTCAGAGGGAAAGATGGAAATCAGTACTTGTGCTAAACTGTAGAGTTACTGAAGCCGAGAATATTGAATGCTTTTAACAGCTCTCTTTACCTGTCCTGTCACCTTTAATGGCTTGAGCCCCATATATATTTGGGCCTTTCTGATCAACTCACATTTCTACGCTTTAAATTTCAAATGCCATTCCAGCACAGCCAACCTATTTTTAACTATTCACACATTCCACTGGCATATATTCAGCACTCACTTCTCTGCAGGCTCACTACCAGCAATCCCTTTGTCTGATTTTACTGTCTTTGGGCACGCATTTATTCAAATTACTCATCTTTCCCACCTCACCCTGTCATCAGTATAAATCTCAACATTTGCCAGCAACTTTCTGAAGAAATGTCACTGGACACAAAATATTAATGCTGTTGAACTCTCTTTTTTCTTCACAATTGCTGCCTGACCTGCTGAGCTTCTCCAGCACTTTCTATTTTCAATCGCTCCGGGCAATGTGACCTGTTTGAAAGGAAATATTGTTACACCTCACCGGAGGAAACACCAGGAATAGAAATAAAACTCCAGAGATTACATAAAGGCAGAAATGGATTAAATGAAACTTTGTGAATAGGAGAGGAATCAGGATTATGGGGCGAAAGGAGGAGAATAGGGTTGAGAAACGTATCAGTCACGATTGAATGGCAGAGCTCATGTTTCTTATTATCTTACGGATCTGTGATGTGTTATTTTTCTGTAGGGGCAGTCTGTTAATGTTAGAATGTTCGCAATTAAGGGTGGATCCAACAATGTTCCATTGCCACTATAAGAGAAAACATTTCCGCATCTTAATCGGAGAAAGGGAAATGTGGGAACTGGCATTTGTTCTAAATTATAGATGTAGAATAAAACGCTTGTAAATCTCTAAAAATATTTTGCTGATTATTCAAATATGCTTATCTGTCTGTTAAACATGTTGTAACAGTTTTTCGGCTTACATGTGCATTTATGGCAGGATCTCATCAAAACTAAGACTGTTCGGAGGATTAATATACTACATCTACAACTGTGTCAACTTTTCAAAACATACGTTTCTAAGATTGCAATGAAAATTTTCAATACATACTTGTCCTTATAATTATGCCTTCTTCACTGAGGACATGAACATTTAAAAAATACAAGCATTTAAAATTAAAGTACACTTGCTGGCACTGGCTTATTAATTCATGCCTTGATCCAATTATTCTGTTCACTTTCAATGTAATTACTTTTCACTCCCACATTTTGCATGCTATTTTCACTCTTTAATTAGGATCTTTTTGCCCACATTACTGCTTGACAGAGAGAGGATTTTTTGAGAGTTCTCCATCTAAGCTAAAATTGCTCTTGCATCTGTCAAGAGGATGTGGATAGGCTGGTCCTGTTTCACAGCTCAGGGAACCCAATAACAATATGTAGAAAAATAGACAGGTAAAGATAATCCATGTCACGTTGAAATAACACATCAGATATAGACCGGGTCCATGTCATAGGTTATCAGTGCATGCACCATAGAGATGAATGAAGTAATGGCAGAGTGAGGGCACTGTGAGATATGCCCAGTGACCAAGCTCAGCATGATTCCTTTTATCTCAGGCAGAAGAAATTTGATTACATTCATAAGATAATGTTGCATCCAAGTGTAACATAAAAAATTGTACGCAGGAAATGGCCAGTTGGTCCATTGAGATTTAACATAATGACTTAATATTTCAGCTTTTTCCCCTGAATCTTCCCCCAACTCTTTCCAGCCCCAACTGTTTTTCACATCACTCATTCTCCCGGTCTCTACCTGAGCCTTCCCCACCTGTTCTTCAAGCTTCCCCAGCCTCCCCTTCTCTCCCACCCCTCATTACATTATAATCTGTCAGGGGATATAAAGCTAGATATATTGTTTAATCTTCACATAAATAGGACTGTCATCCAAAGTAAGAACTGCGGCAGTGATGAAAGCAGACTGAGATTCATTCAGTTATAGTATTGACACCATGTCAAAGATTAGTTGTGTTAGGTTCTGTTTAATTAAGTATTTAATGAGATACTTTGGTGAAACATTTTACTGTCTCTCATTATTTATCTTATACATAATGAGATTGTAGGACACTGAGTCTGTGCACATATGTATTAATGCTGACATCAAGCCTGGAAAATCACCAAGGTTGCTAGAACGCTTAAATGGAGCAAAAGTACCGAGTCTGATTAATTGAACTGAGTAACAAATTTCTGTGCTTTACATTCAATTTTTGTTACATCTTGTTCCTTTACAATCAATGTAATTCTATTAAAACCAATTCTACTCCCACTTCCTAATACTTAATGTTTATTGAGTTAGTTTGCTTGTTTGATGTTTAATCGTTTGTTATTTGGATTCTTTCTCTGTGTCTTCTCATGGTGAACTGTTTTCTATCAGGTTATTGCTCCAGACTTCAGCTTCAATGGCTTCTTTTGGCTGCCCATGCAAATATGAAAACAGCTTCTTGCGTCTGAAGATTACAGAAATAAATGTTAGTCAAGTGCAGAGTGGGAATTACAGGTGGTTCCTAGTTTGCAAACAGATTCCATTCTAGAAAGTATTTGCAAGTCAATTTGTACGCAAGTAGGAACACAATGCTGAATACAAATTGCCATTTGTAAATACAGTAAATGTTTGTATGCCGAATCTTTAAAATTAACCCCTATATGGGATTGTGTTTCTAAATATGAGTGTTTTTAAGTTTGGGTGTTCACAAATCATGGATACCTGTACTATAAAGAGCTTGAGACTTACCAACACACATTACTTATGAATGATGTAAAGTAGTGAAAAACAGAAATCTCTTAAATGTGACTTTTTTTCTGTTTTCTACAGCTTTCAAATGAAAGTTACATAATTCATCTGGGCTCCATAGAGCAGCAATGTGTATTTAGCTCTTTAACAGAAATAAATAACTACAATTCGCATTTGTATAACACCTACAAAATAATTAAAATGTCACAAGGTGTTTTACTGGTGCACTAAAAACACAAAATTTAATACTGAGCCCCACATAAGACAACAATATTAGAGCTGAAGTTTAGCCGTACAGTAAGTTTAAGGAGTTTCTTAAAGGAGGAAAGAAAGGTTGAGAGACTGAGAGGTGTAAGGTCCAAACTGGAGAGGTTAGGGCTCTGACAGCTGTAGGTACAACTACCAATGTGGAGTGATTAAAATTAGAGATACTTTCAAAAACCAGAATTAGAAGATACCTTGGGGCATGTGGCTGGAGGAGATTACAGAAAGAAGGAGAGGCATGCCAGGGATGTATGTGGAAACAAGACTTGACATTTAGGAAGGCCAGGGAGCTAGGAAAAGGTGGAGTAAGTTCTGTTAATTATGATTGGTATTATCACAAGAGAGAGGGATGACCTAAGTTCAAGAAAGTAGGATGCAGAAGCCTTTTGTGTTGACATGAGAAATGATAAAGGCAATAGACACCTGTGGGAGTGGTGCACAAACCCCTTACAGGAGCCACATGGTAAATTGGAGCATAAAGGAAGAAATAATGGGAGTTTGTCAGATAATCATGATGTTTGTAATCTACTTACAGCCTGCCAAAAGCAGTGACTATGGAATGATTGATTTGAATTTTATATTCTGTTTGAGCGATAAGCGTGTATCAAAGTTTAATATTTTAAAATTAAATAAGAGTAATTATACATGCAAAAAGAACTAGTTAAAGTGAACTAGCAAATTATGTTAAAGTCAATTGAGATGCAATGGCAGACATTTAAGGGAGTATTTCAAAACAAACTGAATAGATCCTTTCATATGAGAAAGAAAACTGACAATGGGAGGATCCACTATCCATGGTTAACCAAAAGTGTTAAAGTATCAAACTTTAAGAGAAAGCAGGTAATTACATAAGGTGGGTGGCAGGTTAGCAGATTAGACGAAAATAAAGAACGTCACAAATGACTAAAAAAATTAAAAGGAGGGAAGAATTATAATGTGAGAAACCACACTCAAAAGTGTATCAGATAATAAGAGTTTTTGATCAATTCTTTTTAAAAAATGAATTAACAAAGTGAGCATTGATCCTGCAAACATTTGAGATTGAGGAATTACTAAAGAGAATTAAGGTGATGGCAGATGAACTGAACAGTTATTTTGCATTGGTCTTCATTAGAGAGGGTATAATTAGCATCACAGAAATAAGTGTGATCATGAAATTGACAGGAGGAAGGAATTCAAAAGTATTACAATTACCAGGCAAAAAGTTGAGGTCAGACAAGTATCTGGGTCCTAATGAACGTCAGTTTAGGACTTTAAATAAAACGCTAATGAAATAGATGATGCATAGGTTTTCATCTTCCAAAATTCCTTTGATTCAGAAAAGGTTCTTTTAAGTTGGATAATAACAATATAACTTCTTTATTTAGAAAGGGAAACTGAAAGCAAGAAACTGCAAACAAATGAGCTTAACATCTGTTATGGGAAGATATGGAAGTTATGAAGAAAGGCATTATCACAGAGCACTTAGAAAATTTCAAGGTAATCAGGCAGATTCAACATGGTTTTGTGAAAGGGAGATCCATATTTAATGAATTGTTTGGAGTTCTTTAGGACATAACATAATCAGAAATTTCTAGAAGGCATTTGATAAAAAAAAATCAACAGCTTTTGTGAAAAGTAAAAGATCATGTGTAGAAGGTAGCATATTGGCCCAGACAGAAGATTAGCTATTTAACAGGAAATGGAGAGTATGAAACATAAATGGATTATCTTCTAGTTGGCAAGATGTAATATGTGGTGTGTCACAGAGTTCATGTGCCAGAGCCTCAACTTTATTATTTATGCAAATGCTTGGCTGAAGAGACCATAGGTATAGTTGCTGAATTTGTTGATGTCACAAGGATAAGATAGAAAGTAAGTTGTGAAGTGGGCATAAAGGAGCTACAAAGGGATGCAGATGGATTAGGGTAGTTGAGTGGGCAAAGAACTGGAAGATGAAGTATAATGTGGGAAAACGTAAAATTGTCTATTTTTGTAGAAAAAAACGAAAAGAAGCATATTATATATGGCGAGAGATTGCAGCACTCTGAGATGCAGAGGGGTCTGTTGGTTTTAGTACAAGAATGACAAGACGTTAGTATTCAGGTACGAGAAGTAAATAGGAGAGCTAGTAGAATATTACTAACTAGTGAGATCACATCTCGGATATTGTGAACAGTTTTGTTTTCTTTATTTTAGCAAAGATGTACCACATATTGGTAGTGTGTTACTGGAGGTTTACAAGATTGTTATCTGAAATGAACAGGTTGCTTATGGGGATAGGTGAATGGATTGAACTAGTTACCACTGGACCTTTTAAGAATTGGGGTGACATACTTGAAATGTATAAAATTAGTAAGTTTCCAGGTGACACAAAATTTGGTGGTGTTGTTAATAGTGAGGAAGATGGTTTGGAGCTACAGTCTGATATTGATCAGCTGGTAAATTGGGTAGAGCAATGACAGATGGAATTTAATCCTGATAAGCATGAGGTCTAATAAGGACATACATAATGAATTGAAGGTCCTGAAGGAGTTCTAAGGAACTAAGGGACCACAGTGTACAAATCAATAGATCTCTCAAAGTGTAAGCACAGGTAGACAGAGTGATGAAGAAGGCATATGTGATCCTTGTCTTCATTAGCTGTGCCACAGAATGAAGGAGCAATGAAGTCTTGTTACAGTTTTATAAAACATTATAACCTTACATTTATCCACATTATACTTCATCTGCCATGCAATTGCCTACTCACTCAACTTATTCAAATCACACAGAAGCATTTCTGTACCCTCCTCTCAGTTCACTGTCCTATCCAATGTTGTGTTGTCAGGACACTAACAAATGCAATTTCTTTTTTAATAAATTCCAGTAAGTTCACGGTCACTATTTTGAGTTTTTCATTGTAGATTTCATTTAACTTCCTGGTGTAAATTCTCAGCAAAATAAAAACAGTTGTTATTGACTGAGTACCAAGGGGGTGGCATGGTAGATCAGCGGTTAGCACTACAGCCTCACTGCGCCAGGGACCCAGGTTCAATTACATCCTCAGGCGACTATCTGTGTGGAGTTTGTACATTCTCCCCATGTCTGCATGGGTTTCCCCTGGGTACTCTGGTATCCTCCCACAGTCCAAAGATGTGCAGGTTAGGTGAATTGGCCATGCTAAATTGCCTGTAGCATTGAGGTGGGTTATGAGAGGATGCGTCAGGGTGGGATGCCCAAGGGTTGGTGTGGACTTCTTGGGCCGGAGGGCCTGTTTCCACACAGTAGGGATTCTTTTCAATGATTTGATGTTCCATGATTAGAGTTTACATGTCTCATGCTGCTTCAAACTCACAAACTATCTAATGGATGCATATAATCACAAGTTTTAAAAAAATTTATTTGTGGGGTTTATTTGCCTTAATGGCAACCCCAGCATTTGTTCGCCATCCTTAATTACCTGTGATAAGGTATTGGTGACCTGCCTTCTTGAAAGCAGACGTAGATGTTTGAAGTAACTGAGACCACTTTAGAGTCACTGTTGGGTCTGGAGTTACCCATATGTCTGTCGAGCTGGAATGAAAGATATCCTTCTCAAAAGGACATTGTGATTGAAAGAAAGAGGCATCAAGGCACAGAGCTAATAATATCCCAGCATTTCAATGACTAGAAGTGTTGGCCTATCTGATACTTAGGGCAATCAATTTTGCATTGTGCAGTGGTTTAGATTCTATGCATTTCAGTTAAAGATATTAATATTAATGATATATTTATGTGCATGAGACAACAATATGGGCCTCCAGCCTTTGAGGAATATTCAGCACACATCTGCCCCATATAAAGTTGAGATTTTCAACATCTTCTTAGAGTTGTACCTCCCAATTCAATGCTATACTCAAAACTGTAGAGGAAACTTACTTTCTGAGACAACAGACCAAAGTTGCCACAAAGGTCACGAATAAAATGAATGCCACCAGACCTAAAGCTGTGAGTACGTAAGGAGACAAATATTAATCATACTCAATATAAGATGATCTGCATCAAGAAACTGCAAAATAAAACAAATGTTGATTTTCAAATGTGAATCCATTAGGTACAGAGTCAGAAGAATTTCTAAAGAAAAGTCAGAGAAACTGAACAAATACTTCACAGTGGCAAACATTAAAAACATTCCAGAAATAATGGGGCTTCTGTAAGTAAGGGAATGCAAAATATGAGTACTAGTTTAATAAAAGAGAGAAATTAATAGACTTAAAACAGATCAGTCCCTTGGACTGATGACCTACATCTCGGAGGTGGCTGTCAAGATAGTAGAACCATTGGTGATCTTTCAAAATTCCATAAATTCTGAAATAATACCCGAAAGATTTGAAGGTGGAAAATGAAATTCCACGATTTAAACAAAACGGAGAGATAGACTGGGAACAATAGATCTCTTAGCCTAGCATCAGCTGGAAAATACTATAATTTAAAATAATGGGTGTGATAAAAAGACACAGAAAATTAAGTTAGGAATGAGCAGTGTGAATTATGACAAGGAAGCAATATTTTTTAAATCTGTAGGAATATTTTGAAAACTAACTGATTGGATAAATAGGAACCGGTTGATTTGTTTTTAGATTTTCAGAGGCTTTTGATAAGGTGCAGCATGAGAGATTGGTAACTAACTTATAACGTACAGGATAGGGACGAATATACTAACACAAAGAGGTTAAGTGAGTGGGCAAAAAGTTGGCAGACAGAAAACAGTGTGGAGAAATCTGAGTTGATTCACTTTGGTAGGATAAACAGAAATACTGAGTATTTCTTAAATGGTGAGAGGCTAGAATGTGTTGAACATCAGAGGGACATGGATGTTCTTGCTCGTAAGACACTGAAATATTGCGTGTACAACAGGAGTTTAAAAAGGCAAATGTTATTTTATGTAATCAACCTGTCCAGATCGGTTATACACAGGGCATGTGGGGCTTAAACCCAGATCTACTGGTGCCGTTGTTCCCTCCATCATATGGTTGGGAGTGGGGATATTTGCTGATGATTACACAATGTTCAGTACCATTTGTGGCATCACGGATACTGAAGCATTCCACATTCAGATATAAACAAACTTGGACAATACCCAGGCTTGAGCTGACAAGTGGCAGATAATATTAATGCCTCATAAATACCAGGCTGTGACCATCTCCAGTGAGAAACAATCTAACCACTGCCCCTTGACATTCAATGGATATTACCAAAACTAAATCCCCCTCAATCAATAGTAGTTGTATCCCTACCTCTAGACCAAGAGACCTTGGTTCAAGCCCTATCTGATCCAGAGGTCTGAACAGCTTGATTAGAAAATAAATGTAAGACTGAGTAATTAATAAACTCTATCCACAAATAATGAAGTTTTTGTCTTGCTGGATCTTTAAAAATAACCTAAAGATAATTTCACCTTCTGTGATTTTCAGGTTGTTTTGGGACACAAAGTACTGAACAGGAATTTGGTAATTTTTATCCTTCCTGTGTTCTGTCAAGAAAAGGTACAGGAAAATGTCTAAGCTATGGTGCACCCTTCCATCATGTGAGGTTCAATGTTGGGAGCAGATATTTTAGTAATTAACACCGATGGGTAAAGCCATTCCAAAAAAGACTCCCAATTATATTTCAAACATCTTTGTTTATAATTGAGTTTTCTCATGCATAATCAAAGTCAAACACACTGTTTTGCCACCAGAAACACCGTGAATTCATTACATACCCAAACTGCATGCTATGATCCATCAGAGAATCATATTATAGGCCAGTGGAGAATAAAGTGAGATTTGGGTTATCTTCTCAGAGTTGGTGTTAATCCAAAGTTGTAACTTTGCTGGAAGTATAATGTAAATGTACAATATAGGTAAAAAAGACTTTCCAATGAAGTAATGGTATCAGAGCAGGAATGGTCTTAAGAAAATGCCTGGTCATACCCTTTGCTAGCTAATGAGTGCAGATAGGTAGTGTCTCTGTTCAATACATTTCAAATGCTTCTGTATGTCAATTTAGTCTGAATAGGCCAAACTTCTAGGGTAGCAGGTTATGGATTCCAAAAATTTATACAATTGTTACAGTACACAGGGAGGTCATTTGCCCCATCATATCGACATCTGGTCTCTGATTGAAAATCTCATCTACTGTCATTCCTCTTTGTGACCTTCCCTCACATTCTTTCAGGTTACAATCTAGTCCCATTTTGAATGCCTTCATTGAACCTACCTTCACCAGACTCTCAGGCAGTGCGTACCATACCCAAACCTCTTACTGCATGAGAATGTTTGACATAGCTGTCAAATCTCCTCTCAGCCTAGTCTTCCGTATGGAAAACAATCCCAACTCTTCAATCTATCTTCACAACCAAAGTGCCTCAATGGTGGAATAATTATCGTGAAACTTAAGATTAATGTCCCAGTTTAAGCAATGAACCTAACACTCAAGTGAACTAGTGAGAACTGCAGAGTCTATTCTTCAGATGAGAAGTCAAACAGATGTCCTGTCATTGGAAACTAGGAGTGTTGGATTACTTTTGAAGATGAACAGAGAGTTCTCCCAGTGTTTTCACCAGATTTCCTACCTAGGTCACTACCACCAACATTTCACTACCTCCCTTCCCCTCCGCCAGGTTATTCATCCTGTTCCTGCCCTGGGAATAGTGCTAGTAGGGTCCAGAAAAGATTTACCAGAATGTTGCTGGGACTGGAGGATTTGAGTTATAAGGATAGGCTGGATAGGATAGGAGTCTTTTTACTGGAGTATAGATGGTTGAGGGGTGACCCTATAGAGGTTTATAAAATCGTGAGGGACATAGATAAGGTGCACAGCAAAGGTCCTTACCCCAGTGTGAATGAGTTCAGAACTAGGGGGCATATTTTTAAGGTGAGAGGAGAAAGACTTAGAAGGGACCTGAAGAGAAACTTTTTCACACAGAGGGAGTTTCATATGTGGAATGAACAGTCAGAGGAAGTGGTAAATGTAGGTACAATTACAACATTTAAAAGACATTTGGACAGGGACATGAATAGGGAGGTTCAGAGGGATATGGACCAAATGCAGGCAAATGGGATTAGTTTAGTTTGGGAAACTTGTTTGGCGTGGACTTCTTGGACCGAAGAGTCTGTTTCCGTGCTGTATGATTCTATAACTCTATGACTCTTAGAGAATGAAACAATGGTTGGGGCTTTTTGTGGGTTTTAAGCATCCAATTTTTAATTTCCTTGAATTGTCCTCATCTGGAAGCAGAATTAATTGTCTCATGTTCCTGCACACCTCAAAACTGTAGAACATCTTCCTCACTGCTTTGTTATCACCGAAGCACTACTTCTACATTTGCCTTGCCATCTCGTCCTTGTGAATATAGAAACAAAGAGGCTACACCAGTCTGTGTGGGCATTTACCCTCCAACTTAAGTTTCTCAATTTAAGTAGTGATGATAGAATGAGAAAGGAATATTGGTCAAGTCCCTGTTCCACAAAATGAACCTTTGGAATATCCATTCTGATAAGACAGGATGTGTCTGATTTCTCACCTAAGGATGCCATTTCAAATGTTACAGCACTTTGGCATTTTATTTAGATTTTATAACATGTGTAAATTAATTTTCATTTCATAGAATCTCACCCAAAAAGATGATCAAATTGCTGGAATCTTTGGAACTCTTCTCTGTAGTAGAGCGCGGTTCTGAGGAGGAGGTTGATTGAGGGATTGAATCAGTTGAGGTTGACAAAAAGGTATTTGTTTCGCAAGGTACCGAAGTTCTGCTGTCCAACGGGGCGATGGATTCAAAGCTGAATTCTGTTCCATTGTTTGTGTTTGTGTGACCCAGATCTGTTAATGGTGTTTCTGTTGGATTCGTGAACTGGGCAACCTGTTCAGTTGACAGTTCACAAGTATTCATCTTCAGGGCATCTACAGAAAGGACAAAAGTAAAGTTAGAATTAAATAAAGATTGCACAGCTACTTACTGATCTGTTAAAAAAAGATACAGCTGCATAGACTGTAGGGACAGGAGACAAATCAGCTTCTTGAGCATGTTCCTTAAATGCTTTTAGAAATTAAATAATTCGTTCTGGGTAAATCAACAATGCTGTTAAGGAGGGAGTTCCAGGACTTTAACCCAGTGACGATACATTTCCAAGTGATGAATTGCTCGGAGGAGACTTGCAGGGGGTGGTGTTCCCATGTAACTGCTGCCCTTGTCCTTCCAGATTGTAGTGGTCCTGCGCTTGGAAGGTGCTGTCGTTGATGGTGGACAGCGTTCTCATTAATTTTCTTTTCTTCTGCAGTCTGTGTGTGGCGGCGACATTTGTAACGGGGAGTCAAGGCCTCAAATGATGACAGCACATCGATCTCTGTACATAGATACTTGGAGGTTTTCAAACAAAGATTAAAAGGATAATCCCACTATTCTCAAAACACTTATTTATAAATGGAAAAGACAAACAACAAATTATTGTTTTATCCAAAACACACCACATGGGTAAAACACTATCCATACAGTACTCTCACTGGAGTCTCTATCTCTAGCACCCTGCTAAGTTTAAAATGCTTATAGATTGTGGCTTCATTAACTTCTTCTTGGAGCTATTCATGTACCTCAGCTTAATCTACTCAGCTTTAATGAACCTTTTCAGGGTTTTATTGTTATACCTCTGATTTCGGACTAACACTAACTTTAATCTAATTTCACTATATCCTTTTCTTCTCTAGAGCATCAATCTATGCAGCTATTCTCATTGGATTTCACAGGATTGTTCAAAACTCAAAGTAAATCTAAAATTTGACTCTCTCTCTAAACTATGGATATTTTCCCTAAGCTAAAGAAACATCTCTCCTGACCTTCTAAGCTGGAGCTTATCTATCATGCTGGGTTGTAAACCCCACCAGTATACACAAAAAACCATTAATTCTAAAGTTAAGCCTTAAAAAAACTGTTTGAAAAGAAATCACCATGGGTTAGAGTATACTTACAACTTAATAATTAGCTTCAGACACACAAGAAAATCCACATCTTTCACCAAACCAGAATCTAAGAACTCAAACTTGTAATAAATTATATTAAAAATAAATGTAAATCATGCATTTTTTATCACAATGCACTGAGACCAATAAATTTTTCTTGAGGTGTGGTGCCCATTACATTTGGTGAACAGTTTTCTTAGAAGTGAATGTAAGTAATTGAAGCAAACCAAGGAACTTCAGTCTATTCTGTGCACTTAGTGAGTGATTACATTACTAGTACTTCAATCCCAATATTTTTGTCCTCTTTCAGATCAGCCTCAGTAATTCTCTCACTGTCTTCTGGACTGGGAAACTGTGAGTTCATCATAATAATGTTGAGAATTTATGGCACATATGGATGGTTATTTAGCCCATCCAATAGAGTTCCTAGTTGGCTTCTAACTCTTCCAGCCCTGGCTCATAGCCTTGATTGTGGGGTCCTTAACTAGCCTTAGGGTGACTCACAAAGCAACTGGATGAATATTCCAGGATCTTAATCCTGATATGAAATCGATGGAAGCACAAAATAAGATCACACTGTCACCTTCAACTCACCTTCACCTAGGATGCCTGAAGCAGGCCTTGGATTTGGGTCTCAGACATTAACAATTATCTTTGGTTCCTCAGGAAGCTTATCCCTTTTACTTTCATCAATGTCAGGTTGCTTGGCTTTCTCTGAACTCTTCCCACTCTATTAGCATTATATTGTTTGAAATCCCACTTTGGGATTGACATTTAAACGGGATTTCTGCCATATTGTGTCTGCTGTGACACTAGCGGAGCGATTACAGTTAGGAGGAAGTTAAGAAGCAACAAATCAAGGAGGAGAAAGACAGGCACTGCTGTAACAGTTTTCACAATTTACACATGTTCTTTCCAGTCTAATGAATACTTTATAAATGTGTTCTCACTGTTGCAATTTAGGAAATGCAGTAGTCAACGTGTGTGCGGCAAACTCCTACAAACAGTGACACATTATTTACCAGACAATCTATCTTAGTTACATTGGTTAGAAAATAATATTGGCCCCATGACGCTAAAGAGAACTCCCCTGCGCATCAAAATATGTTCACCTAAAAGGACATCTTAGTTAACATCCCATTGATCAGTACTTCAACCACACAAACTCTCTCTCAGCTGAGGTTGTTAGTTTCTTAGTCACAATTTAAATCCAAGAAGCAAGGAACAAAAATAATAAGTTAAGAAAAAGAAAAGATCAAGGAAGAGCCTAGAGGGTGAACAAAGTGGATTTGAGTTAAGATTTTCAGGGCAGTAGAGTAAAATTTTATGACAATAAACTAATGATATCAATGGAACAAAAAAATACACATTCAGTATTCCTGTTTCACACTCTTCTCATAACCAATATTCTGCCCTCTGAGGCAGAATCAAGTAAATTTTGATTCATTTGTCTCCATTACATTTAGGACACTTGAGAACTTCTAGTTGTAGCTTTTATTGATGCTTGTTTTTAAAAGCCGAACAATATAGTCCTTTTGTTTAGAAACTCAGGTTTGTTGTTGAACAATCCTTTTTATAAATGGCATTATTTTGTAATCTGTTTTAAGGCTGAATAATTGTTTTTCAGCACTGAATAATTAGGGGGAGGAAGGAGGAAAAGTGAGTGAAAAATGAGTGGATAAGGAAGAAAAGTAAAAACGGTAAATTGAAGTGTGTGGAGAAGTTAAATTTAAGTGTGAATTAAAGGATATTAGTAATAATGGAAGTGAATGGCATAGTGTTCAAGGTACACACAGAAATAGGAAATAAACAGAAGGAAATGCCTGCTTCCAAAACTGTTATCCATCTGAAATTCTTCTCTAATAGCTAACACAAGTTAAAGGAAAAACAAGCTTTTGGGAGGATGGAAATCTGTGAGTTTAGTGCTTTTTGCTAACTAAGCAAAAGGCTTTGAGGAATTTTACCCACAATTTAAAATGTTGTTGACATCTGTATTTCAGTGGTTGACAGTCCCCAATAGTCAAAAATTAATCTCCTATTCACTGCTATCAATCAAACATTGGAAATTCCTCTGTCATTTTCTTCAGCCCCCGACACAAATTCTGTCACTTTTCACTGATCCGATATTCCTGGTTGTGATCTTGGGTTGAACCCTGATGTTTACATCCTCTGCACATTGTTTGATGCTGATGTACCTCCATTCCATTGCTTGTCTTCATCTCAGTCTGTGTTCAAACTACCGAACACTCTTCCCCCAAGAATGCTTCTGTGTCTTCCAGAATGAACTATTTTAACCTCTCCTGGCCAGCTTCCCATTTTCCAGCATCTGTAAACTTTAGCTCATCCAGACATAGCTACCTGTTTTCTAGCTCAAATCCTGTCCTTCTTGCCTGTCATAGCCTCTGCTCTGGTCCATGTTGGCTCCCAGCTTGGCAACTTTTTGAATTTAAAATTCTTGTACTTGTTTTTCCCTCCACTGCCTCTCCCCTCCAAATCTCTGAAACACATTGGGGAAGTGGTGGCCTGGTGGTATTATCACTGGACTGTTAATCCAAAGACCCAGATAACTTTCTGGGGACCTGGCTTCGAATCCTACCGTGGCAGATGATGGAATTCGAATTCATTAAATATCTGGGATTAAGAGTCTAAAGATGACCATGAATCCGTTGTCGATAGTTGGGACAAAAACCCATATGGCTCACTACTGTCCTTCAGGGAAGAAAACTGCCACCCTTACCTGGTCTGGCCTACATGTGACTCCAGACTCACCGCAATGTGGTTGACTGTCAACTGCCCTCTGGGTAATTAGGGATGGGCAATAAATGCTGCCTAGCCAGCGATGGCCTCATCACATGAATGATAAAAAAAATTCTAGCCCTATAATCAACATTCCTTCTAAGCTGCATGGCCATGCCCCAAGGGTCTGTGAATGTCAATCATTACGTCAGCAACTTTGCTTCAGTTTCTCCAGCCCCTGCATGGATCTCCAAGATTGGTAGGGTGGAGGGAATGTAGCCTATAACCCTCAGCTCTGAAACAAAAATAGAAATAACTGGCAAAACTCAACAGGTCTGACAGCATCTGTGGGAAGAAAGCAGAGTTAATGATTCATCTGATGAAGTATCACGAGTTATTTCTGTTTTTGTTTCCGATCTCCAGCTTATGCAGTTGTTTGTTTTATTAACCCTCTAAGGTCTATGTGTTCCTCCAATTCTGCCCTCTTGAGCAATTTTGATGTTGATTGTTTCCTCGTTGGCAACTTTTAGATACCTGGCCCTAATTCCGTCCAAAATCCTCTTCGTCTCTCTCCTCAAGTATGTTCCTTAAAACATGAATCTTTGACCAAGGTTTTGATTGCACACCCTCGTATCAATTCAATCTTAAATATTGTTTGATGCTCCTGGGGTAAGATAATTATGATCTAAAATTGATGAATTATATGCTGATTCCAGAATACTATAAAATGCCAGTATGACAGATAAGTTGTTACATCTTGAACCACCATTGAGTTTCACTGGAACACTGTCAGAGTCAGTAACAGTGTGAGTATGATGAGAATTAAATGGCAATTGACTGGAAGCTTCAGATCAATTGCAATTTGAACAAATTGTTTCAACAAATTTGGCCTCCCCAGTTTATTGGAAACCTCATTGTCAGCAGTGAGCACATGGGTCAGAGGATGTATACCCAAAATTTATTCTCTCTTCAAATGTGATGATTGACCTGATGACTATCTCCCAGTACCTTGGCCCATGATTAAATGCCCTGTCAGATTCCCCGTCAAGTCTGGTCAAGGAAGAATTGCAAATTGTTGAGACACTGAAATGCTAGCCTTTGCCTTTAAAAATACCCAATCAAGAATCAAAAGAAGAAAGTGTCAATACCTGGAAAAGTGACCAGGAAACTGTTATATTGTCATGAAAACCCAGCTGGATCAGGAATGTCCCTTAGGGCTATACCCAAACCATAACATGTGACTGACTCTGAATGATGTCTGAAATGATTCATTGTTCAATAATAACACAATAACAAATACCTTTCTCACAAAAAAAGTGGTCTACTAGGAATTGGCAACTAGGGATAGACAACAATTGGAGAAAAATGAATAGAGGTAGAAAATATTAAAGTTGTACTATACTTATGATAAAAAAGTCACTACTGAAGTAAGCCTAATCATGTGGAGCTAAGGCTGATGAATGAAGTTCAGGTACAGATCAATTATGATTTAAGTGAATGGTGAAACAGGCTCAAGAAGCCATGTTGCCTCCATTTGTTCCTAAATAACACTAACATTTTTGGTAGGAATCAACTGGATAGAGAGCCATAAAGCAAATTATGTCACATGGTGTACGCATTGTCATGAGACAATGTGATCTAAACATTATATTTTTAATTAATTACATAGCCCCATCTATGTTATCTTAATTTCTTTTGTGTCATAGCTTCTGTTGTATTGTTAAACTCATATCTGTGTATCGTATGCTTCTGTTTCAGCTAGAGAACCCCTCAGACAAGCCAAAGAAAATTGGAATATATCTAGAATATTAAAACAAACTACACTCTGCAAAGGAAAAGGCATTTAGTTGCAACACTGACAATGTTGTAACTGTAAAGAGCAGGTAGCTTGGATGGAGTCATATAAACTAAGGAATTTTCATGGTAAGATCTCATGACCCAGTTTGCGACAAGAAAATTTGATCTGGATGAAAGCAACATCCCCCATTGCTCTCACTGTTTCTTTGCAATTCTCCTCTACAAATTATATGAACTTAAAACCCACCGAAAGTCATTTATATCATTTGGGAAGAGGTCTTGAGAGAATTTCCTTGAAATTTATTCCACGTGAAACAAAGAAAATTCAGCCAATTACAACAATTCTAGAAACACTTGGGCGGAGGGTGGGGTAGCGTGTGTGTGAGAGAGAGAATTAATAATGGATATGTTATTTAAGAGTTAGTTGGCTTTGAATTGGTTGTTTTAAGGTAGTAATTAGTGGGGTGAAAGTTCACAAAGTATGGCTAACTGAAATACAGCTCTCATATGAAAATGTGAACTTGAGTTCTGTTTAAATATGGTTATAATATTTTAAAATTACACACCTCATACCATACCTAGCTTATTGTTAATAACATTGAACCTGACAAAGTGTAAAACCTATAGATATTTCTAACTTGTGGTGCAATGGTAGTGTCCCTACTTCTGGGTCAGTTGGTCCTGGTTCAAGTCTCACCTACCCACACATGTGTCAGAACAAGCTGATTAGATTAATTTTAGATTAGATTTTATTGTCATGTACTCAAATACAGGTGTACAATGAAAAGTGGCCACTCTATACACTGCATCCTTGCACCCCTGCACTCCAGGTACACGTGACAATAAAATCTAATCTAATTTAAAACTAATCTAATCAGCCTGTTCTGACACATGTGGGGTAGGTGAGACTTGAACCAGGACCAAATGACAGAGGTAGGGACGCCACCATTGCACCACAAGACCTCCAAGCCTGAAACCTATATAATTGACCATATCACCAAGCTGTTTGATTTTTGAAACTTGTGACCTACGGAAGAGTGGAGTTAGAAAAGGCAATAGTGCACCTCTTTGATCTCTGTCATAACAACATGCATTATCAGTTACAGGATTAATTTGTAGCAAACATGTCATCACACACCAGCATCATGCAAGCAGACTCAGTCATTTCATGGCTGTTGAGATGTGCTAAGTCACAGACCGACATGGAAAATGAGTGGCATTGCAAAGTTAAATCACCTCTGAGATTTCTGATGAAGGAAGGAAGAGAACTCCTGCCTTGCAAAATCTTCACATCCTGCCATTAATGAGATTTTTCCTGTTTTTCATGACCTTTTTGTAATTGTTTCTTTCAATTCACATAACTACATGCAGTGGCATTACCACAAGGTTGGCTGGTTCAGAATTGTTTTCCTTCTATTAATTTGTAAGATGATGCTCATTCCTAATAATCTGGGGATCAGTCATATTCTGTTTTAAAATGAGCCCTGGAGAGTCGCTCACTGTGATGCTAGTTTTAATTCATTCCTGGAATGCAGGTGACATTGGAAAGTCAGGATCTACTCCCAAATCATAGTGTCTTGGGGACATTTAGAGTCAACTGGTGTGGTTCTACAGTCACATTTAGGCACTGACTGGGTAAATTTCTGAAGGACGTTAATGAAACATTTATGTGTCCAACAACCCAGGGGATTTCATGGCCACTTTTATCTGATGCCAACACTCCAATCGCAAGATCAATTTAATTCAGTTTCACCACTTGCTGTGGAGTAATTTGACTTTCACTTCATTGAAAAGCTTACATTTGTGCACATTTTCTGACCATTATATCTTGCATTTTTGTTAAGTTTCGGTCACATACTTTAGTGTTGTCATAGTTGTCATTCATCAGCACCGCTACAAGCTCAGCCAGTCAAGTTTTTGAAGGCCACAGCTGCCAGGTTACAGCTGGAGGAGAAGGAACCATCAGGTTGGAAAAACCTGCTTGACTTTGCCCTCACTAATATACTTGTTGCAGGTTCACTTGTCCATGATAGTATTGGTAGTCATAACCACTATATAGTACTGATGCAGACAATATCCTATCTTTACCCTGAGATTAATGCCAGGAAATGCACCAGGCAAACCTAAAATTAAAGTGCCAGTTGGTTGAAGCTACAACACAGGATTAATTACACCATTTGGAGGAGGAGGTTACAAAAATATACCCATCCTCAATGATGAGGGAGCGCAGTACGTGAGTGCAAATCACAATGCTTAAGCATTTGCAGCTACCTTCTGTCAGAAATGTCAAGTAAATGATCCATCTCATGTGTCCTAGATGTCAGTCCTCAGTCAATTTGATTCACTCCGTTTGATAGAAAAGAAAAGCCTAAAACACTGGATATAGCAAAGGCTACAGGCCCTTAGAGCCTCCTGGAAGGAGAGGGAAGATTTCTGCTCTACAACTAGCTGCATCCCCGGGCCAAATGATTTGAGTAGATTTGCAACACTGCCATCTACACGCCAAGGTAAAAAAAACCCAGCTATGACCTGTCAACAAAATGCAGGACAAAACTAATCTATCAAATATCTTCCTTTCAATTTATTCTCAATTAATAAAGAAGTGAAGGAAATTATCATCACCAGTGCAATTGAACTGTATGTACTGTGATGCGAGTGTATAATTTATACATTTTTAATATTTGCATTTAGCTTTCAATTTCTGAATCTTAAATTAGTGAGATTCATTTGTTTCAATCAGCAGCTTCTGGACTGAGAGGCAAAAAAACTGCAGATGCCGGAGCCCAAGGTAGACAAACAAGAGAGTGGAAGAACACAGCAAGCCAGGCAGCATCTGGAAGAAAACAGCAGACTGGGTCGAAGAGTCCTGAAGAAGAGTAATACCTGAAATGTTAACTGCTCCTTTCCTCCAGATGCTGCCTGGCTTGCTGTGTTCTTCCAGCCTCCTGTTTGGCTAACTTCCGAACTTAGCATTTTTTTAAGCTTGGGAGAAACATCATAAGTTTCAGTTTGGAGCAGTTCTATAGAAATCATGGTTAAAAATGAATGTGTAACACAGCATTTCTGAGCAAGGGAGGAGATTGTAAAAATAAATGACCTTAGTGTAAGGAGTTTAATAGTAGGCCTAGACCAGAGTGTTTGGATAAAACACTGAAGGGATTTTTGAATTTGAGAATGTTTAATCTTGGGTGAATGGAAGCTCCAGAAAGAAGCTGTCTGATTTTCCAGACTGGGAATAGAAGTCACAATCTAAGTTGGCTATTAGAGAAGGCCATTTATTTATGTGTGAGAGTAAAATGCAAAGGGTATTTTTGGTATCTATAAAGGACCACTTTGAGATTAATATATTTCCATGTGTTTGTAAGATTTTTAAGTTTGTGCTCTATGTAAATCTGTTTTATTCTACTTTATCATCAAACTTTTTACTTGATAAACTTCTATTTTATTCTTTAAACCAAATCTATAGAATTGTGTACTCGTGTTTCAGTGAGAGACCAACTTGTTAAAACCAAAAAAAAGTCTATCAATCAGATTTCAGTCTGGGATCTAACTTTTCCAGTAATAACATCAATTAAGGTCATAACATTACACAGCAGTAATTTCTCACCAGAGCTCAGTTTCGATCATTCAGTCATAAACCTCATTACAACCAGGGTGCAAATATGAACAAAAAAACCAAAATTCAGAGAGGTGATGTCAGAGTGACTGTTCATTACATGCAAGTGTGGATTCAAAGTGCATTACTGTATTGAAATCAATGCGAGTTGGGGTAAATTCTCCTCTGGTTGGGAGTCATATCTAGCACAAAGGAAGATCAGCCTTGGAACATTGCTACAGGAGTTTCTCTAGACCCAATCATGTTCAGCTGCTTCATCAATGATTTTTTAAAAACTTATCGTTTCTTGAGCAGAAATAGATGCAAAACTTCAGTTACAGCAAGAACACTGTTTTATTTGTTTAACATAGCTTCCTTGTTTTTCTACTCTATGTCCCTGTTACTAAAGCCCAGAATGCCAGATACTTTATTAATTGTTCTCTCAACCTATCCTACCACCTTTAATGCTTAGCTACACATTCAGCCAACTTCTGCACTCCATTTAGAATTGTATCCTTTATCATTATGGCTGTGTTTACTGTAACCACAAATGCAGGGGGCACACTCACATGCAGTTACAGCACCTGTCAGCCACTAATAGTGTTGCCATAGGTAACTGCTAGTTTCAGTAACAGACTTAGCCAAAATTATTACAAGTTGAATTTCTTGGTTATTAAATAAATAAAACTTATACAGCAGTATTATCAAGAAGGTGCAACATTTAATGATAGAAGAAACACGTGGATCCAGTCACTCCCAGTAGTAATAAGTCCAGTCACTACCTCCACTCTGACCATGATCAGAGTGGGAGCTGGAATGTTAAGTGGAGAGGCTACTCCTGTAAGAAGTGGAGAGGGCAAGAGACTGCCAATTGTAAGTATGTTGCAAGGCTTTTGTGCCCCAGCATTGGCTTCGGGCTGATTGGATGTCAACATCTCATTCCAGATAGACACTGATAGTAGATTTCCTATCCCAGTGTGGTGGCAGGAGATACATTGCATTTTATACTGCGTTCTGTGATCTTCCTACCAAATCAATAACTTCACACTTCTCTGCATTAAATTTCAACTGCTACTTGCTCATCCTTTCACCAAGCTGCCTTATGTCCTTCAGGTCCTATGCTATTCTCCTCTTGGTTTGCAATATTTAACAAATTTTATTTCTTCTGCAGATTTTGAAATTTTGCCATGTCCACCTAGTTCTGGATTATTTATGTTGAGAGGAAGAGAAGATTCATTTACACCCAACCCTGGGGAATTCCATTCTAAAACTTTTCCAGCCTGAAAACTAACTATTCGCCACTACTCTTTGTTTCCTGTCGTTCAGGCAATGTCATTTCCATATTGCTGTCTCTTTCGTTCCTTTAGCTCTGTGTTTGCCAGAATTCTTCGTGCAGCCTTTTGATAGTTAATCACTTCAAATGTATTACCTTCATCAACCCACTCTAACGCCTCATCAAAAGTTCAAGGAGGATCATTAAACATCTCTCTAGCTTACAGTGACTCTTTGAAAGGGCTGGCCAATTGAGTCCCATAGTCCAGCATTCTCTCTGCAATCCTACAACTGATCCTCTTCAATTTTTTTTATTCCTTCATGGCATGTGGATGTCACTGGTTGGGTCAGCACTTATTGTCACCCACTTACTGCCCTTGAAAGAATGGAGCCTGCTTGAACTGCTGCAGTCTATGTACTGTCAGTACCCCCACAATGCTATTAAGAAGGATTTTTAGCAAGTGAAAATGAATGGTGTGATATAGTTACGAGTCAGTATGGTGTGTTGCTCAGAGGGGAACTTCCAAGCGATGGCATTCCCATTCATCTGCTGCCTCTGTCCTTGTATAGAGTAATGGTTGTGGGTTTATAAGGTGTAGTAGGAAGGATGGTGCGAGTTGTAGTGTATCTTGCAGATGAACACACTGTTGACACTGTACATCGGTTTTGAGTGGTGTGAATATTTAAGATGGTCGAATGGATGACAGTTAAGCAGTCTGCTTTGTTCTGGATGGCGCTGAGCATGCCCCTTTAGTGTTGTTCATGCTGCACCCATCTAAATAACCAGAGAGCACCGTTTTGAATGAATGTAATGGTACACATTGCATCCACTGTCCATCAATGGTAGGGCATGTGAATACTGTTTTGTTGTGGTATGTTGTCTTTTGAAAGTTAGTATTGAATTTGCTTCCAGCATTTTTCCATTCAATATCAGAGATGGGCAATAAATACTGGCCTAGACATTGAAGGCCATAACAATGATTTTCTTTTAAAAATCCGGATGATAACAACGCACTGTGTTAAAAAAATCACTCTTCTCATTCTAGCTTCAGCCTGTTGAATGCCTTCATGATCTTAAACACCTTGAGCTGTTTTATTTCATTCACAGGATGAGGGCATCACTGGCAAGGCCAGCATTTATTGCCCATCCCACAGGACAGTTAAGAGTCAACTACATTGCTGTGGGGCTGAAGTCAAATGTAGGTCAGATCAGGTATGGATGGCAGTTTCCTTCCCCAAAGGACATTAGTGAACCAGATGGATTTTTCCTGACAGTCAGCAATGGTTTCATAATCATTGTTACACTCTTAATTCTAAATTTTTATTGAATTCAGATTCCACCATTTGCCATGGCAGGATTAAAGCCCAGGTTCCCGGAACATTACCTGGCTTTCTGGATTAGCAGTGCAGCGATAATACCACTAGGCCATCGCTTCCCTAATCATTCCTAAACCATCTAAACTCATGGGAATTCCAGCCCAGTCAATACAACCTGTCCTCATAATTTTACCTTTTAATATCATCCTGGCGAATCTGCTCTGTACCCCTTCCAAGGTTATTGTAGCCTTCTGAGGATTGGTAGTATTTTCTTTACAGTTGAAACATAACTGCTACCTCTTCATATTCTAGCTTCTTTAAGAGAAACATTCTGTGCATTTTTTTTTGACTCCTGTACATGTTCACTGAACTCTCATAGCTCATTGACACATTCTTTCTGAACAGTCAGTTTAATGTTCAAACTCTCAACCAATGGCTGCCTTAAGATATTAAAAGGTCAAAATCTATTTTCAGTGATCTCCATTTACCATTCTTCTGGAAACAGAAACCATCGTACGATTTGTCAGGATCAACTTTCCAAATCAACACGCCTGTTCTGTTTTTTCCACATTGCTCCTTTGAACTGATTCTTGGGATAACAACAAAACCGTCATCCACCCAACCATACCTATAAAACAGACACAGAAAATAACTCCATATGACCTTGTAAATTAACTCCTTGCAGAATCAATACCTGTGCTAAAAGGAGCAATCTCTCTGAGAGCTCAAGGAGTCAGGCAGTGACCAGAGACTTGAATCCATAATCTGGGTTGAGACATCCAGTAGTTCTGAAGGAATACCGCACTGGTGTTTGGGAAGTGCTAAAGGCAAGTTGTGTGGTCAGAGAGGCAGCACTGTAGGAGCACTCAACAGTCCAAGGTACTGAGGAAGCACCACACCATTGGAAGGTTGGTATATGCTTGAGCGCTATGCTGTTGAAAGGTCAGTACTGTGGGAGGGCTGTACCGTCAAAAGACATGAGGTGTTAAACCAAGCCTCATGCTGCCCTTTCAGTCACCTGATTACCTGGTCATTATCACATTGCTGTTTGGGACAACTTGCTGAGCCATCATTTCTACATTACAAGAGTGGCTACGTTTAAAAAAAACTTTCATTGGTTCTGAAACATTTTGGGAAGTCCTGGAAGGTGCTGAGCTCTTTTCTCCCTCTCATCTCTTTGAGAAGCAGGTAGATAAGCTTTGTGGAGTTTCTGTCAATATCACTTTGTATTCTACTCACATAGGTTAGATTTATTTTCTACTTTCCACACCAACCATTTTACAACTCCTGCACTTGTTAACAATTAATGCTAAGTGTCAGGGAGGGGGTCAGTCTATGCCTGGGGACCTGTGACCAATAAGAATTGAGTCAAGGCCACCGAACCATTTAGTTTAAGATCCATAAATCCTGAGCCTGCCATTATTTTGGACCACTTTCCTTGGGCTGCCATCTATATTTGAGGGTCGATGGTATTTCCACTACAACTGGGGCATCGAAAATGATGGGTTTTAATGTATCAACACACTGGATCACCTTTATCAAAGGTCTCTGCCATTGTATTGAATCGTCTTTACTAAAAGACAAGTGGGAAATATTCAGTTTTTGTACAGTACCATTTTTATATTTCGGTCAAGAGGCAGTAGGGTAAACCTATGCTTGTGATAGACGCTTGAGTCAGATAAGATGATGATTTTACAATAAAATGTCACTTACCTGCACGTTTCGAAGCCTAGCTGATATGCACGTTCGACCTGTGCCTTTGTTGCCAACAGTGAGCCAAGTTGCTGACAGACGTTACGTGCTTGAATCAGCGACAGATTGTATTGACCTTCCAAGCTAACGTGGAAAATCCCCATGATGTGACATTGGCTGATTTCAACATCTGCAACAGCAAGATCATCATGAGACATGAATTGGGAATAGGATTCAAACTCATGGAACAAAAGTCTTCCCTGTCATGATAAAAGGGATTAACTTGGACTGCAGTAATATTGAAAAGTACAGAGAGATTGTAGAATTCTGGAACTAATTATAATTTCAAAACACAACATAGCAAAGTAGATGCTTTAAGATTGGATTATTTATCAAACCCAAGCATTAACTTGCATTTATATATCATCTTAGATACAGGAAAATATACCAGGATGCTTCATAGCAGCATTATCAACAAAAATGGATAGGGAGCTAAAGAAGAACATGAGTACAGGTGGCCTGAGAGTTTAGTAGGTTGTAATGGGTGACCTAAAGGGTTTGGTGGAAGTGGAAGGGGAGGAGTGTTCAGGATCTCGGCCTGTCAGTTCCCTTACGTTTGACCAACAGCATCCCTTTTTTAAAATTTATTTTCCTTCATTTAACTTTAGAATCAAATTCATCTCTTTTTCCTGTGATTAATGGTGGGGGGGAGGTTGTAGGGAGCTTTTGGACGG
This sequence comes from Stegostoma tigrinum, assembly GCF_030684315.1. NCBI lineage: Eukaryota > Metazoa > Chordata > Chondrichthyes > Orectolobiformes > Stegostomatidae > Stegostoma > Stegostoma tigrinum. The sequence goes on from NC_081370.1 coordinate 36,141,833, forward strand.
CGGATGCTGTCTGCTCCTCATGGCGACAGCTTTTGCGACCTGCACAACCGTTCTGGCGCCTATTCTTTTCCTTTAGTGCTTCAGCAGCGTCTGCAGCAGTGACGGAGTGAATGATCCCTCGAGTGGTTCTTGGGAGTTAATTTAGATGATCAATCAGTTCTCAGAAGTTGAGACGGGCTCCGGTCCTCGAGAGTGCCACATTCTCTTGGCTACGGTGCAGCTGGAGTATCGGCAGCAATGAGTTGGCTTTGGCAGTGGCGATGTTCTGCGTACGGTCAGTGGCAGTGGGGCTGCTTTAGTGTGTTTCCTCTTTGGCGTTGCTGCCTCAGGCACAGCTTTGGTAGTTGCAGAGCATGGCAGGGTCCTGTAACCATTTAAGCAATCAAGAAGCCGTGTATAGAACAAAAAAATGAAATTCGTCCTAACTTTGTATGATTTATTTCTTTGTATAATTTTTCTAAGTAAAATTACCTCGGCTTATGGCAACTTATACATATTTTACTGTATTTTCATGAATTCATGTAACAATAATTTACTGTTATTATTAACATACAACTGTACACAGCAGGAATGGACCCTTCGCCCCATCATGTTCTGCTGAACATGATGCCAAATTAAACTAATCCCTTCAGCCTGCCCTTGGTCCATTCCTAGCATATTCATGTGCTTATCTGAAAGTCTCTTAAACACCCCTGTTGTATCTGCTCCCACCAGCACTGCTGGCAGCACATTCCACACTCCCACCGCTCTTTGTGTAAAAAAAATTTACCCTCACATCTCCTTTGAACTTTCCCCCTCTCACCTTAAATGCATGCCCCCTAGTTTTAGACATTTCAACTCTGGGAGAAAGATTCTGATTGTCAACCCTATCTGTGCATCACATCCTTTTATAGACTTTTGTCAAGTCTTCCCTTAGACCCCATCACTGCAGAGAAAACAACTCAAGTTTTACTAGAGATAATGGGAACTGCAGATGCTGGAGATTCCAAGACGACAAAATGTGAGGCTGGATGAACACAGCAGGCCAAGCAGCATCTCAGGAGCACAAAAGCTGACGTTTTGGGCCTAGACCCTTCATCAGAGAGGGGGATGGGGGGAGGGAACTGGAATAAATAGGGAGAGAGGGGGAGGCGGACCGAAGATGGAGAGTAAAGAAGATAGGTGGAGAGGGTGTAGGTGGGGAGGTAGGGAGGGGATAGGTCAGTCCAGGGAAGACGGACAGGTCAAGGAGGTGGGATGAGGTTAGTAGGTAGCTGGGGGTGCGGCTTGGGGTGGGAGGAAGGGATGGGTGAGAGGAAGAACCGGTTAGGGAGGCAGAGACAGGTTGGACTGGTTTTGGGATGCAGTGGGTGGGGGGGAAGAGCTGGGCTGGTTGTGTGGTGCAGTGGGGGGAGGGGATGAACTGGGCTGGTTTAGGGATGCAGTGGGGGAAGGGGAGATTTTGAAACTGGTGAAGTCCACATTGATACCATATGGCTGCAGGGTTCCCAGGCGGAATATGAGTTGCTGTTCCTGCAACCTTCGGGTGGCATCATTGTGGCAGTGCAGGAGGCCCATGATGGACATGTCATCAAGAGAATGGGAGGGGGAGTGGAAATGGTTCGCGACTGGGAGGTGCAGTTGTTTGTTGCGAACTGAGCGGAGGTGTTCTGCAAAGCGGTCCCCAAGCCTCCGCTTGGTTTCCCCAATGTAGAGAAAGCCGCACCGGGTACAGTGGATGCAGTATACCACATTGGCAGATGTGCAGGTGAACCTCTGCTTAATGTGGAATGTCATCTTGGGGCCTGGGATGGGGGTGAGGGAGGAGGTGTGGGGACAAGTGTTCCCCTGCAACCGCAGGAAATGCTACACTTGTCCCCACACCTCCTCCCTCACCCCCATCCCAGGCCCCAAGATGACATTCCACATTAAGCAGAGGTTCACCTGCACATCTGCCAATGTGGTATACTGCATCCACTGTACCCGGTGCGGCTTTCTCTACATTGGGGAAACCAAGCGGAGGCTTGGGGACCGCTTTGCAGAACACCTCCGCTCAGTTCGCAACAAACAACTGCACCTCCCAGTCGCGAACCATTTCCACTCCCCCTCCCATTCTCTTGATGACATGTCCATCATGGGCCTCCTGCACTGCCACAATGATGCCACCCGAAGGTTGCAGGAACAGCAACTCATATTCCGCCTGGGAACCCTGCAGCCATATGGTATCAATGTGGACTTCACCAGTTTCAAAATCTCCCCTTCCCCCACTGCATCCCTAAACCAGCCCAGTTCATCCCCTCCCCCCACTGCACCACACAACCAGCCCAGCTCTTCCCCCCCACCCACTGCATCCCAAAACCAGTCCAACCTGTCTCTGCCTCCCTAACCGGTTCTTCCTCTCACCCATCCCTTCCTCCCACCCCAAGCCGCACCCCCAGCTACCTACTAACCTCATCCCACCTCCTTGACCTGTCCGTCTTCCCTGGACTGACCTATCCCCTCCCTACCTCCCAACCTACACCCTCTCCACCTATCTTCTTTACTCTCCATCTTCGGTCCGCCTCCCCCTCTCTCCCTATTTATTCCAGTTCCCTCCCCCCATCCCCCTCTCTGATGAAGGGTCTAGGCCCGAAACGTCAGCTTTTGTGCTCCTGAGATGCTGCTTGGCCTGCTGTGTTCATCCAGCCTCACATTTTGTCGTTCAAGTTTTACTAGCGTGTCCTTATAGTTCATACCCTTCAATCCAAGCAACATCCTGGTAAACCTCTTCTGCACCCTCTCCAAAGCCTCCATATCCTTCCTGTAATGTGGTGACTAGAATTGAATGCAGTACTCCAAGTATGGCCTACCCAAAGTCTAATAAAGTTGGAACATAACATCCTGACCTTTGTACTCAATTCCTTGACCAATAATGGCAAGCATGCCATACGCCTTCTTCCCTACCCCTTCTACTTGCGTGGCCACTTCAGAGAGCTATGGGCCTGAACCCCCAAAATCCCGCTGTACATCAATGCTCTTCAGAGCCCTGCCATTAACTGTATACTTTTCCCTAACCTTTGATTTCTCAAAGTGCAGCACTTTACACTTAGTTAGAGTAAACTCCATTTGCCATTTCTCTGTCCATATCTGCAATTGTATCTTTTGACAACTTTCTACACTATCCACAACTCCACCGGTCTTTGTATCATCTGAAAGATTATTAACCCACCCATCTATATTTTCATTCAAGTTATTAAATATATACCACAAACAGCAAAGGTCCCAGTACAGATCCCTGCAGAACACTACCAGTCACAGACCTCCAGCCTGAAAAATGACCTTCCACCACTACCCTCTGTCTTCTTTGGGCAAGCCAATTCTGAATCCACACGGCCAAATCACCATGGATCCCTTGCATCTTAATCTTCTGGATAAGCCTGTTACTATCATTATTGAAAAGCTTGTCAGAGGGAAATATGAGTCTCGCTGAAAGCAGAGCCACTTGTTGTGGATCAATTAAAATTAAGTATGGACTGCAGGCCGAATTATATTTTAAAGTTCATGACTTACTAACGAATTGTGGGAGATGTGACCTATGACAAGATGTGGTTTTGAAGCTTGAAATTTCATTAATTGATAACAGAGGGAAAACTAAATATCATCTCGCTCTCCTTTCAAACTTTTGATGAGCCTGAGTTTTGGCCATAGCTGGAGTGTTGCACTCAGTTCTGAGCAACACACTTTAGGAAGGCTGTCAAGGCCTTAGAAACATAGAAAACAGGAGCAGCAATAGACCAAACTGGTTGTAGAAACTGTTACAGATTGTAAACACATTGCAAGCTAATGTGGAAAAATCCCTATGATTTGACATTTGCTGACTCCAATATATGCAACAGAAAGATGATCATGAGATATGAATCATGAATAGGATTCAAACCCACTGAACAGAAGTTTCCTGTCTGTTGGCCCTTTGAGCTAACAGGATCATAGTTGATCTTCTACCTTAGTGCCATATTCCTATTCTTTCATTAAACCCCTTGACATCTTTAGCTTCTAGAAATCTATCCAGTTCAATCTTAAATATATTCAGTGGCTTGGCATCTACAACATTCTGTGATAAAGAATTTCACAGATCTATCAACCTCTGCGTGAAGAAATTTCTCCTCATTTTAGACCAAAACAGCCTACCATGTAACCAGACACAGCATCCAGATAACAAACTGTGGGGCTGGATTCTCCAGCATCTGCAGTTCCCATTATCTCTGATCACAGTATCCAGATAACCTTATCTTGGACTCCCCGACCTTCCATCATCGTCCATGCATCCAGTCTGCCCAGCCCTGTCAGAATTTTATACTTCAATGTGACAGCTCCTCTTATTCCTCTAAACTCCAGAGAATACGGACACACTTGACCCAATCCCTCCTCATACAACAAACCTGTCATCCAAGAATAAGTGTGGTGAATCTTCACTGCACTCCTGGTATGGATAGTATATCATTTCCTAAGTAAGGAGACTAAAACTGCTCACAATATCCAGGTGGTCTCACCAAGATCCTGCATAGCGGCAGTAAAACTCCCTTACTTCTGTGCTCAAAACCCCTTGTAATGAAGGCCAACATACCATTTGCCTTGCTAATTGCTTTTTGTACCTGTGTGCTTGTTATCACTGACCAGTGTCACAAAGGTATCCTGGTTCCTTAGTACATCAACTTTTCCCAATCTATTGCCATTTATGTAATACTCTGCCATTTTGATTTCTGTACTTACATGGACAACTTCACACTTATCCACGTGCATCTGCTATGTATTTGTCCACTCACTCAAATTTTCTAAGTTGTTCTCCAATTCTCTTTATATCCTCCTCGCCACTCATGTCCCCACCTCGTTTTGTATCGACAGGAAACTTAGAAATATTAAATGCTATTCCCTCATCTAAATTGTTGACTAATATTTTTTATAGCCAGTTCCAAGACCTAATCCCCGAGGTTCCCCATTTGACATTGCCTTCTACTTCAAAAACAAACATTTATTCCTACTGTGATAATGGGAACTGCAGATGCTGGAGAATCCAAGATAATAAAATGTGAGGCTGGATGAACACAGCAGGCCCAGCAGCATCTCAGGAGCACAAAAGGTCTGATGAAGGGTCTAGGCCTGAAACGTCAGCTTTTGTGCTCCTGACATGCTGCTGGGCCTGCTGTGTTCATCCAGCCTCACATTTTATTATCTATTTATTCCTACTCACTGTTTTGTGTCTGCTAATCAATGCATGCCACTTCATGACTGACACCCACACCCCAATGCCTACTCATATTTCCAAAGAATTTACTCTATATACTAAATATGCTATCCCTTACTTTGAGGTTTTTGTCCACTGCTTTCCTCTTGATCGGCCTTTTGACAGTACCAATGAGCTTGACAGTTCCAATAAGTTTATCCATTTTATATGTATAGTCATGCCCATCTATAAAAGCCCAAATAGCACTTAACATCTCTCAAAGGGTACCCAAAAGGCATTAGATCTCTTTCAAGGGGCGTTCAACAAAGGGTTACTTACCTCTCCAATGAAGACCGCTATTTATCCAAAGAACTTTGGCAAGTTTAACATAAACGCATAAATAATGCTTTGGATATCCCAGTTGCAAAAATCAGACCTGACTTAGGCAGCTGCATTTTATAATGTATAGTTGCCTATGTTTGACTTAAGATAAAAACCAACATTCATTTTTATGACTAGCTCTGAACTGTTTCTGTGCATGGACACACAAATTTTCTCCTCAACAGTCCCTGAAAATAATGTAAAAATTGTAACTTTGCAAAATTATTCAACAGAACATCAATTACATGATTTCAAACATTGAACACAGATTGGTTTAAACATTTTATAATAGGCTGTCAGGCATTGTGAATGTAACTGCCACTATACCTTTCAATGTTACCACTTAAAAAATATTCTAATGATCTGACATCTGCATTTAAATGACGCCATTACCTGCCTTGGGGCAAGAGCCCATGTTGGCTTAAAATGCCGTTGCAAAGGTGACATGGGCATTGAGTGGACATGGATGTACTATGCATATTGCTGGCCTAATTCCACCCCCTTGCCCCCAGCAGTCTGTACCTTCTGACTCAGGTGGTAAATTTTCAGATATCTGAAATAGCTCCACCAGGCTGATATCCCGTCACAAAGTCACCCTTTATTTACATGTGCATAGTACATGAAGCTGATCCAGCTAGCTCAGGGCCAGATCCTAGAGTGTACAGAACCCCTGACACTCCTGTTTATATCTGTCAGCCAGGACTCTCCAATTGGACCAGATTAACAGCCCCAATCAGGGAACTCATATTCTATGAGATCTACCTGGCTGACCTCATTCCAATCATGACAATATCCAATTCCAGAATAATGATACTGGAGCCAATCTTACATTTATTTACTGAAATAAACATTACAAACATATGCCTTTTAACTCAACCAGCCCATAGTTTGAGTCCCTCTGTCTCTATATGTATGCTCTTGTGAAACATCAATTAATGCCCTCCTGCATATCACTAAATCATTCCTCTGCAACTAATACTGGACATTGATGGGGTGGGGAAGTAAAGTAAAGTTAAAATCAGCCTCCTTAAAACCACTAGCTAGCTTTCAGCTACTAAAGTAATGATATCCTTTAACCATTCTAGTGCAGGGCATGAACTATTTGCTTCAACACCCATGCTGTTTATCTCTCATACCCTGGACAAAGGAAGCAGATGTAACATTTCTAAAGGATGTCAATTTAACTGTTGTACAATTCATAGGTTCTTGTCCTATTCCTTATTTGATTATAGGGATAATTGTTATTCTTCAGATGGTGGTTTCAGTTCCTGCATTTTGAAACTGCAGGATATGAAAATATGAGCAAGGGCATAGTTTGTTCTCTTTTCATTTCCTTGGTAGAATCTTGAGCAGTTACTCCCTGGCAAGGTTAATGGCACAGTCATAGAGTCATACAGCACACGTGCAGCCTTTTGGCCCATCTAGTCTGCACCAACCTACCTTTACTAATCCCGCTTTCCAACACTAGGGCCATAGCCGCCTTAAACATTATGACATTTCAAATGCTCATCTACATACTTTACAAGGATAGCATATTTCCCGTCCCAACCCCCTTCCTGGGCTTTGCATTCCTGATGCAAACCACTCCCTGAATGAAAAAATCATTTCCTCAAATTCCCCCAAACCTCCTGCTCTTCACCTTAAAATTATGCTTTCTCATTATTGGCCTAATGCTGCATTGACCTCAGCATTATCTGCTCTGAAGAAAACAATCCGGGCCTGTCCAGCTTCACTCCATAGCTATAATGCTCCATTTCAGGCAACATCCCAGCAAATCTCCGGTTCACCTCTCACCAGTGCGATCACATCCTTCCAATAATGCAATGACCAGAACCCCATACACCAATCCAGCTGTGGCCTAACCAAAGTCCTATATGGTTCCAACAGAACCTCCCTGCTCTTATAATCTATGTCACCTTACCTAAAGGCAAATGTCCTGCATGCCTTCTTAACCATCCAATTAATCTGCCCTGGCACCTTCACGGATTTTATGGGCAAGCACCCCAAGATCACTCTGTTCCTCTGAGCTTCGAAGTGTCCTGCCATTCATTGAGTTCTCCCTTGTTGCTTCTTCCAAACTGTGTCACTTTTCAGCATTAAATTCCATCTGTCACTGATTAGATTAGATTCCCTACAGTGCAGAAACAAGCCCTTCGGCCCAACAAGTCCACACCGCCCCTTGGAGCATCCCACCCACATCCATCCCCCTACAACCCATACATCCCTGAACGCTGCGGGCAATTTTAGCATGGCCGATCCACCTAGCCTGCACATCTTTGGACTGTGGGAGGAAACCGGAGCACCCGGAGGAAACACACGCAGACATGGGAAGAATGTGCAAACTCTGCACAGATAGTTACCCGAGGCTGGAATCAAACCTGGGTCCCTGGCGCTGTGAGGCTGCAGTGCTAACCACTGAGCCATCGTGCCACAATTATCCCTGATCTACCCATCTGACCAACCTGTCTACGTCTTCCTGTAACCTTAATCTTCATTATTAACCACATGGCCAATCTTCATGTCATCTGCAAACTTAGTTATCATACGCCCTACATCCTCATTTACATTGCTTACATATATCGCAGACTAAAAGAATCCAGCACCAACACCAGCCTCCAGTCACTCAAACAGCCTTCTACCACCATCGTCTATCTTAAACCACAAAGCCAGTTTTGGATCCAGCTTGCCAAGTTACATTGGATCCCGTGCGCTTCCACCTTCTTTATCAGTCTCCCTTTTCAGAAGCTTAACTGAAATCCATATAAACTATACTAACTATGCGGTCCTCATCTGCATGCTTGGTCACCTCCTCATAAAATTCAATCTATTCTGTTGGGCATGGCCTCCCTTTGACAAAGCCATACTCACTATTCCTGATCAAATCTTTCCTCTCCAAGTGGAAATTAATTCTTTCTCTCAAAGTTTTCTCCAATAGTTTCCCAGCCATTGAAGTTAGACTCACTGGTCCATAATTCCCTGGTTTATCCACCTCTTGACAAGTGGAACCACATTAACTGTCTTCCAGTCCTCTGGTACCACCCCTGTAGTCAGAGAAAAATTAAAACTTTGGGACAGAGTCATGTGATTTCCTCCCTTGTCTCCCACAGTAGCTTGGGATCCACACTTGGGAATCTGTCCACTTTTGAACCTGCCAAACCCTCCAATATCTCCTCACTCCCTGTGTCAATCTGCTCAATAGCCTCACAGCCCCTGTTCCCAAATTCCATATTTATTTCCTTCTTCTTCTGAGTGAACCGAAGTCAAGTGCTCATTTAACACCTTCCTAATATCCCCCAGTTTCACACTCAGATTGCCCCTTTGTGCCTAGTGGACCCTACACTTGCCCCGCTTGTCCTCTGCCCCTATATTCTTGTAGAATATCCAGAGATTCACCCAAATCTTACCTGCCAGTGTTTCTTTATGCCCCCTCTTTGCTCTCCTTATAGCTTTCTTGCAGCTCCCTCACTCACACCTACACAACCCCAGCAATTTCTATACTCCACTAGGGTCTCCATTGATTTTGTAGCTGTTAAAAAAGCCTTTTATTTAAATCTTCTTTGTCAGTCCTGAGTATTCCTGGATATCCAGTGTTCTCCACGTTTGTTGTTTCTACATCTCACCCCAAAGGGAACATGTTGGACCTTTACTTTTTCATTTCATTTCATTTTTGAACATATTGTCCTCATCCCACCACTGTTCTGCTGTTGATTTTTCCACAAATAGCTGTTCCTCATCTATTTTGGGCACATGCTGCCTTATTTCAATAAAATCTACCATCTCAAATTCAAAACTGTTTCTTGCAGATCATCTTTTTTCCATTTCCATAAACTTTCCCCCACACGAACTGAATGAGGAATCCACTAAAGCTTCATGTCACATCTCCAATCCACCTAGACTACACTTCTGGACTTCAATGCTGTTCGTCAGGGTGTGATGCAACTCTGATGCTAATGCGGCAACACGGATACTTTGTGCTCTTTTGCTCAGCCCATAGACTGGGCCAGGGTGGATCTCCAGGTTGTTTGCCTACTCTTATAGTGCTCACTCGCTTTGAACCAATCTGGCTGCACACAGTATTCTTGCCTGGTGTTGCCTTACCTGGTCTTTTTGTGTTTTGTCCCCACTCCCATCAGCCAAAGCACAGTGCTGCTGTATTGCCTTGTCATTTAGTGGAGACACAAAGCCTAAAAGCTTCTCATGGTTGTCAGCAATGACAATTCAAGGGGATAGCCTTCAAATAGGTGTCCTTCCACTGTAAGTCAAGGGGAGACTTTGGCATCAGTCCAGTGGGTTGGACATGGTCAGTCAGTCTTTCGGGGCAATCAGTGTCATGATGCTGCCTTTGTAAGGGTGAGGAGCTGAATGTTGGGCAGTGAGTGAGGGAAGATTCTGTAAGTGATGGTGTAAGTGGTAGAGAATGAGCCTTAATAGGAGGTGTGTAGAGTGGCAGAGACAGAGTGAGTGTGAGGTATTGTAGAGAACGTGTTGTCCATGATGCTGGTGGAGTGAAGGAAGTCATTGACCTTGTGTTTACATTTTCTCCATATGGCTGAGACTACTCTGACTCAGATAGCAATCTCAGAACAGGTGACCATAGCCTGGAGCCATGGCCTGCTCTGCTGGTCCTAAGGAAGAGGATATCCTGTGTATGTACCACTCTGACCAGCAGGGCTCCTATATCCTTCCAATAAAAAAAACAACACAACTCACACGTAGCAAAAATAAGCAAAATCCAACCCCTTGTGTTTTCTACGTGTTTCTTAACTTGCTGAAGCCCTGCTCGGTTTCGTGAACTTCATGAAATTACAGCATAGAAAATGCCATTCAACCCATTCAGTCTGTCTATCCTAAATGGGGACAGTGTTTGCAAGTCACTACCCACTTTGTAACCATTTCTCTTGTTGAATCATAGGGTGGAATCTTGCCAACCTAACAAGACTTTCCTCTGCTGGCTTAGATAGACTGAATAGGCTGGGATATGCTTCACTGGAGTGTAGGAAGCTGAGGGGTGACCTCATTGAGGTTTATAAAATCATGAGGGGCAGGGGCCATATTTTTAAGATGAGAAGAGAAAGCATTGAAAAGGACATGGTGGGGGGTGCAACTTTTTTTACACAGAGAGTGACTCGTGTGGAAAGAACTGCAGAGCAAGTGGTGGATGTGGGTACAGTTTCAACATTTAAAAGACGTTTGGTTAAGTATTTGAATGGGAAAGGTTTGGGGGTATATGGGCCAAATGGAGGCAGGTGGGACTAGTTTAGTTTGGGAATGTGGTTGGCGCGGACTGATTGGACTGAAGGGTCTGTTTCCATGCTGTTTGATTCGATGACTGTGTGAGAGACTTGTGTGTTACCTGTCACCATGAGCGGATGCTTTCTCCATTTAGAATTGCAGGGGGCAGCAGCTCCTGTGCTTATCAATGCCACTGCAGAGGCTGTAGCCGTACTCGGGGGAGAGTCAGGACTGCTGAACAACCCAGGTCAAAGATAACTGATGTGGTAGTGGGTGTGGATTAAGGGTGGGGTTTCCTGGCTTGGGTCAGGAACAAGGGAGGGACATTGTTGACTGTCAGCAGGAATGGCCTCCCCCGCCCCTGCTGATGTTCAGTCTCTTATCAGGTACTAATTGTCTTTGATCAAGGACCATCCCATCTCATCTCCCACCCCTGTCCTATCCTACACTCTGGTGATGGAAAGCTGTTTTAGCTGCCATCCATCCTGCATGGCAAAGACCCACCTGCAGCTGGCCTAACACCAGTGATAGTGAAATGAGGCCCTTAAGAGATAATTAATTGGCCGCTTGAGCTTGACCATAGGCCTTCCCACTCAAAATCTGATGCTGGGGAAGGTGGCACGTTGACTGGGGTTCAAATACGCCACCATCTCATCTAACTAATTACCCTCCGTGCCTTCCAGTTTATCAACAGAGAACCCAGAATATTCTGCCCATAGAACCTTGAGCCATAGAATGAGGCACTTGGCTCATCAAGTCTGTATTATTATAATAGCTATTATTATGACCATTACCTTATGATCTCAGACTCAACTGTCAACCTTATGCTACAATTGCAAGTGGCATTACTAAATTATGCTATCATCTAGTTACAGAACAACAGTCTTTCTTTCTTAAGAATAGACAAGAGGTTAATAAGGGTATTTATGAACAGAATAAAGCCACAAAATTCCACAGTTTTGAACAAAAAACATTACTTTATTATACAAGTGAGAACAGTAAGGTAAAGTCACCACAGTCTCAGAGGACCAAAGATGAGAGCAACACAATCTAGAATACAACTTATTTCTAACACCCAGAACTGACAAGTACACAACAGATGGTGGAATTTGAATTCAATAATTAACTGGAATTAAATGTCTAACAATTGTTGTAAAAAAACCCATCTGACTCACTAATGCCCTTTAGGGAAGGAAACTGCCATTCTTACCTGATCTAGTCTACACAGCAACGTGGTTGACTCTTAGTTACCCTCTGATATTACTGAGCAAACCATGCAGATATATCAACTACTAAAAAAGAATGAAACTGGACAGACCATCTGACATTGACAAAAGCACCAGAAAACGGCAACAGCAAACTCAGCTGCCAGCACCTCATAGTTGCCAGGTCTTGAGTTGCTAGAGTCTATCTTAGTTTGCATGGTATTAGTACCACACAATATGATGGAAGCTAGCAACCAGCAAAGTCCTCCTTAACAATATCTGGGGGCTAGTGACAAAATTGGGAAAATGACTCACAGACCAGTCAAGCAACTCATAAAACCTTAGCTTACACACATCTAGTAACATTGGCCCTCGCAAGTGCCAGGCAATGACCGTCTCCTACAAGAGATCTGACCACTTCCTCTTGACATTCAATGGTGTTACCATCATTGAATCCCCCACTATCAACATCCTGGGGGTTACCATTGATTCAAAGCTCAACTGGACTCAGTGGTTACAAGATCAGGTCACAGCCTAGGAATACTGAAGCGAGTAACTCACTTCCTGATGCCCCAGTACCTGTTCATCATCTATCAGGCACAAATTAGGCATAGGATTGAAAACTACCCACTTGCCTGGATGAATAGAACACCAACAGCATGCAAGAAGCTTAATTCCATCCAGGACAAAGCAGCCTGCTTAATTAACAACACATCCATGAACATCCACTCCCTCCACTGCCAACGCTCAGTAGCAGCCATGAATACCATCAGCAAGATGCACTGCAGAAATGCCCCAAGGCTCCTAAGCAAGCTCGTGACCATTACCATACAGAAGGACAAAGGCAGTAGTTACATGGGAACACCACTACCTGCAAGTTCCTCTCCAAGCCGCTCACATCTGGATTTGGGAAAATGTTGGCATACTTACAATGTCATCGAGTCAAAATCCTGAATCTTTCTCCCTAATGGTATTGTTGGTCTATCTGTAGCATTGGAGTCAGCTGACCACCACATTGTGAATGTAAGCTAGAGATGGGCAGTAAATTAATCCACATTCCCGTGAATGAATAAAAAGAAAATAATCAAAACAGATTTCATGGATTTACCAGGAACTCTCCTGATATTCATGAAATGGTGAGTCATCAGATCTCATTAGTCTTTACAGGGAAACACCATTCTTCACTTCTGCCAATCTGGCCTGAAACACCCTCTCAAGCGGTATTGTTGAGACTGCCCAAATCAAATCAAATTAATGACTGCTGCCGTTTTGCTGTATTACTCTCCATTTCTGGATCCACAATCCTCAGGACCTGGAACCTGCATTCCAGTACTTCCTCACAGGTAACATTTTTACTGAGAGTTCTGATGAAGGGCCATTCTATTCAAAACATTAACTTTGCTTTCTTCTTACAGATGCTGCCAGACCTGTTGAATTTTGCCTGCAATTTCTGCTTTGGTTTCACACCTAACAGGGAGTTTATTCTCTATATCTTTACATACTTCTTTGAAAGAGATATCAAAAATGGGCCCACTCCACTGCTCTTTCTCTCCTCGCCCTGCAGTTTTTTCTCTTTAAGTATTTATCTAATTAACTTCTGAAAGTTCCTGTTGAATTTGTTTCCATTGCGATGTCAGGCAGCTCTTTTTAGATCACAACAACTTACTGCATGTAAATGTCACCTATGGTTGGCATGACAGTTATCTTAAATCTGTGATATCTGGTTCCTCCTATCACAGAGACTCCCTCTTTCCTCTAATAAAATCTTTAATGATTTTGAACACCTCTACTAAATCACCCATTAACTGTCTAATCAGTCTGTGAATGTTGGATAATTTAGTCAGTAATTCAGATAATGCATTCCTTAACCTCTCAATCCTTTATGATTCTTGTTTGTTAAATCTACCCAAGGCACTGCCTTCACTATCTCTGTAATCTTCTTCAGCTCCACAAACCTCCATGGTTTCTGCAATGTTCCAATTCTGCCTTTGTGAGCTTCCCCAATTTTTAAATGCTCCTTCATTGAATGTCATACATTTTGCTGCAAAACTCTAAGCTCTAACATTTCTTAAACCTTTCCGTCACTCTATATTTTTCTCTTCTCCTTTAAAATGTTGCTCAAAACTTATTTCTCTGGACAAGCTTTTCACCACCTGTCTGAATTATTTCTTACATGGCTAAGGATGAACATTTGTTTAAAAACATGTGAAATATATTTGGACATTTTATGCACAGAAACCAAGTGGTACAGGTAGTGTAGCTTGGGTTCAAGTCCCACCCGTTCTAGTATGGTGAAATACCATCTCAGGACAGGTTGATTCAGAAAATATCTATTAAAACCATTATTGTAGTTGGAGCAGGACTAAAACATCAAGAGGCTATGGGTACAATGGGTGATGGAGACAGGCAGTGGCACTAGCTTTGCAGACAGCAAAGATACATTGGAACACATTGTTTCTGGACCATGCTATTTCTACATTTTCCTTAATATTTATCCCCACATTCCACTCAATGGTTTATCTTGACTTTAACAATTCCACCTTTTCCCGAGTTAGCTAAAAGACTTCTCGCTTTCTATAATCTGCATTCTTGTTGTCAACAACTCTTTTCAAAATTATCTCCAAATTCCTGCTGAATAGGCTTTTATTACTCTTAACTTTCTTATAATCTCATCTTTACATTTCTGCTAGAATTTATAATCCCTGTGAGTTTGGTTACAAATTGATCAAGGCTCTCTCTCACTCTATGTACTCCTTTAAACAAACATTAAAAATCACTCTACTTAAACTTTACTCTCTTGTCTTATTCTATGACTCAGAGATTTCATGTATTTGCCTAAAGTTTTGTAATGTTTCATTAGCTGGAAATGTATCTCAGTTCCATAAAAAAAGTCAGGTGATTAAATAATATGCAAAATTTGTAATAACTGTAAATGTAAATAACCTGTAAATGCAAAAAAGAGGTTCACTCTCTGCCCAAGTACAAAATAGAGATCATAAGGAAACTCATTAATTTAACTTGACGATATGGATTCCTTGATCTGTACAATCAAAAAATAGATTAACTTACCTTTAACATCAATTGAAGTTTGAGTCAGTGCTAGAAACATCTGGCTCAAGGCAACCAGTATCAGAATTCTCCACTTGTTCATTTCTACCTTTCCAAATAAAACAAAAAAGCCTGCAGAGAGAAACCACCACCCCTAATTGTGGCCGTGATCAAGTGTTAAGCACAGTCTCTTCCAACCCTGTTCCACAACCCTTTGGTGACAGGAAACAGGAAATTACAAGTACTGATCTAACCTACTAAGCAAACAAAATTAACAACAGAATTAACTTGTCTGTTAACTAAAATACATCCAGAAGCATAACGTACCATTAGTTGATATATTTTCATAGGTTTAAGAAAAGTTTACCTAACACAGGCAGTTGATCATTTGTAAAGTATCTTCAGATAGTTGCTGTTTGGTAAGAAGCAGCAGATTAGATGTGATACATTGATAGTACATACGAAGTACATGACATGTGACGATTGAGGATAGTTCACTCGATACCAGATGATGAACAAACAGTTGACATTGAGAATGTCAATTTCATTAAAGTTGTGAAAGCAGCATCTTATTCTCCAGCAGAATTGAATGCTTTCCTGGGCCTTCCGTTAAGCTCCTCTGATCCATTTTCCATGTGAAGTCTTTTGTCTGCCTCCTAACAAAGGCACCCTCTCTGTTTCTGAGCATTTATTAACACACCCAATTTTTAAGACTAGTGATCCGTGTTGTGTCAATCATTTAACTGAATCCTTCTTAGCTACTGGCACAAGATAACTACTCATGATGTCTGAATAACCATCACTCCCACTTGCCTAACTCTATCATAAGATTAGTTTTCATTTTACCTAAGAATATACTCTTCTTTTTTTTCCTAAACAACTTGGGGCTACAGACATCAGTGGCCTGGTAATCTTCTTAACCATTATCCTTAACTTTTATTTCTTGTTTGAGAAATTGTTTCCAGTTGGAGAAGGGAAGTGATGGCTGTAACAGGATAAATATTTAATTTTAAAGGGACATCACTTTACAACAATAGCATCTTGCATGATCTCAGTACTTTCCTAAGAACTTCAGAGCCAATGCCAGGAATTCATTTTTGTAAGGTGTGAATCATAGGAGCAAATTTGCTTATGGCAAGATTCTACAACCAGTGTGATAATGACCAAGACAATCTGCTTTGTTGTGAATGTTGTATCATCAATCCTCATCACAGCTCATCTTGGTGTAAAATCCATCAGATAGATCCTCTTTCCTGGTAGTGATCTACAGGGCCTGCTCGTATGGTCAAGGAAAACCAATTGATATTATAATGAGAGAAGACTTTTGTCTTAAACAAGAAATTATTTAATGCATGACAGCAACTAAGTACAAGTTATATTGATATAATAGATATTGTGACAAAACTATGGGGGAGACCTTGATTGGAGACCATATTTCTTAAAGATCCCAAGTCATTTTGCCTCCAAAGTCCACATGATGTCATCATCTTTGGCTTTGCTGAACGCATTCCTCAGCATTAGCCCTGACACCACAAGACACTTCTACAGTAGTGATAAAACGTTATGGATACATATTAACCTGGACACTGGGAAGACATCTTATCTCATCTTTGGAAATTCCACCAAGACAGAAAACAGGGCCATATTTTAAGTGATAATGGGAACTGCAGATGCTGGAGAATCCAAGGTAATGAAATGTGAGGCTGGATGAACACAGCAGGCCCAGCAGCATCTCAGGAGCACAAAAGCTGACGTTTCGGGCCTAGACCCTTCATCAGAGAGGGGGATGGGGTGAGGGTTCTGGAATAAGTAGGGAGAGAGGGGGAGGTGGACCAAAGATGGAGAGAAAAGAAGATAGGTGGAGAGGAGAGTATAGGTGGGGAGGTAGGGAGGGGATAGGTCAGTCCAGGGAAGACGGACAGGTCAAGGAGGTGGGATGAGGTTAGTAGGTAGGAGATGGAGGTGCGCCTGGGGATGGGAGGAAGGGATGGGTGAGAGGAAGAACAGGTTAGGGAGGCAGAGACAGGTTGGACTGGTTTTGGGATCCGCCGTTACATTGATGACTGCATCGGCACCGCCTCTTGCTCCCCAGAGGAGCTCGAACAGTTCATCCACTTCACCAACAGCTTCCACCCCAACCTTCAGTTCACCGGGGCCATCTCCAGCACATCCCTCACCTTCTTGGACCTCTCAGTCTCCATCTCAGGCAACCAGCTTGTAACTGATGTCCATTTCAAGCCCACCGACTCCCACAGCTACCTAGAATACACCTCCTCCCACCCACCCTCCTGCAAAAATTCCATCCCCTATTCCCAATTCCTCCGCCTCCGCCGCATCTGCTCCCACGATGAGGCATTCCACTCCCGCACGTCCCAGATGTCCAAGTTCTTCAAGGACCGCAACTTTCCCCCCACAGTGGTCGAGAATGCCCTTGACCGCGTCTCCCGCATTTCCCGCAACACATCCCTCACACCCCGCCCCCGCCACAACCGCCCAAAGAGGATCCCCCTCGTTCTCACACACCACCCCACCAACCTCCGGATACAACGCATCATCCTCCAACACTTCCACCATCTACAATCCGACCCCACCACCCAAGACATTTTTCCATCCCCACCCCTGTTTGCTTTCCGGAGAGACCACTCTCTCTGTGACTCCCTTGTTCGCTCCACACTGCCCTCCAACCCCACCACACCCGGCACCTTCCCCTGCAACCGCAGGAAATGCTACACTTGCCCCCACACCTCCTCCCTCACCCCTATCCCAGGCCCCAAGATGACTTTCCACATTAAGCAGAGGTTCACCTGCACATCTGCCAGTGTGGTATATTGCATCCACTGTACCCGGTGTGGCTTTCTCTTCTTTGGTGAAACCAAGCGGAGGCTTGGGGACCACTTTGCAGAACACCTCCACTCGGTTCGCAATAAACAACTGCACCTCCCAGTCGCAAACCATTTCCACTCCCCCTCCCATTCTTTAGATGACATGTCCATCATGGGCCTCCTGCAGTGCCACAATGATGCCACCCAAAGGTTGCAGGAACAGCAACTCATATTCCGCCTGGGAACCCTGCAGCCCAATGGTATCAATGTGGACTTCACCAGCTTCAAAATCTCCCCCTCCCCCACCACATCCCAAAACCAGCCCAGTTCGTCCCCTCCCCCCACTGCACCACACAAGCAGCCCAGCTCTTCCCCTCCACCCACTGCATCCCAAAACCAGTCCAACCTGTCTCTGCCTCCCTAACCTGTTCTTCCTCTCACCCATCCCTTCCTCCCACCCCCAGGCGCACCTCCATCTCCTACCTACTAACCTCATCCCACCTCCTTAATCTGTCCGTCT
Source organism: Stegostoma tigrinum (assembly GCF_030684315.1). NCBI lineage: Eukaryota > Metazoa > Chordata > Chondrichthyes > Orectolobiformes > Stegostomatidae > Stegostoma > Stegostoma tigrinum. The sequence goes on from NC_081370.1 coordinate 36,160,220, forward strand.
TCCCTGGACTGACCTATCCCCTCCCTACCTCCCCACCTATACTCTCCTCTCCACCTATCTTCTTTTCTCTCCATCTTTGGTCCGCCTCCCCCTCTCTCCTTACTTATTCCAGAACCCTCACCCCATCCCCCTCTCTGATGAAGGGTCTAGACCCGAAACGTCAGCTTTTGTGCTCCTGAGATGCTGCTGGGCCTGCTGTGTTCATCCAGCCTCACATTTCATTATCAGGGCTATATTTTAATGTCCTTTCCGAAACAGGGCACCTCTACATGTCATCTAAAGAATGGGAGGGGGAGTGGAAATGGTTTGCGACTGGGAGGTGCAGTTGTTTATTGCGAACCGAGTGGAGGTGTCCTAGTGCTCCCTCTGCACTACCCTGGCTGTCACCTTAGAATTATGACATAACAAGGTGTAGAGCTGGATGAACACTGCAGGCCAAACAGCATCAGAGGAGCAAGAAGGCTGACGTTTCAGGCCTAGGCCCTTCTTAAACGTCAGCCTTCCTGGTCCTCTGATGCTGCTCGGCCTGCAGTGTTCATCCAGCTCTACACCTTGTTCTCTCAGATTCTCCAGCATCTGCAGTTCCTACTACCTGAGGGATTATGCTCTGTTTCTGGATGTAAGATGCCACCCATCAGTCCTTCTTGATGGTGGGGTAGTTAATTAAATTCACTGCTTACCTGTCTGCCCCAAACGTGATCACACCTCTACATGCCGATGAGTAAATTGAGATGTTTTAGTGTACAATTAATGCCCAATTAAGAAAATCATCCCTTAGCCTACTTTGAGAGGCTTGTTCTGCAGGTTTCGCTGGTGATGGTGGTTTGTGAGTGGAGAGGAGGGGCCTCTCCTTAATTATTCTTCTTGGACCCATTGAAGACACTGTCCCCCACGTGTAGCACTCAGTGAAATTATCCTCCCCACTGTGGCATTGTAGCTAAATTTGCAGATGATATAATTTAGATAAGAAAGTATGTTGTGAAGAAGATATAAGCAGGTTACAGGTGAATATAGGAGAGATAATGGGAACTGCAGATGCTGGAGATTCCAAGATAATAAAATGTGAGGCTGGATGAACAGGTGAATATAGATAGGTTGAGTGAGTGAGCAAAAATCTGTCAGATAGCATATAACATGGCCAAACATGAGATTGCGCACAGGAAGGATAAAAAAAATACATTATTACTGCTGGACTCAGAGGTACAGAAGGACATTGTCACCCAGAGCTGTATATAGTCTGTATGTCAGGATGTCCAGCAATTCAGCAAAATGAGAGTCGGGAGCACATTCTGGTGAGCATTTCACCAGTACATCTCTGCAGCTGGTTGTTGTCCATTGTCCAGGCACCTATTCATCCCCAGGCAGAAGACGACCCCATACTGTCAGCCTCCAATAACACCACTAAAATGCACAAACAGAAACAGGGGCAGCAGGGAGGCTGAAAATATTCACTCAACTGGATTGTAAGTTTGGAAGAAGTTATCAACGCTATTTGTGATCAGAGATAATGGGAACTGCAGATGCTGGAGAATCCAAGATAACAAAGTGTGGGGCTGGATGAACACAGCAGGATCTTTACTGATGAAGGGTCTAGGCCCGAAACGTCAGCTTTTGTCCTCCTAGGATGCTGCTCGGCTTGCTGTGTTCATTCTGACACTTTGTTATCAACACTATTTGTGTTGGGCAAAAAACAACCTAAGAGTTCTCAGTGGCACTCTGGTCTGAGGGATGAGCTGGGTGCATGTCCTCGTGCTCAAGAGTGTCCTGGCAGTAACACAGCAATAAGAAATGTTGGTGAACACAGTGTAGTATCAAAGTGCAGAACTGCAATCAGGTCGAGGCTAAGATATACACGATGATGCTGATAATTGGATAAGGCTGGTTCTTGGCTCAGTGGACAGAGGATAAAGTGGTCATTCTCCATGGAGCATGTTCTGAGGTATTGGGAAATGCTAGTTAAGATGGAAGCCCATAGAAGATGCTCACACGTTGCAACCATTGGGTCCCTGCTCTGCCTCTCATGTTGAGAACTGTTGCTATCTTGTTTCTCTTCATCATCTGGGAAAATAGCAGCCTGCATATAACCTCATCCCACCTCCTTGACCTGTCCGTCTTCCCTGGACTGACCTATCCCCTCCCTACCTCCCCACCTACACCCTCTCCACCTATCTTCTTTACTCTCCATCTTCGGTCCGCCTCCCCCTCTCTCCCTATTTATTCCAGTTCCCTTCCCCCATCCCCCTCTCTGATGAAGGGTCTAGGCCCGAAACGTCAGCTTTTGTGCTCCTGAGATGCTGCTTGGCCTGCTGTGTTCATCCAGCCTCACATTTTGTTATCTTGGAATCTCCAGCATCTGCAGTTCCCATTATCTCTGCATATAAATGAGGCAAGATTAGATAATAATGCTTGTACGTAGGCCCCTCACTGCTCACTAATGAGATTCTCAGTTAACCATTAAAACATTGGGTGGAAAATTTGACTTTCTTTGCTTGATGAAAAAAATCTGAATTTTCATTCTTGCCATTTTTTTGTCAGCTGCCATGCTGTTGTCCTCACTGTTCGGGGACTGGGAAGATTCAACCTAATGTTCTGATCCATCGCAATACACTGTCTCATTGTTCAAGTGCAATACTGCAAGTGGCCACAACTTTCACAGTGGTGACCAGGCCATCAAGAGTTGCGCACTCTGATTGGCTAGTAACTCTCTGAAGCAGGACCTCGTACCCCACAGGGATAGCAGATTAATGCCCAACTCCATGGAGTGTGATGGACTATTCTCCAGTGCCTGGATTAGTGTTATTCTTACAACACTGAAGAGTCTCCATATAACCTTCAGACAGAGAAGGTGCTTGATAAACACCCGTTTGCCACATTAAACATTCAGTTCTGCCACCAGGAAAGCCCGATAGCAGCAGTATGTACCATCTAAAAGTGCAACTCACCAAGTTTTCATCAACAGTGCCTTTCAAACCCATCCTGTAAATCCTTGATAGTCCCAAGCAATACAAGGGCAGCAGATGCTGTGGAAAACCACTAACTGTGAATTGCTTTCGAAGGCACAACACACACACACACACACACACACCATGCTAACTTGAAATGATACCACTATTAACTGTGGCTGGATAAAATCCTGGATCTCCCTTTCTAACAGTCCTGATGTTACTCTTACCACACGGACTGCAGGGGTTTAAAAGACAGCTCATCTTCACAAGGTACTTTGTCGTAGGAAAAATGAAAACAAAAGATTGAGGCTAAACCTTCCACTAATTTCCCATCCATTGTCCATTTACAAGTAAGCTGTTAGCTGAGATGTCCAGCACTTCTGTTTGAGACAGTGTTCACTGTAACCTAAGTCTCTAATGGTATATTTTGACGCCAGTGCCATTTTGACGGTTCCAAGGTCGATTGAACCTTCTTAGCAGCAGTTATCTGATGCTGCTTTGAGATAGGGTTCATAGTGACCGATGTCTGTCACATTTGTTCCATTTATCAGCTGCACAATTATTAACTCAGTATTCAGAGATCAGACAGTTTCTCAATGAGGCATGTTTTCCTTAACAGGTTATTATGACATAGATTTACCAAAGATTTGCAAACCTTCAACCCAGGTGGACTATGCTAATGATTGTACCTCAAGAAAGCCTTTTCCTGCCCCATTGCTTCCAACCCTTTTCAAACATAATCTTTCTATTAACAACAAAATCAGAAATTGCTGGAAAAACTCAGCAGGTCTTGCAGCATCTATGGCAAGAAAATGGAGTTGATACCTCAGGCTCAGTGACCTGTTTAAGAACATAATTGTATTATTAAAGTGGCCTTAATGCTACATGCATCTGTATTTCTTACCTCAACCACTCTTGTCATTGAACCATTCTCTGGAATGTTCTACTTAATTAAGGCAGTATATCTGTACTGGTTAATTAAAGATAAGTGCAAGTTGTGGTTGTTAAGTTGATTTCTGGCTGTTGCTGAGGTTTTTTTGCTGAGGTTTACTTGCAGAGTTCTGGACTGCAGTGTGAGGGGTAGAGTCTAACCTCTCCATTTCCCCGAATAGTTGAGTACAGAGCCACTCACAGGGGTATCAGCTTTTGAGTTGCTCGAACTAGGATGACATGGTGGCTCAGTGGTTAGCACTGCTGCCTCACCACTCTAGGGATCCTGGTTCAATTTCATCCTCAGGAAAGGATGAAGAAGGAGGAGGACCAAATCGTAGAGAGAGATTAAAAGCTGTTCTGTGATTAAGTTCACCCAGGGCAAGTATCACACGGGTTACAGAAAGGTTATTTATTATAGTTTCCAGTGAATTTGCATGTTTTTATTTAGAATACTTTTGCAACTTCAGTAGCAATAGTGAAGATAGCACCTTGCTGCTATCTGATATCACACCTACACAGGGAAGTGATTCAGTGCACGGAGATCATTATTTTGCATGACAATGCCCAGCCCTGACAGAAAAGTCAGTACTGGCTGGACCTTATTTCCCAGGAAAGACCAGATTCAGGGGTGACCGGAGGGAGGTTTAGAAGTTTATGAAATGCTTTGATAGGGTAGATGCTGAGAAAATCATTCCACTCATGGGTGAGATTAGAACTCAGATGCAAAAATATAAAATGGCCTGTAACAAATTCAATCTCGCTTTCATGAGTTTCTGCCACATTCAGCAAGGAATGATTTGATTAGGGTATTCGTAGGGATAGATTTGACAAGCCCAAGGTGAATAGATGACTAGGGTCATATTCACAATGTTGCCATAAGATTGATCCTGTGACATGTGGAACTGCAGGAATCCCAAATTCTACATTGACCCATGAATGCAGGCATTCAGGAGATAATAGTAATAGGTTATATAAATTGTTGTCTCTTTTCTCAAGTCTGTTTCTTGCCTCATCTTTATTTTCATCTTGACTATAGGATGAAAAGCTTTGACTGGGTTCCTCTTAGCAATATTTAAGCTCTGTTGATATGCTTACTAAGTTGAAATCAAAAAGTCTCCTGCCCACAACGACAAACAAAGGAATGATGAGAGCTTGCTGATAAGAGTTCAGTTCAGCTGGGGATTTTGATTGAGACAGAATATGAAATTATTGGGTCAAAAATATTTGTACATATGTCAGCAGCATTTTTAGGTGTTGGCAGTTTTATGATAACGTTAATGAATTCAGTTACTAGCTTGTTCTGTACAGGTGCCTCAAGCAGCCATTTTAATGGTTCCAATGAGACCCATCCTACATTGGATCAGATCATTCAATGGGGACACAAAAATGTTTAGGAGCATCAATTTTAATTTTTGGCGCACTTTGAATCCACTCCAATACACTCCACTTCTCTGTTCCTCTCATTCAGCTTCATTTCTAAGGCATCAATCCTCCTGTTCTGCTATATGTTCTGATCTGCCCTCTCTGATTGCTTGCTGCACCTCATCATCTTGACCCAAGTCTATCTGCCATGTCTCATCAACCTCCAGCAGACCAAGGGTTAAATTAGAAAGAGAATTTACATTAACTGGGGTTGTATTCTCTGAAATATAAAAGGTTAAGGAGGAATCTAATAAAAATGTTCAAGCTAATAAAGAGCATAGATAAAGAAGCTATTTTTGCTTGTTGAGAAATCTAGGAGTTATGGGCAGAGTATAAAATTTAAAGCCACATATTTTATTACATTAGAAAACGTAAAGGATGATAGAAATTTGGAATTCTCTTCCACGAATGGCAATTGAAGATAAATCAATTGTTAATGTTAATTCTGAGATTGATAGATTTTTGATAATTGAAAATGTTAAGCAAAAGAGGACAAACGAGATGTCATATATCAGCTGCGATCTCATTAAAAGGCAAAATAAACTCATGGTGTTAAATAGCTTCATACTATTCCTGTGTTGTTATTCACTCTGCTCGGCTCCAATCCCACAATGGCATTGGCTGGTAACCCAGAAGGTTCAAGTCCCACCCAGGTAGAAAGCTGACAAAGATGTTCAGGATGACATCAAAAGGCAGAGTACCACCCTATTGGAGGGCTGGTATTGAGGAGTGTTGCACTATTGGAGAAACAGTACTGAAGGAGTTCAGTTTCATTGGAGAGTCAATACTCGGAAATGCTGCACTTGTGGAAAATCAAAACTGAGGGGGCATAGCCTTGGCATATAGACAATACTGTACTGAGCATGCACAACTCTGTCACAGGATCAGTTCCACAGGGGTGCAGAAGGTATATATCAACATTGAAGGGGCAATACTGAACTTCACTGTCTTTACTGAAGGAATGCTGCACTGTCAGAGTCAGTGATACTGAGGGTGTACTGTGCTGTCGGTTAGCTTAGTTGGCCAGATTGCTGGTTTACAATGCAGAATGATGCCAACAGCATGGGCTGAATTCCTGCACCAGTTGAGGTTACCATGAAGGACTCTACTTCTCAACTTCTCCCCTTGCCTGAGGCATGGTGATCTTCAGGTTGAATTACCCACTGGTTGTCTCTGTCTAATGGCAGCATGATTTTTTGGTCTAGTAGGACTGTGACGGTTTTGCCTTTATTTGAAGGCGTTCTGCAGTGTCAGAGGGGCAGTAACAAGTCAGTGCTTCATTGGCAGATGAGCAATACTGAGGGAACACGGCATAATCTGAGTGGCAGTGAGGGAGCACTGCTTTGTCAGGGTGCCAGTTATTAGAGAGTACTGAGGAGCTGACTTTTCAATGAGATTTTAAACCGAGGCTATAGACCAAAAAAAAATGCAATGCTGGAATGCAAGGTAGACAAACAGAAGGGTGAAAAAACACAGCAAACCAGCAGGTTCTGGAGGAAAGGAGAAATCAATGTTTGAGGTATTAACCTTCTTCAGGACTGGATGTAGGGGTAGGGACAGCTACAGGTAAAAGGAAGGTTGCGGGGTGGGGGGGGGGGGGGGCGGCAGGATGCTGTAGAATGGTGGTGATAAGTGGACACTGACAGTAAGTATGATGACCATGTTGGTTGATGAGAGGGATAAATTTAGTTGGTGACTAGAAGGGAAGGTCAGAAGTTGGAATGGAAGGGAGGAGATGAGGCTGGAAAGAGAGCTAGGGGATAGGTGGAAGGTTATTTGAAATTGCAGAACTCAATGTTGAATCCTCCGGCTGTAAGGTAGAAGATAAGGTGTTGTTCTTCAAATTTGAGCACATAGCATTTCATGATCATTATGTTGAAGAACAGGAGAATTCTCCCCCACATCTGCAGTCCAACATTTTTTTCAAGTTCTAAATGACAAAGCAAGTCGTTTTAATCAAATAATTTACACAGAAACATTTTGGGTCAATTTTATTTTAACAAAATCAACGATACGGCATTATACCACATAATGCTTTAGCTTAAAAAGTGCAAATCTTCACATTTGTATGGAAACTATAACAATAGAGATAAAAATTGCCAATTCATTTTCAAATTCCATTATCTGATTTTAATACCTGGGACAGTTATAGTTTCAAAAAGGAACAAAAATCCTGACTCAAAATAGCCACAACAATCAATTTACCACACAGGTTAGCTGCAAGTCATGAAATCAACGTGGAATGTACAAAATTGTCTGATATTTTGAACCAGTTAGGCATGAAGAAATTCCCATCTCCTATTTATGTTAAATTTACATATTAGAGGTGAAAGACGCTATTACAATTATTAAACTTGGAAACAGTGATTGGAATATTCAAGGCAGCTGTATTTCAAGGAGCGGCTTTTGGCAGAGGACGGGAGATGCATTTGCAGCTGGAAGCACATAAAGAAAGTGATCTGTCAGCCTCTGAAGAATGTAAAATGCCTGGTTACTGAGTTGACTGAAAGGAAACATCAGGGTAAGAAAAATTTAAAAGTTATTCACCACTGCTGGGGACACAGGTCTTCAATTAAATAAATTTGATCCCAGGTTAAAACCTTTCACACCCTAAGGATTTTAAACTGTGCTTTCTTTTATTTCTGTTTTGTACTGGACACAATCCCTCTTTAACTTTGTACAGGTGCGTATTTGTGCTTTGATTTTATTTTTCAGGGTTAGCCCGATAAATTACTCGTTCTTTCACTCAACGAGACCTTCTAATTGGAGCTTTTTTGTTTCTACAGCACTTATTAACTACATTCTAATTGAAAATGGTAAGCTTTGTGCAAAAAAAGAATATAAATCTTTGCTTTTGCCAATGGAGGAGACTGAAAAGAGGGGAACCAATTTACTCCTCCTCACTTGATTGGAACAATATGTTATACAAACTATCAACATGATTTTTTTTGCAAGCTTTGGCTGCCACATTTCCCACACTAAAATATGCTTCAAATTTACTTGTTTGGCTGTAATGCATTTTGGACAAGAAATGCACCATGGCATCACCGTCACTGAATTCTCCACTATCAATATCCTGGGGTTGTTGTTGACTAGAAACTGAACTGAACTAGCCGTACAAATTTTGTGGCCATAGGAGCAGGTCAGACACTAGGAATTCTGTGGTGTGTAATTCACTTCCTGTCTCTTCAATGCCTCTCCCTCAACTACAAGGCACAAGTCAGAAGTGTGATGGACTACACCTTACTTGTCTGGATTGATATAGCTCCATGAACATATAAGAAGCTCAAGTCTACTCAGGACAAAGTCGCCTGCTTAATTAGGACTCTATCCATGATTGTAAACATTCAATCTCTTCACCCCTGTAACACAGTCACAGTAGTGTGTACCATCTACAACATGCACTGCAGTAACTCACCAATGCTACTTTGACAGCACCTTCCAAACCCACAAACTCCACCACCTAGAGGACAAGGACAGACAATACAAAGGAAAACCATCACTTTCCTTCAAACCATGCACCATTTTGACTTGGAACTACATTGCTGTTCTTTCAGTGTTATGGGGTCAAAATCCCAGAATTACCTTCCTAACAGCTCTGCGACTGTCCCTAAACCCTAAGACTGCAGCATTTCCAGGTTACTCACTACTACCTTCTCCAGGGTAAACAGTGATGGGCAATAAATCTGAGCTGGCAAGTGACGCCTGCATCCAATGACTGCATATAAATTATCTTTCATAGAAAAATCACTAGAAAATGTGGTTTTACAATTGAGGACATAGAACATTAAGATTGAAGATGTAATGGTTAACTTTGTACAAACCACTAAGCCACAATTAGAAACTACGTGCAGTTTTGGATGTCACATTACTGAGCAATGGTTGATTTAGCGAGATTTTGTTTCAGATGTACGAGGACAAGCTGGACTTACTTTCAGATTGGGTACAAGGAAAGATGGTTTCCTCCCGTTGGGAATTCAGTGCCAAGGGAATCATCAGTTTAAAGTTGTTATTTAAAGACAAAGGATAGAGCTTCGTGAAATGTTATTACTTAGACGGCTGTGAGAGTACAGAACATTTTGCCAAGGCAGAAGTTTGAGGCAAATACCAATGATAGTAATACCAATAACCAGGATAGTTATTTAAGAAAAAGAGCACATAAAACCATAGAGATGGAGTGGTAGCATTGGCATGCAATTGAAAGAGGGTGACAGGAAGAGACTGGGACTATTTGAGATCCATACAGAGCTATGGGAAGACAGCAGGGTATCATAGTTAGTTTTGGGTTGATTTAGTGCTATAAGGAGAGCGTGGTTCAGTAGAATTAGTTTTGGATTGATGTAAAGCTCTTGAGGAGAGAGCAGGACAGTAGGATTAGTTTGTACAAACCACTAACTAGTTAGCTAAGTGATTCAGTTTCATGTTGATGTCGCAAAGAATTGGTACAAATGCAATGAGCTAACAGTTTCCTACTGTTATAAATCTTTAAGGTTCTAATTGGAAAAAAAATCTCTTGTCAAACAAGTTACACAGAAACATTTTAGGTAAACTTTATTTTAACAAAATCAAGTATGTGGGACTATACAGTACAATGTGTTAGCTTTAACGTGCAAAACTTTACATGGGTCTTGATATAATATGCAAACATTCAGACATGAAGGATGAATATTATTGAGTTACTTTCAAGTGTTCTCAGTGCTTTGGTGGAGGAACCCTGCCTAATCAATGGAATTATTCAGAAATATTGCACTTTACAACGGGCCTATTAAATTTAAGAATGATCTTATCATCTTAGAATGAGGGCATTACCATTGCAGTAACTGCACACAATTGTTAATTTGGCATTTTCAATTTTTGAGTAAAATTCAACACAATTTTAAGTATTTATTATTTAAGTTTTCCATTAATTAAAGCCAGGACAGCTGAGAACATGTATAAAATGTACCAATATATTTAACTGGACGAGCCACCTAAATATTGTGACTACAAAAGCAAATCAATGGATGGTAATTCTGCAGCAAGTAACTCACTTCCTGACTTCTCCAAGCCTGTCCATTACTCACAAGGCACAACTAAGGAGAGTGACAGAATATTCTCTGCTTCCCTGAATTAGTACAGCTCAGGGAATCAACACTCAGGGGATTTCACGTCAACCAGGGATAAAATCAGCCCACTTGACTAGGAGTCCATCCACCACCTCAAACACTCAGTCCCTCCATCATTAGCACTCAGTGGCAGCAGTGCGTACCATTTACGAGAAGCAATTTTGCAGATCATAAAGGGCTTCTTTGCAGCACCTTCTAAACCCACAACATCTCACACCCTGCACCAAATGAATGAGAACATGACCACCTGCAAGTTTTTCTGCAAGGCATCCACTCTGATTTGAAAATATATCACCATTCTTTCCCTGTCACTGGGTCAAATTTCTTGAACACCTTTCCTAACAGCATTTATGTGTCCTTACACCACATGGACTGTAGTGGTTCAAAAAGACATTTCAGCACCACGTTGTCAGTGGGATTAAATGCTGGCTTGGCCAGCAACTCTCACATCAAATGAATGAATGATAAGAAGGTGCATTTATATACTGTTGCCTCTCATCTAACAACTAAGTCTCTTCTTTTGCTTGTATTATGATTTTTAGAATCAGTACAACAAAGGTACAAAATTACTTTTGTTCCCCCTGAATTAGGCGAGATAATTCTAGAAATGGTATTGTCTGATCACAAAAGATGGCAAAGTTTGGGGTTGGAATGTCTGCTGGGATTTCTCCAGACTACTTTCTTCACAGATTGATCTTCCACAATAGTTGTGGCAGGAGAATGCTCCCTGATCTGCCAAATCTCCAGTTGGGAATGCTCAGGTGAAGGATGGGGATATCATTCCGGATGGATCAAAGTTGGGCAGCGAAGACAGCAGTGGCTTGCTCTAACATTCTGGTTCTAAATGTCAGGGTAGTAGGAGGAATACAGGGTGAACATGTCACCCAGTTTAAAAGTCGAGGAAAAAGTAAGTCTGGATAGGAGATGGTGGAGTAGGTCTGATTCCTTGGGGATTTCAGTTTGTGTTCTTATTTTCCTTTTCTTTTTATTGTTTCAGGTCCGTCAACAGACACAATAGTTCGAATGCTATGTTGCAATGTATTAACAAGTGAAACTCATCACTCTTGAAATAATCATTAAAAGTGAAGGTCACAAAATCATGGGGGATGTAGAAGGTCTTGCTGAATGTTAGTCCATGAAGATCGACCCTATCAATTTCATTCATCCATCAATGGAGATGCTTCTATCCCTAAACTTCCCTGGGTCGTTACATCCCACAACCCTATTCAAGCTTTCATTCCACATGCATCCATTTCTCTGGGCAAAGGAAAAAGAACTGGATTTTCCATTTATTTGATTCAACTTGCCTTTTATTAACTAGTTTGAACTAGCTTTCCCTTATCCTGCTCTTCTGGTTTCAGCTGCAGTCTTTATTTATTTTAACAAATTGTTTAAGAATCACCTCGCAGTTCTCTCCTTCCAAAACTTTCTTTCCAGTATTTTCATTATTCTGACCCTTTGATGATCTTAGATTTGTGGCTCTTCTCTGTTTGGCCTCCAGTGTATGAATGTAGCTCCATTGTCTCCATTACTGGAACATGACACAATACTCCAAGGTGGGACTGACTAGAGCACAATATAGTTTGATCACAACCAGCATTGTGACTGTCCTATTTTGGGTAATTCATCATAAAGAATTAAAATCAGGTAAGAAGTCGCCAATAAAAATAATGTAATAGCTAAAAAAGATCACCTGATTTGTCTTCCAGCTCACAGAAGTAAAATAGGAAACAGTTTGTAACAAGATTATTCAGAAGTATGAATATTTACTTACGCCGATAATCAACATTTAAACACACAAACAATAAAATGATTAAACGCCTTTAAGGATAAAACAGTTAAATAGTTGTAATATCTTAGAGGGCTACATAAACTATGCTGTTCCTAGTTGTAAATTAGCAGCTGATCATTACGTTGGTGGATGGTTCAAGCAATGATGGTTCTATAAATGCCTGTGTTCACATGCCTTTGGAAGTCTTGTGAAAGCTGTCTCCCTGGTATTTGGTTGTGGAATGATTTGTGCTCTCGCTCCTCAGAAATCGAAACTTTCTGTTACACCTGTTCCCGGTTCTTGTGTCGTGATCCTGAGAAAGGCCAGAGATATTTCTGCACCGCTGAGCAGCTGCCCTTCCTGCTTGGAGTGTCCGATAGATCACTGCACGGATAATGGGCGGAGCTGAAGATGCTGATGAGAACTGCAAAGAATAGTACCACAGCCCCCACAATCCAGACTGCACTGCGATGTCTCAAACACTTTGGGCACAGTCTGTCGATCAGCTCTGAAACTTCTTCAAACTTACTGTGAGAAGGGGAATGAGAGAGAGAGAGATACGCAGAGAAAGGGAACAGAGAAATTGAGAGAGGGAGAGGTGGACAAAGAGAGGCCAAAAACAAAGAGACGCGAAACACAGAAAAGGCAAGACAGAGATGGCATGAAGGAAGGGAGAGAGGTTGAGGAAACAGATAGGCAAATGGAAAAGAGACAGAAGAGAGACAAGGCAATAGAAGTAGAGAAGGTAAGAAATGGAGAAAGACAGAGAGAAAGAGTGAGGCAGAAAGGAAGAGATAGAGGGATAAAGAAGGACTTACAGACAAAAAGGAACAGAGTAGTAGGATGGAACAAAACAGACAGAGCAAGACAGGGGGCAGAAGAATGCAGAGATTGAACAAGAGAAACGAACAGAGGGATAAAACAAAAGAGAGTGAGAAAGATTGAAAAATGGCAAAATACATAGAGTGACAAAACAGAGAATGACAGAGAGAGGAAGAGAGAAACAAACAAAGAGATAGAGGAAGAAGGAACATGAAAAAGTCAGATAGAAACACAGAGACAGGTAAAGACAGAGAAAAAGAAAAGAAAGCAAAGTTAGAAATTTGGACAAAGCGAGAGAGGCAGAGTCAAATACAGTCAGCAAAATAAAGAATGAGAGACAGAGAGAGACACCATTTTTTATTACTTGCATCAAGATTAGTGACCATCTTTTCTCAAATTAGTCTCTGGGACAACTCAGATGCATTTCCCTCTATGATTTACTGTGTTAGAACCCTGTGCCTGCAGACTGGACCCAGAGCCCCTGCGGAGCCAAGTGCAAAGGATTCTGTACTTGTGTGGCAGCTCCTATATGATCAGAATGACCTGGAATTGCAGAGAAACTGGTGGGAATCTAATAACTCAAACAGCATCTGTGCACTGACAGAAACAATGCAACTTACACTAAGTACTTCTGTGTCCAAAATATGGAAGTGGGAGAAAGAATGCATTTTGGAAAGTAAATGGAGTACAAGTTCTTGTTTACAGGAAATGATGAAGCTGGTGCAATCTGTTATCAAGCAAAGCGGGGACTTTAATTAACATTTAGATGTTATTGACATACATGTTTCATTATCACTTCAGAGAGTTCCTTCCACAATGCAATCTTCAATCCAAAATGATATCCCATGTGTACTAGTCTGGTGTGTACTCCAAACCAACACTGCTGACGTTGCTAGTTATGGAGGCTTGGGTTGTATAAAACATGATTCAAACGAAATTGAGCTGAGAGGAAATAATTTTCGCTTCTGTATGTTTCTTAGAATCATTGTTGATATCAGCCTCCAATTTGTGCCCTCAAGTCTGTTACCAATCTATTAGATTATGGTTAACTTGTAGCTTGACTCTATTTGCTTGTTTTCTTTTTGCTTTCCGTAATACCCTACCAAAGGAAAACCTAAAGGTTTCAATCTGAAAAGATCCATGCATCCCAACACTTTCAAATCATCAACAGCCTTTTTGGGACAGTGTTCCAAATTTCCACTACTCTGAAGAAATGTTTCCTGATATCATCCCTGAATGCCTAATACTACCCTTGTTCTGAATAATCCTCATCAAGATGAAATTGTCTTTATCTACTTCATTGAATCTTTAACATTTTAATCCTTCCAATTAATAATTAATCTTTTATATTCAAGTGACCATAAGTTTAATACATGCAAACTGTCTTCATAATTGAATGTTCAGTATACCCAGTATTGGTCTGGTGAATCTGCAATGCAGCCCCTCCAAGACCAGTACAGTCATCCCGCTAGAACAGTTTCCTTTAAAGGAATTCTATAAAGTTTATTTCCATAATGGAGTGGTTTACCAAACCACAACGTGTGACTTGAACCATATATATTCACTAATCTTTGAAGGTAACACAGCAGGTAAAGAGGATGGCAAAAAATTGTAGAGTATCCTTGGTTTTATCAACAGAAGTATAAAACCAAACAATCTGTATTAAACCCTATGGATACTACTCCCTGCATCAAGGAAATTGAGCCTGAATTTGGGTTATAGGATAATTAACCTTTCTTAAAAATTAACAGATGAGTGGCAAGGCTGGCATTTGCTATCCATTTCTAGTTGCGCTTGACAACAGTTAAGAGTGAACCACATTGCTGTGGGTCTAGAGGCACATGTAGGCCAGACCAGGTATAGATGGAAGATTTCCTACCCTGAAAGGCATTAAATGGATTTTTATGACAACTGATAATAATTTCTGTGGTACCCTTAATGAGACAAGCTTAAAACTGACTTTAAATTGCACTAGCTGCTATGTTACATTTTGAACCAATGTTCCCAAAGCCTCAGCCCAAGCCTCTGGTCCAGTATTTTCACTAGTACCTCATTGTTGCTTTTGAGAGCTCAAATTTAGGATAGTGATCACTGAATCTGGGATATTACATCCTGATTGCTTAAAATCAGTTTCTGTGATTTGTGATGTGCCACATTAAATACAAAACTGGGGGCAGAACAATACAATGCAATAGAAATCCCAGAAATAATGCAGCAAATCTTTTCATTAGTGCGATGAAAATTTCAGGAACCCACCTGCATTTCCTTTCTTCTTTGAAGTTGAGTTCTGGTTGTTTCTCCATGTTGTGCTCCTCCACCTTCTCAGGGATGTCATGCAACTCCTTCTGTTCCTGGCTCAGTTGGGCCTTCAAACCTTCTTGGTAACTTGGAGGCAAAAAAGTTTATAAAACTTTGCACAATTTTTAGGTCACATTGCGCCGGCCATAAATACAGATTTGGATTGGATGATGTGTGCAGTTTGGATGCAATGTCCACACAGGTCTACATAGTACTCCTGCACCAATCTTAATACAGTCCTTTCCCATGCTATTAGACAACCTATTTGAGAAACTTGGACGAACAGCAGCAGGCAATTCAAAGCATTAATCTAATGGCAGGAAACGTGGCCTAAAGGCAGTATCCTTTCCCAAACTAACATTAATCATTTATAGCCAGTTCTGCTAGGCTGGATATATCCCTCCTGAATGCGATATTAGGATCTGAAGCAACTTGGAAATTGATAACGCCAGGAAACTCCCAGGATTATGACAGAAACACTTTAGCTATGCCTTCAAAACATCTCTGAGGATGTTAAATATCAGAGCAGAAGTTAAGATGTTGGGGAGTGCAAACCTACAAAGTATTCAAATACCTGCCTTGCATATGACAGAGTGTGCAGATTGCACAGTGTATTTATGAGAAAACTTAGAACCCATCATTCTAGAGGGCAAGCAAGCTGTCCTCAATTCCAAGGGACTGTCTGAGAAGAGGTTTTTAATCTCACCATTCAATGTTCATTTCCACTGTTATAAAGTTGGAGGAGTTTACTGGGATAGGGAGAGGTCAGCCCATTGAGAGATTTGAAAAAAAATTGAGGATTTTACAATCGAGGTATTGCCTTACTGGAAACATTCTTAGAGCAGAAAGAAAGGGCAAATGAATGTCTGATTTGGATATGAATACTCTACGTAAGGAGCTGTCAGAGGACTTCCATTGCTCCTGGCAAGGTTTCTCATAATTCCATAATGGAGATTTATAGAAAATGCAGCAAGAGAAATAGAACAATGCAGGGACTGGGGGTGGTTGATGGGAGAAGAAGTTAAGCACCTGAGCCAAAAAGATAAGTATCTTTTGACGTTTTTCTAACAAACAATAAGTAATAAGATCACTTGAATTCTGACTGGATCCAGGGAATGGCTGGCATGATATCTGAAGGTCTGTATTGTTTTTGCAGAGTCTGAGCAATGGGGAGATTCAGCACTGGGGAGCCAACACTGTGTGAATTATGAGGGTGGACACTGTACCAGCATCTACATATTACATTCTGTTCTCTCCAGGCGCAAGGGAAATCTTACCCTTTATTGTAAGCTTCCTCTTCAATTCTGGCTTTTGTCTCTGAGCTAGTTATCTCGACCTTGACCGGTTGGACTTTGCCTGGAGTAGGACATTCATTCTCCTTATCACCATTTTGCTTCCCGCTTTGTATATAGGAAACAAAGAATTTAGCTTCACTGACACAGGAAAACGGAAAGAGCAAATGTTTGTCCAGCACTGACCTCTCAGAATGAAATGCATCTTCAGCAGCAATGCTGGATCAATGACTTAGGTCTCTGTGTTGCAAGTCTTTGAATTAAAGTCTTATTCCAGATTTTGAGAACAAAGATCAAGGTTGAAACATTTGTGTAGTACTGGAGGGGCGCTGCACTGTTGGGGGTGCTATTCTCAGAAAGACATTAAACTGAAGCCTGCTGGGATGGATGTTAAAAATTCTAACGCACAATTTTGAAAGCATACAGGGAAACTATCCCTGGTATTCTGGCCAAAACATGACCTCAATCAACACCACAAAAGCAGATTATCTGATTGTTATTGAGTTTGAGATTGAGTTTGATTTATTGTTGTCACATATACTGAGGTACTGTGAAAAATGATGTTTTGCATGCTTATACAGGCAGATTGTACCATACAAGGTGTATCAGGGTAGCAGAACAGAGTGCAGAATACAGTGTTACAGCCACGGAGAAGGTGCAGAGAGAAAGGTCAACATTAACATTTGAGATATGAAAGTTTGAATACATGTACGAACAGATTCAAGAACAGATCCTTCCCTACTGTTATCAGACTTTTGAATGGACCTCTTTAATGTTAATGTTGATTTCTCTCTGCACTTTCATGGCAGGTGTAACATTTTATCCAGCACTCTGTTCTGCTACACTTGTGAACTTGTATAGTATGATCTGCCTATAAAGCACATAAGGGAACACTTTTCACTGTACCTCAGTATAGGTGACAACAATAAATCAACTCAAATCAAATCAAAAACCCATCTCGTTCATCATTTCCCACCTATTGCCATCCTTACCCTGTGTAAGCCTATATGTAATTCCAGGCCCATTAAAATATAATTGGCTCTTAAACACCTTCCGAAGTGACCTAACAAGTCATTCAATGTATTAGACCAGCAGTTCAAGAAAATAAGCCCACCACCAACTTCCAGGGAATCTAGCGCTGGGAAATGCACATGACGCCCATATCTTTAGAACATAGAACATAGAACATTACAGCACAGCACAGGCCCTTCGGCCCTCGATGTTGTGCCGACCTGTCATACCAATCTCAAGCCCATCTAACCTACACTATTCCATGTACGTCCATATGCTTATCCAATGACGACTTAAATGTAGCTAAAGTTGGCGAATCTACTACCGTTGCAGGCAAAGCGTTCCATTCCCTTACTACTCTCTGAGTAAAGAAACTACCTCTGACATCTGTCCTATATCTTTCACCCCTCAATTTAAAGCTATGCCCCCTCGTGCTCGCCATCACCATCCTAGGAAAAAAGCTCTCCCTATCCACCCTATCTAACCCTCTGATTATTTTATATGTTTCAATTAAGTCACCTCTCAACCTTCTTCTCTCTAATGAAAACAGCCTCAAGTCCCTCAGCCTTTCCTCGTAAGACCTTCCCTCCATACCAGGCAACATCCTAGTAAATCTCCTCTGCACCCTTTCCAAAGCTTCCACATCCTTCTTATAATGCAGTGACCAGAACTGTACGCAATACTCCAAGTGCGGCCGCACCAGAGTTTTGTACAGCTGCAGCATAACCTCTTGGTTCCAGAACTCGATCCCTCTATTAATAAAAGCTAAAACACTGTATGCCTTCTTAACAGCCCTGTCAACCTGGGTGGCAACTTTCAAGGATCTGAGTACATGGATACCAAAATCTCTCTGCTCATCCACGCTACTAAGAATCTTACCATTAGCCCTGTAAGAAATAAATAATTCTAAAATCTCTCAGATAACAATTAAACATTGCTGCTGTACTCACTGTTCGATGAGAGGAGCCAGTGTTGGACTGGAATACATGTTAATCCCACTGGAGTTGCAGACATTCATGGTGCTGGAGCTGCTGGGGCTGGTGGTATTGGAAGTCGCAGGGTTGGAGCTGCCGCCATTGCTATTTGGTTCTGCCTACAAAGGTGGGAAGTATAACAAATGGAAACATGTCTGTCAACCAGGCTTTTGTGAAGAGGCAGTTCAGGATTTTATATATATATATACACATTAGTTCAGGAATAATAGCTTATCATTGAGACTTTGGTCACCTGCTGCAAATCTCCAAGGATAAGATTATACCTCCCACTGCCAATCCCTACAACAGAGCACACATGTATAATATTGTGTTGGCCCAGAGAGTTGATATGCTTCATTAAGATATCAGTTGCAGTAGAGAGATGCTGAGTATAGCTGTGCTGTACAATGCTAAAAGGAGTCCAGTTCAACGCAATTAAGATTGCATGAGATAAATGCATCAAAGGCCTTCACGACAACAATTAAGCTAAATGATATCAGTACACACACACAGAACATGATGACATATTGCGCTAAAATCAGGAAATGCTGCAAACACTCAGCAAGTCAGATATCGTTTCCTGCAATAGAAAAATAGGAATTTACCGTTTCAGGCAAGAAGGCAACTCTATGACCTAAAATGTTAGCTCTGTTTCATGCTAATGCAGCCAGACCTGGTGACTGTTTAGCATTACTTGCTTTTATTTCAATTCTCAGCATGTGCAGTAATTTTCTTTTAAAACAGATATGCCCATATTCCCGCACATCCCAGATGTCCGGGTTCTTCAAGGGTTGCAACTTCCCCCCCAGCAGTGGTCGAGAATGCCCTCGGCCATGTCTCCCGCATTTCCCACAACACATCCCTCACACCCCGCCCCTGCAATAACCGCCCAAAGAGAATCCCCCTAGTCCTCACATACCACCCCATCAACATCCGGATACAACGCATCATCCTGCGACACTTCCGCCATCTACAATCCAACCCCACCACCCAAGGCATTTTTCCATCTCCACCCTTGTCTGCCTTCCGGAGAGACCACTCTCTCCGTGACTCCCTTGTCCGCTCCACACTGCCCTCCAACCGCATCACATCCGGCACCTTCCCCTGCAACCGCAGGAAGTGCTACACTTGCCCCCACACCTCCTCCCTCACCCCCATCCCAGGCCCCAAGATGACTTTCCATATTAAGCAGATGTTCACCTGCACATTTGCCAATGAAGTATACTGTATACGCTGTACCCGGTGTGGCTTCCTCTAAATTGGGGAAACCAAGCGGAGGCTTGAGGACCGCTTTGCAGAACACCTACGTTCGGTTCGCAATAAACAACTTCACCTCCTAGTCGTGAACCATTTTAACTTCCCCTCCCATTCCTTAGACGACATGTCCATCATGGGCCTCCTGCCGTGCCACAATGATGCCACCCGAAGGTTGCAGGAACAGCAACTCATATTCCACTTGGGAACCCTGCAGCCTAATGGTATCAATGTGGACTTCACAAGCTTCAAAATCTCCCCTCCCCCCACTGCATCCCGAAACCAGCCTAGCTCGTCCCTGCCTCCCTAACCTGTTCTTCCTCTCACCTATCCCCTCCTCCCACCTCAAGCCGCACCTCCATTTCCCACCTACTAACCTCATCCCACCTCCTTGACCTGTCCGTCCTGCCCAGACTGACCTATCCCCTTCCTACCTCCCCACCTATACTCTCCTCTCCACCTATCTTCTCCTCTTATCCATGTTCGATCTGCCTCCCCCTCTCTCCCTATTTATTTCTGAACCCTCTCCCCACCCCCCTTTTCTGATGAAGGGTCTAGGCTGGAAACGTCAGCTTTTGTGCACCTGAGATGCTGCTTGGCCTGCTGTGTTCATCCAGCTTCACACTTTGTTATCTTGGATTCTCCAGCATCTGCAGTTCCCATTATCTATGCCCATATTGATTCCACATTGTTAAACCCATGAGAATTCAACTCATGCATTTCCTTGTAACTTGATTCATCTTGCTAAGAATCTCATCAAATATCCAATGTCACGGGATCATTACAGTGCAGGAGGAGGCAATTCAGCCCATCGGGTATACGATGACTGGCTGCACAGCAAACCAGTCAATCCCAATCCACCACTGCATCCACATGATCCAGTATATTTATCTTCCTTAATTACCCATTCAATTTCCTTTTGATTAATTGTAAAAAATTGGAGTAGGAGTATGCCATTCAGTCCATTCAGCAATGTCACAACAAGTCAGATTGTAGCCTTTGCAACAATTTCCTGCCTCTTCCCCACAACCCTTGACGCCCTTGTAGATTAAAAAGTTGTAAAGTCATCCTCGAATGGGTTCAATAACTCAGCCGCCTCTACTGTCTATTGATGAGAATTCCAAAGAATAACGAGAAAAATCCTCCTCTTCTCTGTTTAAATGAGAGACACCTTATTTGTAAACTATGCTCTCTAGTTATAGATTGCTTCTAAAAGGGAAATATCTTCGCAGCATCTGCTTTGTTAAGATACCTCACAATCTTACATTTTCAAATGATCACTGCCCACTTCTAAATGACAATGATTACAAGCCTGACCTTTCTTTATAAGACATATCAGAAATCAAGGCAGTGATCATTCTCTGAATTCCTTCCAGTGCAAGTGAATACTCCATATGTTTGAGACCAAAACTGTGCATATTACTCCAGGTACAGCCTCACTAATGTCCTATACAATTATGAAAAATTAAATCATTGATCATCTCTGCTTCCACCGATCTCATCAGCAACAAGTTCCAGCTCATTATCACCCGCTGTTCAAAAAAGCTCCCAACAATATCATCTTGTATTTCATGTTCAAAATCCTAATTCTGTACAACGTTTGATTTCTTTTATTCATTCACACAATTCAACATTGTTGTCCAGACTAGCATTTATTACTGATTCTTAATTGGCCTTGGGAAGGTGGTGATAGCACTGAGCTACTTTCTAGAACCTCTTAATCCATGTGGTTTAGGTTCACCCTGTTAGAAAGGAAGATCCAGGATTTACTGTATTTTGTTTACTTACTAACTTCACAAGTTTCTATTAAAATTGCTAAACATGACTAGTTTTTGACAAAAGTAATTCTTGTTTAACCTATGCATTGCAAATTTGAATGTTTCTTGATTGTGAATTATAAATAAAAACTGTTTCTTCTAAAGTGGTATTGCACTAACTAATCTGGTATTAATTCTGTCAATCCTGCTCTCCATCCCTGAAGGAAGTTGACATTTTGTGTATTTCAGGACTGCCAAAAAAGAATTATGGTCAGAACTTCTTTTCTCTCCTCTGTGACTTCTTTCAATCAGGACCCAGGAAAGGGGATACATCAAGGCCCAATAACCATAACTTGGGTCAGGGGTGGGACGGGGTGGGACAAGGTTGGGAGCATAGGCCAGAAGCCGCACTGGGCCAGTGATTTCTACCTGTGCCCCTGCTTTCAACAGACATGGGGCAAACTTCAGGCCCAGTGACTAACTTGAACTTGAATCTGCTATTGCTTTCAGAATCATTTTTAAAATTTCAGCTTTATATTGCTTCAATTAATCCATATCAATGCTCTGTCATCATTTGTAAAAAGTTATTTACTCTTCATTGCCGTCTCTTTAACTCTCCATAAATAGACATTTCCTTCACCCCTTGTAATCTTTCCCTCTTATAGATCTTCTTTTACTTCTGGAAATGCTAATTAAAATCCCTATTTTTCTTTTACGTTGTTTATGAATATGTTTTTCATTTTCCAGTAATCTTTGCATATTCCTCATGTTACTTACAGTATTCAAAATCCAAACTAAATCATATGTTTTTCTTCTAAGTATCAATGTAATTTCATTTTTTTCTTTTAACCACACAGATCCATTCTATAACACATCCCACTTTTCATTTTTACAAACACATTTATGTTAATCAGATCAATTTTTGGCATATTGTCTGTTTGCCAACTTTTCTGTTGAGTTACCCAATTCCTCACCCTGACTGTTGTCTCCCTATATAAATCAAAAATGCTCCCTTTCATCCATCAAACATTTGAAGATTTCTGTGATATTTCAACATTATTGATAGAATCCCTACAGTGGCCCTCTGAAGAGCATCCTCTACATATTTCTATAATCCTGCATTCCCCATGGCTAATTCACCCAGCCTGAACATCCTCAGACACTACGGGCAATTTAGCATGTCCTACTAACCCAGCCTGCACATCCTTAGACTGTGGGAGGAAACCAGAGCACCTAGAGGGAACCCACACAGACACAGGGAGAATGTGCAAACTCCACACGGACAGCCACCCGAGTGGAATGGGGCGTTGTGAGGCAGCAGTGCTAACTACTGAGCTACCATGCCACCCAATCAAAATCACATTTAGGAAAGATAAAATCAGAGTGACTAATTTTGAAAATAGCAAAGAAAACAAGAAGGAGTTAACAGTCACAGTCCTTCATTCTCCCACAGGTTTCTAATATAGAACTGGCACTTAGCAAGAACAGAGATAACATGGTGCAGAGCTGATGAACACAGCAGACCAAGCAGCATCTTAGGAGTAGGAAAACAAAATATAAGGGAATGTTAAGGCACTTGCAAACTGTGTATGCAATTTTAAAATAATGAATGTAAGATTATACATTTCAGTCAGGCAAATAAGGGGGTGGTATTCTAAGAATGCTAAGAATATGTAGCCTCTTACCATACGGAGTAGCTGAGGCAAACAGCATAGATACTTTTAAGGGAAACCTAGAGAAATACATGAGGGAGAAAGGAGTCGAAAGTTATGCTTGCAGGGAGAGATGAAATTAGAAAGCAAGATGTTTGTGCAAAGCATAAGCACTGGTATGGACCTGTTGGGCCAAATAAAGTATGTCTAGTAAAATTAATTATATTTAATTCAATACAACATTTGCAATACTTGTTATCTGGCTTATATGAGTTGTCACCTTTTCCCTTATAGTCTGATAATAAGCAAGTTGTTGACTTACCACGGTAACGATGGCAGGCTGCCCTGGAAAGTTAATAAACTTTGGAACCACTGCTACACTGACCCTCCTGCGAGGTACAGTCTGAAACAAAACATAACACATATAATATTGAAATGGTTAAATTCATAACACTGAGCAACAAGTCAACAGGGGTGAAATCTTAGGCAAAACTGGGTGTTAACATTTTAAAAAGAAAATTGAACAACTGACACAGTTGCCTAATGAGCTATTTTCAAGGACAATTTCACCCCCAATGTTTTTACTCTGCAATTAGCAATATTAATGTTTCAGCCTGTGACCATGTAAATGGATTACAACCAAGGTGAAAAATTGTTTACCAGGTGGAAGGACTGTGTTGCTATTTGTGAAACATTGTTTAATGTACTAGTGCAAAATTTCCCATCTTTTACAGAAATTTTAAACCCTCTTCGGTATAAATAGATTAACGCTTCTCCTAAAATAGCCAGACAGAGGAATCTGATAGAGATGAGTTGAATGTTTTCTCATTACTATTACTGGCTGTCACTTCTTTACTGACATGTCTCAGAAGGTAAACCAGCAATGTACTGTCCCCAACAAGTTGGAACAATCACAATGATATTCTTCACTTTCTATACTATTTACATTCTCCTCAATCGTGATATTAAAAACTAAGCAACCATTGCACAAAGCTAAATGTCAGTGAGTCATGGAGCCTTTCTACTGAGCACTCACCCAGCTTCAGTGAAATCAACGTTTCTTTTGATGAGCACTAAAAATTCAGTAATAAACACAATAAAATATAAGAGACAATTTTACTTGTGCAATTTTATCCAAGGGAGCATTTTACAGGTCAATGGGGAATGAGCAGGAGGACAGGGGACTAATTGGATAGCTCTTTCAAACAGCCAGGACAGATACAAAGAACTGAATTATTTCCTGTGCTGTTGCTTCATTGTTCATGAAACATTTAAAGTATACTATGAAGAAAAATTGTTTAAAAATATTTAACTTGAATTCTTTCCTATTATCCCTCTGTGCCCAAGCGAGGTTCCTACATTTCATTCTGGAAGCAGCAGCAAGTTTGAGTGGGTCAAAGTGGGTTTTAAACACTACCCTTTTCCATTAACAAAGAGGTCAACTTGAAAAAGGAGGAAGAACTTGCATTTATACAGCACTTTTTTCCAGCATGGGAGGTCTAGAAGTGTTTGCAAGTTGTACTCACTGCTGTAATGTAGAGAGGTCACATCATATAGTTGATTAGATCACCAGCTTTGATATAAAAACAGAGAGCTGGCTCCAAATTAAATGCACAGAGTAGCCGTAGCTCATGGATCTTCTCAGGAAGAGGTTAGTTAGACTGAAGAAGGAATCTAAGGCTGTGACTTGTACATGCATGGATGAGTTCAACCTCTATCTGAGTGAACATTTGGGGCATTTTACTAATAAGGGCAGTTATATTCACCAGATCATCATTTATCTAAAGCCAGAGACATTATAGGAAGGCCCACCTTACCTCTCTGATTAGCATAAAGGATCCCACAACTGCTGTTCAAAGAAGTGCAAGGGTCTACCCAGGGTAATATTTATCTAACAGTAATTATTACCAAAATATCCAGATGGCCTGTCATTTATCACATTGTGGTTTGCAGGATTTTGCTGTGCATAAATTGGCTGCTGTCTTTCCTACATTGCAACAGTAACTACTCTTCAAAGGTACTTCATTGCTATTAAGCGCTCAGGGACATTCTCCTAATTAAATAATATATTTTCTGATAAGTAAAAGTTCCTTTTGCTTGCTTATCGAACATTTGTAGGTTACAATAACATGATCTACATTTGGATGGAGAAAATTCAACAGCTGGACTGGCAGCTGGGTATTTCATAACTGTTTTAAGGATGGCTGGATGCTGCAATACCCTTTTCAACTTGAAAATCAACGGGCTTCCATGATTTAGCAATCCTACCTTTCCCAATGTGAGGGACATTGATCGGGCTGTTCTGGGAACTCCATCATCTGAGAACAAAATATAAAACAGTCAATTCTTCAAGATGGGGTCACATATTGTACCTCAAAATTTTATCTCATTGCCATGGTTACCGTAAATTTCAATCTTCACACTAATACCCATATATCTAAATTTACTGAGACCCAAATACATTGATGAAGGATTGTTCACTGAGCCATCAGCACTATGTACAGCTCTTTCCCCATCAGGCAGCAATATAGGAGGATTTTTGGCCTATTGTATGCATGCAGCCTCTTTGAAAAAGCTTTCCAAGTAGCTCTGCTCCCAGTCCTCTTTGTCCTGTAGATCTGCCAATTCCAAACATGAATGCAGCAAATGAGAGATAGAAGCACAAATGGAGCTGAGTGGCCTGAATATCAAAGGGTGGATACCAGTTCTCAGGGACTGTGTGTGTAGCCATCTAGTCACCTAACACTGAACTCCCTTTCATTAGGCCTTTATAAAAAACTATGATTGAATTTATCAGAATCACATTGAATCAGTGAGGATAATACATTTCAAAGAAATTACTAATGGCCTCAACTTTTGCAATTGGGTAAATGAAAAATGAAGATTTGAGAAAGCCAGTGCAATTGTTTTTAGAGCAAACAAGGTTCAGGAGATTTGATGAAGATATCTAAAATCATGAATGGATGTGATAGACTCAATATGGAGAAATTGTTTCCAATGACAGGAAGCTCTGTAACCAGAGAACACAGCTGTAATGTAACTGACAAAAATGGTAGAGGGGAGACGAGAGAAGAAGTTTGCACAGTGAACTGTTGTAATCTGGAACGCACTACCCAAAAGAACAGCTAAGCAGGTTAACTTAGAAGAAATTGGATAAATACTTGAAGAGAAATATTTGCACGGTTATGCCTGGGGAAAGAACAGGGGATGCAAGGCTAATTGGCTAGTTTATTGGAAGAGACAATTGAGGAACAACTCTCTGCATGACCTCCTCTAAACTGGGCCTAGATTGCTTAAAGTTTACAAAAATGGGGCCGTCTCTCATTGTAACACATAAACCTGATAAGAAATTGGTGGGGAATGGAGAAGTCTGGATCAAAGGATTGAAATGAGGAGAAATCTCTTTGCTCAGACGAGTATGAATCTTCTGGATTCTCTATCTGAGAGGGTATGAATGTTCAGTCACTGAGGGCATTCAAGACAGAGATAGGCAGAAATTTGGGTACTAATTAAAAGGATTTAGAGATTGGGTGGGAATCTACCACAAGCTCTCGTTAAATGGTGGAGTAGGGTTGAGTGTCTGAATGACCTACTGTTGCTGTGGTTTGTTATGTTCTGTGCTGTAAGATTGTAAGAAAATGTGTGCAAATGGAGGAGAGTTTGAAACACAGCGTCCTATCTTCACTGCCTTGGAGATCAGAGGAATCTGTCAGAAATTAACACCAATGTAATTGTTAAAAAATCTTTCAGCTTACAGGAAAGAACTGTGATCCCTGACTCGGTGTATGCAGCCTGTTGCAAAGACTGTATCTTTTTATTTTTTGCATTTTGGATTGTGGACTGAAGTGATTGAAAAAAAGACTGTTTTAAAAGCCGAGGATGGTTAAAAGATTGCTCCACTTTTTTTAAAGTAAGTTATTTGACACTCATTGTAAATGGTGTTTATACAGCAATTTGTTCAACAGAGGGTGAAATCTAGTTACAGATGAGCTGGGGCCAAGTGATGTGTATGAAGGGACAACAAGTGAAATGGTGACCAGTTATTGATGACAAAGATCTTCTGCCTTTGTGTGTGGCTCCCAATAATTGAACATCTTGTAAGTGTGAATGTGTGGGGAGAAGCCATTGGATCTCCAGAAAGGAAAGGACCTGTCTCTTTTCTCTGGAGTAAAAGCCACCTCAAACCTTAAGAAAGCCAGTTTGATTTTCCCTCATAAGTCGCTGTAAACTGTGACCAAGAAGTCAGGGACTTTTATAAGTGTGAACCAGTCACCCTGTGCCTCCCGTAAGCACGTGGAAGTATCTGGGGAAGGAAGATCAAAGAGCAGCAGGTCCTGACAGGACAAAAGGACCATCTGTCGTGTTGAGTTTAAAAACAATATCTTCAAACCAAACCATTAAAGGGCCAATTGTTAAGGGTTAATTGGACATGACAGTGAGTAGTTGAAATAGAGTGGAGAAGTACATGAAAAGCAGGCCTAATGTAAAAACAGCCAGTTCTGACAAAGGGGAAAACTGACCTTGAGAGTCTATGGGAACCATATATTTGTACATTTTACATGGGGCCACCTAGACTTGTTTTCCATCTATTTTTGAGGGCTGGAAAGTACGGACGTTATTACAAAGTGGGGCTTCAGCACATAACCTTATATTCAGAATAGTATTAATATCAGGGACTTTGCCTCTCTTTGCTCATTGGACTGTTCACCAGTGGGCTGGAGTTCGTGAGACCTGTTGTATGAAATCTGAGATAGAACTCCAGCTGCCACTGTTACCAAAGTCCCCGATGGATAGAAGGCAGTGTGACAGTCACTTATTTGTGTATATTAGTATGTTACGTAGTTTAAGCCAGGAGGTTCACTCATTAGTTTGCAAATGTCTCTAATATGTATTAAGTAGATTAAGCTAATAAATTTGTTTCATATTAAAGTGCACATGTCTTCTTGTATTAATGTTGATCAGATCTTCATGACCCCATTAGATACTTAAAGCCCAATGATACACCATCTCAGCAAACCTTGGGGACAGGAACATGTTCCAGTCTTTCCCTCTGCTCATAACACCCTTTTCTTTCTTTGTTTGTGTCTGTATAGGGGTGGGGGTGGTGTGGTTGAAATTTTAACTACAGCTATATGTCAACAGCTCATAATTGTTCATCTGCAATTAGAATCTATTTATTTGTAATAAATAGTCATTCTTGTTAGAATATAAACCTGGTCAGTAATTACTGTCAACCTGGGTCTAAAAGATAAGTAAATTGGGGAACTTTGTGTGCTTTTTATGAAATCTTTAACTTTTGAGATGGCTACAGGAACAGTAGGGCTTGATTTCACATGCATTAACTCAGTGAGGTGTAACACTGAGTTTTGTTATAGTACAATAAAGGGTGAGTGCAAGCCAGGATGAAGTGGGTGTCTGACCTGGGGATATTACGGAAACTATGGGGTTCCTTTGGATAGTTCAATTCTGCCACCCAGTGTTGATGAGTTGATACTACAACCATCATGCCTAGTTTGTTGTAGGTTGGCTGCCTGCAGAATTTAAAGAATGTAACAGTTGGATGAGTTCCCATCACTTTTTTTTCTCTCTTGGGACTTTCTTTGGAGTTCCCCAGTTATAATCCCAGTGAGAGAGACAAAAGTACAGTCCCAAAGCAACAACAACCCTTTCCCAACTTTGATAACTTGTTTCAACTCATTGAGCATTCTTCCTGAATACTTCCTGCTCACCTAGCATCCACTATTTTATTTGAATTTAATTCAAGGATCTCAGTGACTGACTGAACGCCAATTTTGAAGAAGGAGATAGAAATAACTAGCGTTTTATTCCATACAATCTAATCCTACTGTCCCGGTAAATACCCATTCCTTTTAATACCTTTATCCAGTTTTCCACTCTCCTGCTTGCTTTCCATACCCTTTAATATCCCTTTAGGTCATGGATGGAACTGTGTTAGCTAAATAATTAGAAGGAAAGTATGTGGATGCAGTACATTGACTTGGGTACCAGATTAGATCAGGGTAAAACCAGGTACAGGATAACAACAGGAGCAACACTGGTATATAAAGCTAGAATTACACTAAAATGACAACAGGATGCCGCTAGGCTAACAACAGGTTCAGGACTAAGACCATCAAGAAAACACCAACATTAACACTAGAATCAAACAGAATTACACCAAAAGAATAAAAGGATTATCTTTATATAATATCAAGTTCAGAACAACATTAGGATAAGACTAGAATAAAACCAGGATTAGACCATGGAGTTTGTTTTTCACAACATGCTCCTAACTGATTCTTCTACCTCATTGCATGGGAAGGTCATGATCTCTGCTGCAAAGCTACTCGCAGCAACCAGACCAAGATGAGGAACTCATTGCATGGCCATTTGAGTCCTGCGAGTCTTGACAAGCATATCTTGGAGTGAGATCTCTACTGATCAAACCAAAAGGCTTTATCAGGGCAGTCCCGGAAACGCAGAGAGGATCATGTGTTCCTACCACTACTATCTCCGTATGGGCCATAAGTACGGTTTGAATTCTGATTGGCCAGCTTCTTGAATTCTGTTAGCTCAGCATGATCCTTCTCGTACATCCTCTTCAAGTTCTCCACGTACTGCATCATCACCTCCGTGGCCTTGGACATTCGTTTCTCCTGTAAACATGGAACATATCCTCAGATTAACTAGAGACACTCTTATAGACACCGTGCAAAAAAGGCACTGCTACATTATCTGTGTTCCTCCAATTCTGGTCCTTTTGTATTTCCAGTTCTTATTGCTTCACCATTAGCCCTGTGCCTTCAGCTAACTGAGTGCTAAACTCTAAAATTCCTTCCCTTTGCTTCTCTGCCACTACCTCGCTTGTCCTTCTTAAATTCCAGCTATTTGAATAAACTTTTTAGTAGGGAAGGCAATGGCCTAGTGGTATTATTGCTGGACTATTAATCCAGAAACTCAGCTAATGTTCTGGAGACCCAGGTTCAAAGTATTGAATTTGAATTTAATAATTAAAAAATATGGCTGGAATTAAGAAGCTACTGATCACCATGAAATCATTGGCAATTGTTGGAAAAATCCATCTGGTTCACTAATGCACTTCACCGAACAAAATCTACCACCCTCACCTGATCTAGCTGACATGTGGCTCCAGATCCACAACAATGTGGTTAACTCTTAACTGCCCTCTGAAATGGTCTAGCAAGCCACTCAGTTGTACCAATCACTGCAAAGCCTCAAAGAAATGAAACCGAACGCATTACCTGGCATCGACCTAGGCACCCGATCAGACAACAGCAGAAACAGCCCTGTCGACCCTACAAGGTCCTCCTCATTAACATTTGGGGGTTAGTGCCAAAATTGGGAGGGCTGATTCACAGACTGGTTAAGCAACAGCCTGACATAGTCACACACACAGAATCATGCCTTACAGACAACGTCGCAGACACCACCATCACCATCCCTGGATATGTCCTGTCCCACCGTCAGGACTGACCCAGCAGAGAGGGCGGACAGTGGTATATAGTCGGAGGGAGTTGCTCTGGAAGAAGTCCTCAACACGGGCTCCGGATCCCATGAAGTCTTATGGCTTCAGGTTAAACATGGGCAAGGAAATCTCTTGCTAATTACCAAATACCATCCTCCCTCAGCTGATGAATCAGTATTCCTCCATGTTGAACAACACTTAGAGGAAGCACTGAGGTTGGCAAAGGCACAAAATGTTCTCCGGTGGGGGATTTCAATGTCCACCACCAAGACTGGTTCAACAGCAGTACTACTGATCGAGGTGGTTGGGTCCTAAAGGACATGGCTGTGAGTCTGACTCTGCGGCAGGAGGAGAGGGAACCAACAAGAGGGAACAACATACTTGACCTCATCCTTACCAAGCTGCCAGCTGCAGTTGCATCTGCATAGGACAGTATTGGTAAGAGTGACCATCGTACAGTCCTTATGGAGATGAAGTCCCAACTTCACATTGAGAATAACTTTCATCGTGTTGCGCGGAACTATCACCGTGCTAAATGGGACAGACTTTGCACAGATCCAGCAATTCAAGTCTGGGCATTCATGAGGTGCTCTGGAACATTAACAGCAGCAGAATTGTACTCCAGCACAATCTGTAACCTCATGGCCTGGGCCCCCCACTTAACCATTACCATCAAGCCAGGGGATCAACCCCAGTTCAATGGAGAATGCAGGAGGACATGCGAGGAGCAGTACCAAGCATACCTGAAGATGAGGTATCAACCCAGTGAAGCCAACAAACAGGACTACTTGCACGCTGGACAGTGAAAGCAGCAAGTGATAGACAGAGCTAGCAATCCCACAATCAACAGCTCAGATCTGTCACATCCGTCCTGCCACATCCAGTCATGAATGGTGGTGTACAATTAAACAACTCACTGGAGGAGGAGGTCCCACAAATATCCCAATCCTCAATGATGGAAGAGCCCAAAACATCAGTGCAAAAGATAAAGCTGAAGCATCCGCAGCAATCTTCAGCTAGAAGCGCCCTGCGGATGATCCATCTTGGCTTCCTCCAATGGTCCCCAGCATTACAGATACCAGTCTTCAGCCAATTTGATTCACTCCATGTGATATTAAGAAAAGGCTGGAGACACTGGATACTTCAAAGGCTACCAGCCTCACAATATTCCAGCAATAGCACTGAAGACTTGTGGTCCAGAACTTACCCTCCCCTAGCCAGGCTGTTATAACACTGGTATCTACACAGCAATGTAGAAAATTGCCCAAGTATGTCCTGTACACAAAAAGGAGGACAAATCCAACCTGGCCAATTACCGCCCCATCAGTCTCCTCTCGATCATCAGTAAAGTGTTGGAAGGTATCATCAACAGTGCTATCAGCAGCACCTGCTCAGCAATAACCTGCTCAACAATGTCCAGTTTGGGTTCCACCAGGACCACTCAGCTCCTGACCTCATTACAGCCTTGGCTCAAACATGGACAAAAGAGTGAATTCCAGAGGTGAGGTGAGAGTGACAGCCCTTCACATCAAGCATTTGCATTCGAATCAGTGTCACTGCTTCCCCCACTATCAACTTCCTGGGGTTATCATTGACCAGAAAGTCAACTGGACTCACCACATAAACACAGTTACTACAACAGCAGGCCAGAAGCTATATGTACTGTGGAGAACAACTCATCTCCTGACCCCTCAAAGCCTGTCCACCACCTACAAAGGCACAAGTCAGGAGTATGATGGAATACTCCCCACTTGCCTGGTGCAGTTTCAACAACACTCAAGAAGATTGACACTATCCAGAACAAAGCAGCCTGCTTGAGTGGCATACATCCATGAGCATCCAGCCCCTCCATCACCATCACTCAGTTGCAGCAGTGTGTACTATCTACAAGATGCACTGCAGAAATTCACCAAAGATCTTCAGACAGCACCTTCCAAACCCACGACCACTTCCATCTAGAAGGATAAGTGCAGCAGACATATGGGACACCACCACCTCCAAGTTCCCCTCCAAGCCAGTCACTATCCTGATTTGGGAGTATATTGCAGTTCCTTCGCCAGGTCAAAATCATGGAATTTTCTCCCTCATGGCATTGTGGGTCAACCCACAGCAGGTGGGCTGCAGCAGTTCAAGGCGGCAGCTCACTACCACCTTCTTAAGAACAACTAGGGATAGGTAAGAAGTGCTGGCCAGCCAACGATGCCCATATTCCACAAAAATGAATAGAAAAAAAACATTTGGCCACTTGTCCTTTATTAGTTCATGTGGCTTGACAGTCAAATTTTATTTGACGAAGTTCCTGTGAAGTGATTTGGAATGATTTACTGCATTGAAGGTGCAAAGTACAAGACATTTTTGATTAAATAAAAGGATAGAACAGTGGCAGGTAGTGTTCAACATGAGAAAGTGCAAGGTCATCGACTTTAGACCGAAGTAGCTGGGAACCGGAGGAGCAGAGACATTTAAGGATCTGAATACAGAAATAATGAAAAACTATTTTGTCAGGGACAAAAATAGTTTAAAAGGATAACATTAGTTTTTTTCTCAGAAGGACTGGAATACAAAGAGTGGAAGTTTTGCTAGACTTGAATAGCGATTCGGTTAGATCTCACTGGATGAACTGCATTCGGTGCTGGGTATTACAACTCAGAAAAGATACTTTGATTTCAAAGGGTTGCATTGATATGGCACCAAAAATAATAATTTGTTTTTGACAAAATGTTGCCTGGTCGCCCATTAGCCAGCTGCAATGAAACTGAGTCTCTGAAAATTATATCATCAAGGAAGGCTCTTGTTTACATTGCACTTTTCATGAGTCCTATGTATTTCAAAGTGCTTCACAGCCATTAGTTTAAAGCATAGTCACTGTTATAACGTAGGAAACACAGCTCCCAAATTGCGCTTTGCAAATCTTTACAAACAGTGGTGTGATTGTGACAAGATTATCTGTCATTGTGACGCTGATTGAGATAGATATATTGGCCAGGACACTACAGAAATCTGTCTTCCCTCTTTGTGAAAACACAGCCGTGAGAGCTTTTATATTCATTTCAAATGAATTAATGTGTCCTCAGTGTATGCAACATTCAAAATACACTCTGCAACAATACTATGCTCCCTCAGCACTGCATTTGACAGCCTAGATTTTGTGCACAAAACTTGGTGTGGAACATGCATCCATGACCTTGAGACTCAGAGGTGAGAGTATGACCATATAAAGCACAGTAGACTCTGCTAAAAGGAGCTAAAATCAAGAACAAACAGCGAAATTTTGAGAAATAGTAGGAACTGCCGAAGAAGGGTCCAGACCCGAAATGTCAGCTTTCCTGCTCCTCTGATGCTGCTTGGCCTGCTGTGTTCATCCAACTCTACACCTTGTTATCTTATAAGTGAAATTTTGAGGACAGGTTACATAAACCTGGTTGCATTCCCTTGAATATGGGAGATAAGTGATCAGATGGAGGTGTTTAAAATGTAAGAATTTAATAAAGCAAACAACAGAATTTTTTTTCAAGTGGGAGGGTGGATATAATTTTAAAATTGGAGCTAGACGTCCATGGTAAATATTAGGAAGTACTTCTTTACACAAAGGATGGAAATCAGCAACTCTCTCCTGCAAAAAGCTATGAAAAGTGGGCTGGGGCGAGGGAAAGTTGCGCAATTGGAGCTTTCAAACATGAAAGCTTTTTGAATTCTTCAACATGAATGTCAAATGTTGAGTGGCTTAATCCCATGATACAGCTGATATTAAAGGTGGTGGTGTGTTTTACATTCGGTGAATGATTGCCCTTTTGAAAGGTATGGGGGTCAGAGGCAATGTTTGCACCTCTCCTCGTGTGTTGATATAAGGTGACAAAGAGAAACTCTGGTGGCACTCGAAAGCCATTGAAACCAATGGTATATTTAGCTGCTTAACAAAACCATTGGAAGAAGTTGAGATTTAGCAGAGGTAATGGGAACTGCAGATGCTGGAGAATCCAAGACAACAAAATGTGAGGCTGGATGAACACAGCAGGCCAAGCAGCATCTCAGGAGCACAAAAGCTGACGTTACGGGCCTAGACCCTTCATCAGAGAGGGGGATGGGGTGAGGGTTCTGGAATAAATAGGGAGAGAGGGGGAGGCGGACCGAAGATGGAGAGAAAAGCAGATAGGTGGAGAGAGTATAGGTGGGGAGGTAGGGAGGGGATAGGTCAGTCCAGGGAAGACGGACAGGTCAAGGAGGTGGGATGAGGTTAGTAGGTAGATGGGGGTGCGGCTTGGGGTGGGAGGAAGGGATGGGTGAGAGGAAGAACAGGTTAGGGAGGCAGAGACAGGTTGGACTGGTTTTGGGATGCAGTGGGTGGAGTGGAGGGGCTGGGCTGGTTGTGTGGTGCAGTGGGGGGAGGGGACGAACTGGGCTGGTTTAGGGATGCAGTTGGGGAAGGGGAGATTTTGAAACTGGTGAAGTCCACATTGATACCATTGGGCTGCAGGGTTCCCAGGCGGAATATGAGTTGCTGTTCCTGCAACCTTCGGGTGGCATCATTGTGGCACTGCAGGAGGCCCATGATGGACATGTCATCTAAAGAATGGGACGGGGAGTGGAAATGGTTTGCGACTGGGAGGTGCAGTAGTTTGTTGCGAATTGGGCAGAGGTGTTCTGCAAAGCGGTCCCCAAGCCTCCGCTTGGTTTCCCCAATGTAGAGGGAGCCACACCGGGTACAGTGGATGCAGTATACCACATTGGCAGATGTGCAGGTGAACCTCTGCTTAATGTGGAATGTCATCTTGGGGCCTGGGATAGGGGTGAGGGGGGAGGTGTGGGGGCAAGTGTAGCATTTCCTGCGGTTGCAGGGGAAGGTGCCGGGTGTGGTGGGGTTGGAGGGCAGTGTGGAGCGAACAAGGGAGTCCCGGAGAGAGTGGTCTCTCCGGAAAGCAGACGGGGTGGGGATGGAAAAATGTCTTGGGTAGTGGGGTCGGATTGATTTAGCAGTACAGGTCTCTACAGTTACGTATCACATTGAGTAATGAATCCAATTGCAGTTATTGAGACATGAGGGAGAGGAGTTCAGAGTGCAGACAGAAATTATAAGGTTAGGGAAAACGTATAGACAGTTTAGTTGGATTCTGTCTCCCCTCTTCCTTTGCTCCTATATTATTTTAACGGCTGAACATCATAAAGTCTTTCACTGACAGTAAAGTGCTTTCAATGTCTGGTGATCCTGAAAGACACCACATAAATGCAAGTTTTTGCATGCCTTCTCTATTCGCCCAATAACTACCCCAACTCTGTTTTCTCTTCCTTGCTTTTACTTCCACCAGGTTTTCCACCTTTGTTTTCACATTTTTAGTTCCCCCTCCCTCAGTTTCCTCTTCCCTCAGATGCCCCCTCCCTCAGATCACCCACCCTTAATCTCCTGCCCAGGTTTACTGGAGGTATTTAGTTTCTTTGAGCTTCTCACACACAAGCTGCCAATATAAAACTGGGAGTAAAACTCTTTAATTCCAGAAGACACAACTTCAATGTAGAAAATAGAACCCCTTAATGATCAGCAAAGCTGACTGTGCGTGGAACCGCAGGACACGAGGGAGATACTAAACAAGCGTTTTACATCAGTGTTTACTATAGAGAAGGATATGGAAGATAGAGAACATGGGGAAATAAATAGTGGCACCTTGAAAAACGTCCATATTATAGAGGCGGTGGTGCTGGACATTCTAAAACATATAAAGGTGGATAACTTCCCGGGACCTGATCAGATGTACCCAAGAACTCAGTGGGAAGCTAGGGAAGTGATTGCTGGGCCCCTTGCTGAGATATTTATATCAGCAATAGACATAGGTGAAGTGCTGAACACTGGCGGTTGGCCAATGTGCTGCCATAATTTAGAAAAGTGATGAAGAGAAGCCAGGGAACTATAGATCGATGAGTCTTATATCAAGTTGGCAAGTTGTTGGAGGGTATCCTGAGAGACAGAGTTTTAATGTATTTGGAAATGCAAGGACTGATTAGGGATAATCAACATGGCTTTGTGTAAGGCATTCGACGAGGTCCCTCATGGTAGACTGGTTAGCAAGGTTAGATCACATGGAATACAGGGAGAACTAGCCGTTTGGATACAGAACTGGCACAAAGGCTGAAGACAGAAGGTAGCGGTGGAGGGTTGCTCTTTAGACTGGAGGCCTGTGACCAGCGGTGTACCACAGGGTCTAGTGCTAGGTCCACTGCTTTTCATCATTCATAAAAATGATTTGAATGCGAACATAGGAGGCATGTTTAGTAAGTTTGCAGATGACACCAAAATTGGAGGTATAGTAGACAGCAAAGAAAGTTACCCCAGGGTGCAATGGGATCTTGATCGGATCAATGGGCCGAGGAGTGGCAGACAGAGTTTAATGTAAATATGAGGTGCTGCATTTTGGAAAGGCAAATCAGAGCAGGATTTGTATGCTTTTAATGGTAAGGTCATGGGTAGTGTTGCTGAACAAAGAAACCTTGGAGTGCAGGTTCATAATTCCTTGAATGTGAAGCTGCAGGTAGACGGGTCGTGAAGAAGGCATTTGTTATGTTTGCTTTTATTGATCAGTACATTGAATATAGAAATTGGGAGATCATGTTACAGCTGTACAGGTCATTGGTTAAGCCACTTTTAGAATACTGTGTGCAATTTTGGTCTCCCTGCTGTAGGAAGGATGTTGTGAAACTTTAAAGAGCTCAGAAAAGATTTACAAGGATTTTGCAAGGGTTGGAGGGTTTGAATAAAACGGAGAGGCTGAATAGGTTGGAGTTATTTTCCCTGGAGCATCAGAGGCTGAGGGGTGGCCTTATAGAGGGTTATAAAATCATGAGGTGCATGAATAGGGTAAGTAGGCAAGGTCTTTTCCCCAGGGTGGAGGAGTCCTAAACTAGAGGGCATAGGTTTAAGGTGAGAGGGAAAAGATTTAAAAGGGGCCTAAGGGGCAACTTTATCAGGCAAAGGGTAGTGCATGTAAGGAAATGAACTGCCAGAGGAAGTTGTGGAGGCTGGTGCAATTACAACTTTTAAAAAGGCATCAGGATGGGTATATGAATAGGAAGC
The DNA here is from genome assembly GCF_030684315.1 of Stegostoma tigrinum. Classification (NCBI taxonomy): domain Eukaryota; kingdom Metazoa; phylum Chordata; class Chondrichthyes; order Orectolobiformes; family Stegostomatidae; genus Stegostoma; species Stegostoma tigrinum. The sequence continues at coordinate 36,198,002 of NC_081370.1, forward strand.
ATTTAGAGGAATATGGGCCAAATGCTGGCAAAAGGGTTAAATTAATTTCGGATATCTGGTTGGCATGGATGGGTCTGTTTCCATGCTGTACATCTCTATGAGTCTATTACTATGTAAAACAAGGTCATTTAGCATAACATATCTGTATCAGATCTCTGGATATTTTAAATTAGTATCAATTTCCTTCCTTTTCCTCTTAACCCTGCATATTGTTTCTAGTTAAATAATAATCTGTTGCCTCCTGGAAGCCTCAATAAAACCTGCCTCCCCTACACTTCCAGGCAGTGTATTCTCGACCCCAACTACTTGATGTATGAAAAAGATCATTTTCATCTCACATTTGCTTGAAGTCACATGATTAAACCTCCTCGCATTATTAAATTTATATAATTGAATTTACAACATCAATTGACCAAGCAAGACCCTTAGTTCTAACAAGAAACATTTTTTTAAGAAGGTTTGCTACCACCTTCTCAAAGTAGCTGAGAAAGGACAATAAATGCAGGTCTTGTCAGTGACACGAAAAGCCTGACAATGGATATGAAATTGGAGCTGACTTTGAGAAAAGTGAAGATCAAGAGGCGAATTCAATTAGTTTTCTCTGATAATGAATAGGGAATTCAAGGTTGGTCTGAATACACTCTAGGGAAGGGAGTCAAATTTCCGGGGACAGGGCTGAAATTTCAGGACCTCAGGATAAGTATATTGGTTCGGCTGAAACATTTTACACATAGGGTGGCAGACCTGTGCTGTGAGTTATAGTGTCAATGGGATGACTGGGCACATGTGTCCTCTGGAGATAGCGGATTTTGAGAGGGATGGGGGAGTAGCTGGGACTTGAGACATTTTAGGGAAAGAGAGCTTTGTGTGGACTGTTTTTGTCCAGTTATTCAGTGGTACTCACCTGTCGAACGGCCCCCACCATTTCAGCTCGACCAGACAGTCTGACAGCCAACCGTTGGAGGACAGTGATGGTCTCTAGGAGCCTCTGCTGAGCGTCTCGTTGGTCAGAGTGTATCCAAAGTGAAGTTGAGGACTGCAAGACAGATGGAATTAAATTAAAGTAAAGCAAGGAAAAGTTTTCATTTTAGAGCACCTTTCATGACTTCAGCTTGCCCCAGAAGCACACATAAACAACAGTCACAGTGATAACGCAAGAAAGAGGAGGAGGTGATGGGACAATGGTGTTGTGATTGAGCTAGTATTCCAGTGAAATAGGAAATGTTTTGGAGACCCAAGTTTGCATCCCATCTTGGCAGTTGATGAAATTTGAATTCAATAAAATGTGGTTTTTTATAAAAAAAATCTAGTGATGACCATGAATTGATCGTTGTAAAAACCTATCTGAATTGCTAATGTATTGTCAGAAATGAAATCTACTATCATGACTGACCAATCTGTCACTCCATATCCATAGTGGAAATGTGGTTCACTCTTAACTGCTAGGCCTCTGAAAAGGCCGGGAAAGCTACTCCATTGTATCAAATCACTAAAAAATCTTAAGAAAGAAATGAACCTGATGAACCACCTACCATTGACCTAAGCATCAGAAAGAACCACAACAAACTCAGGCCTGCAGAACAAAATCCCTACAGTGCAGAAATCCCTAACACTATGCTGCAGAAGAATTATCCCATAGACTGGTCAAATAACAGTCTGACTGAGTCCTACTCACGGAATCATACCTGAAAACGTCCATCATTACCTCAGGGTACATCTTATCCCAGGGCAGAGGTGGTGACACAGTGGTACACAATCAAGAGGGAGTTTTTGTAGGAGTCCCTAACATTGAATATAGACCCCTTGAAGTCTCATAGAATCTAGTCAAACATTGTCGAGGAAACCTCCTCCTGACTACTACATTTCAATTTTCCTCAATTGATAAATCAGTACTCCTCCATGTTGGAGAATGCATGGAAGGAGTAGATTGGTGAATTCCATCACCAAGCGTGGCCTGGCAGTGCCACTACTGACAGAGTTAGTCAAATCTGAAAGGGCATAGTTGCTAGACTGGATCTGCAATTTGAACTTACCCTCACCAATCTGTCTACCACAGATACATCCACGATGTTATCAGTAAGAGTGACCACTGCAAAGTCCTTTTGGAGACTAGGTTCAGTCCTCACGTTGAGAATCTTATTGTGTGGCATTACTAAATGGGATAAGTGCTAAATAGGGTAAACTTGGAACAGATCTAACATCCATGAGGTGTTGTGAGCCATCAGCAGCAGTAGAATTGTACTCCAGCACAATCTGCAACCGCATGGCCCAGCAAATCCTCCACTCTATCATTACTGTCGAACCAGAGAATAACCCTAGTTCAATGAGGAGTCCAGGGCGTGTCAGGAGCATACCTAAAAATGAGGTGTCAGCCTAGTGAAGCTACATCACTGAATTACATGGGTGCCTCAAGTGATATTCAGACCTAAGTAATTCCATAAACAACTGACCAGATCAACGCCCCATCAGTCCTGCCATATCCAATTGTGAATGGTGGGGGACAAACAACTCACTGGAGGAGAGGGCTGCACATATATCTCCATTCTGAATGGTGAGGGATCCCACCAAATTAGTGCAAAACATAAGGCTGAAGCACTCGCAACATTCTTCACCCAGAAGTGTCCAGTAGAGGATCTATTGCAGCCTCTTCCAGATGTCCCCAGCAACACAGTTCTCAGTCTTCAGCCAATTTAATTCACTGCACAAAAGAAATGGCTGAAGACACTGAACACCGCAAAGGCCTAACAACACTCCAGCAGTAGTATTGGGCTCGTGTACTCCAGAACTTGCTGTGTCCCCAGCCAAGCTGTTCCATACAGCTGCAAAACTGGCATTCAGCTAGAAATGTGAAAAATTGCCCAGGCATGTCCTGTACATAAAAAGGTCCAATCCAACCCGTGAAATTACTATCGATCATCATAAAGTGATAGAAGTTGACATCTACTGTGCTATCATGCACCACGTACATAGCATTAACCTGCTCAGTGTACGCTCTGTCAGGGCCACTCATCTTCTGACCTCATTATAGCCTTGGTTCAAACATGGACAAAGTGTTGTCTTAAACCTTTTCCAGAATTCCAGAAGGGAGGTGAGAGTTATTGCCCTTAATACCAAGCTGCGCTTGACCAAGTCTGGCATCATGGAGCCCTAGCAAAGCTAGAGTTAATGGGAATTGGGAGTAGTGGAAAAACTCTCCACTGTTTGGAGTCATACTTGGCACATAGGAAGACGAGTGTGGTTGTTGCAGGTCAATCATCTCAGCTCCAGGATATCTCTGCAGGAATTCCTCAGGATAATGGCCTTCCCTCCATCAATGGCTTTCCCTCCATCATAAGGTCAGAGGTAGGGATTGTTTGCTGGTTATTGCACAATGTTGAGCACCATTCACCATTCCTCTGATACTGAGGCAGTCCATTTTAAAATGTAACAGGACCTGGATGATATCCAGGCTTTGGCTCACAAGGGGCAAGTTAGACTTGCTCTAGTGCCAGGTTATGACCATCTCTAATAAAAGATAATCTAAGCACCACCCTTTGACATTCAATGGTTTAGCAATTCCCCATTTTGAACATCTCAGGGGTTACAAGTGACCAGAAACTGGACTAGCCAAATAAAAACTGGGGCTATAGGAGCAGCGGATGAGTGCAGCTCCAACAACACTCAAGAAGCTTGGCACGTTTGATTGACATCATGTCCACCACCTTAAACCTTCACTCCATCCACTCCCACTGTTCAGTAGCAGCAGTGAGCACCAGCTACAAGACATGCTGCAGAATTTCACCAAAGATCCTCAAATAGCACTTTTCAAACCATGATCACTTCCATCTAGAAGAACAAAGACAGCAGGCATATGGAAACACCACTATGTTCAAGTTCCCCTACAAGCCCCTCATCATCCTGACTTGGAAATATATTTCTATTCCATCAGTGTTGATGCTTCAAAATCCTGGAACTTGGAATTCCCTCCCTAACAGCACTGTGGGTCTACCTACAACAGTCTGCAGCAGTTTGAGAAGATAGCTCACCACCACCTTCACAAGGGCAACCATGGACAAGCAATAAGCGCTGTCCTAGCCAGAAATGCCCACATTCCACTAATTAATGTGCACAGCAACGACACACAAACAGTAATGTGATTAATGATACTGAGCTTTAAAGTAGTGCTGTTTGAAAGACAGATATTTTCCAGATCACTAGGTACAATATCCCTACTCTTCTGAAAAGCAAGGTTTCTCTCTCTCAAAAAGGTGTCACAGTTGCCTGGTTTTGCCCCTGTGTGGTGTCTTGGGATGTTCAGTATTTTAGAGGTGCCATACAGATACAACTTGCTTAGATGTCATTTAGAAATGATTTGCAATACAGTGATCGAGTCATTCCTAGCTCCAAATAGGATCTAGCAACCTGCCAAGTGCTGGCCCAGCATTTACCCCACGATGTTGGATGCCCATTTCTGCCCATTCTGAAATTGTGACTTAAAGTATGATGTCGTTTGAAGGACAGAATGCTTCCATTTTGAATGATTGGTAGCAAGCACTTTCCCCTAATAAAAGTCAATGCTGCTGTGCTTCAAGGAGAGGTTTTTGTTATCTTTGAAGGATTTTCTCTTCCTTCTCTGGAACACTGGCCACTTGAGAATTGTGAAAACAGAATCTTGCAGAGGAGATACTTCTCGATAAAACAGACAGTGTCCAGTCCATTGAAATTGATTTTGCTAGAGTTTTGCCTGAATCCTGCTTATGAAACCTTCAACAACGGTAACAGGGAAGTGTACAAAGATTATGAGAATTATGTCCTAAGGGAGCCTCATTCTCAACAGACATATTCATTTAGAAAGTTATGTTTGTGTGCGCAAAGATTGACATCAGTGGATTCATGAGTAGTGTTTCTCACCTTCATCTCTGCTTTGAAGTTTTCGAGTTCCTTTTCTGTATTTTCCTCAGCAAGGTTTCTCTCTCTCTCTGCCAGACCCAGCCTTGCTTCCAACGTATAGCTATCATTCTTAAAAGCCAGGGAGAGCTGTATAAATGTATTCTGTCCGAAAAAAAAACTTGAAATTTTATGCATTGTACATAGACACACGGGTAGGACTGATGCAGTACAGGCAACGTCTCTCCTCTTTGTCTTATAAGCCAATTGCTCTCATCGAATCTTACACGACAAGAGGAAGTCATTCAGCCCATTTTTCCTGTGCTAATTTTGTGAAACTAATTAGTTCCACTCCCCTGCTTTTTCATCACAATCTGGCAAATATTTCCTTTGCAAATATTTACCCAATTCAGGGTGGCTAAATCCATCTCTGTTAAGAGATGCCTTTAGTCCCCTATTTTAAGGACAGTCTGTGGGTGTCCAGAATTGGACACAATACTCTAGATGAGACCTTACCAGGATTGTATAAAGAATTAACTTCCTTGTTATGTTTCTTATTTCTATGCTGAATCAATAAAACCAGAATTTCATTTGCTTTTTAACAGCTTTCTCAATTTGTTCTGCACTTTCAAAGATTTACGTACATGCAATTCAGGTCTTGAAGATGTAGCATTCATTTCAAAAATGGGCCATTTAAGTTTATACTGCCTCACTTTCTTAAGTGGTTCATTAAAACGCATTTCTTTAACTTAGTTAATATAAAAGTACAGGAAATACTTAGCAGATCTGTAAGCATCTATGGAGAGAGAGGAAATGTCCACAGGTTGAATTTTACATGCCCCCACAGGACATGTATTCAGTGACATGGTACATGAGCCTGTAAAGTAAGTTGTGTGTCTAGCCCAATACTTTCCCACTCAGCCTGAGTTCACGCTGATGGTATGGTGCACAAGTGATCCCAATGTTACCTATCTGTGTCATAATATGGTTAGACTGGCCCGACAAGTCAGAGTGGACAGTTCATTTTATAATACAATGGGAAGGATGCAGGAGTGTTAGGTTTGAGGGGTGGCTTTTGTGCAAAGAGGGCACAACTCCTGAAGATAGATCGCCCTCCTTTCTTCCTCCCTGGAAAAAGTAGACCACATGCCATCCCCCCAAGCTACCTCCCCCGCTCCCCACCAGGATGCACATCTCTCAATGTACAACAGTATTTACTTACGTTGTTCCAAGTGTCAATGGGGCCCTTGTTGGGACTGCAGGATCTGCTGCCAATTAGTCTGATTGTAGCTCTGAGAGAGGTCTTCTTCCGACTGAGGAGTGGAAGACCCACTCTGCCCTTATTAATACCGTCTGTGGCATAATGTCATTGTAGGGCAGATGTGTTTTCTTCAACATTTTAGTTGGGAGGGGTAGTGTAGCATGAGGCAAGTAGTCAACTTCCCCACACAACTCAACCTAATGTCTCAGATTTAAGACATTTTCCTAATCTGGTAAAATGCTAGAAAAATAGATTTCTTCTTGTCTTCATTTTGTGTTTTCTCCCTTACCAGAGTTGCTTTGCACCTACATTTCAGAAAGTATAATTGTTTCAGGATTATTCATGCCTGCTTGCTTCAATTTTCATGGAATTGCTCTAAAATTCCATGGAGTACACAAACATATTCAGGAAGGGACCACAAGTTGAACAATTTCCATACAGATACCAGTGAAACCAGCGCTACCAGCGCTACCAATGGTGCATCCTGTTCAGTCAAATGATACCAAGCTCACCAATCTGCTTTCAAATCCAAACAATCCAAATATTAAGTAATCCAAGAAAGGAACTGTTAATTTGTTATTACGTTAAAATAAATTTTCATTATTTTTAAAGATAACTAAACTGAACTAAACTACATTTCTAGTGAAATAAAACCAGCAGAGATAGGGAATATAGATTCTGCAACTCATGACAGACTTCTTTTACACCTATCTCAAGTGCAATGAAATCAAATCAATTAGCTAGCAACAGAATGACTTTCAAAGATATTAAAAGATTTGTACGATTTCTAGTGCTGCATGCATAAACACCATGCTCCAGCTCCACTTCAACTCTCGTCTTTTCACCCTGGTTTGTCTGCCTGTCTTCTTTGTGTTTCAGTTGGGATGTCACAATATTAAACATGGGGTTCCAAGTTTTCCATGATTGTCATCAACTCCAATCTACAATGGAGCAGCGAACAGACCAAGCCCAGCAAAACATATTGGCTAACTGCACAGTGGATGACACAGTGGTTCCGTGGTTAGCACTGCTGCCTCACGCGACCAGGGACACAAGTTCAATTCCAGCCTGTGTGGAGTTTGCACATTCTCCCTATATCTGCATGGATTTACACCTGAAGCTCTGGCTTCCTCCCACAGTCCCAAAGATCAGCAGGTTAGATGGATTGGCCATGCTAAATTGCCTGTAGTGTCCAGGGATGTGCAGGTTAGGTGGGTTAGCCATGGGAAATGCAGGGTTACAGGGATTGGGTAGGAGGGTGAGTCTGGGTGGGATGTTCTTCAGAGAGTTGGTGTGAACTTGTTAGGCCAAATAGCCTGTTTCCACACTGCAGGGATTCCATGAAAATTCTACATCTGTTGCTCAACTATGGCCTTTATCAGTTTCCAGTTTCCTCATCCTAACCAACTCCTCTTCACCAATGATATCCAACCACCATCAAAATGGTCTGAGGGCTCTCAGCTTCTTCCTTGAACAGAGGTCTAACCTGTTGCTTCAGCATCAATTTTCTCTGCATGGCTAAACTTGTTCTCACTGTGAACAACTTCTCATTCAACTCCACTTCCTTCATCCAAATAAAGGTTCCTATGGTATCCACAAGATTGTAGATCAGGTGGGTCTCTTTGTGGGTTATGTCAACATTCTCTTTTCCAGTTCTAGGTCTAGTGAGAGTGACTGCCCTTGACATCAAGGCAGCTTTATCCAGGAACCCCAGAGGAAGTGAGGGGAAAACTCTCCACTGAGGAGTTCCTATGGGTAGTGCCCTAGGCCCAACCATCTTCAGTTGCTTCTTCAATAACCTTCCCTGTATCAGATTTGGAAGTGTGGATGTTTACTGATTGCACAGTGTTCAGCAACATTCACAATTCCTCAGATACTGAAGCAGTCCGTGACAATTTTCAGAAAGACCTGGACAATATCCAGCTTTAGGTTGATAAATGGCAAATAACATGTGTGCCACATAAGTAAGAGGCATTGCCCAACTCTAACAAGAGTGAATCTAACCATCTCTCTGTGACATTTAATAGCAGAATCATCATTAAGCTCTCCACTAGCAGCATTCTGGGGAAAACAGAACCGAACCAGTCATACTGTGGTCACAAGAGCAGGTCAAATGCTAGGAATTTGATGTCAAGGAACTCACCTCCTGACTCCCCAAAGTCTGTCCACCATCTACAAGGCACAGCTCAGGAGTCTGATCGAATACTCCCCATCTTCCTGGAAGAGTGCAATTCCAAAAAGATTCAAGAAGCCTGACACCATCTAAATAAAGCAGCCCACTTGAGTGACACCCAATCCACTGCCTTCAATATTCATTCCCTTCACCACCAAAACAGTGGCAGCAGTACGTACTATGTACTGCATGCAACTCAGTAAGCTTCTTCAACAACATCTTCTAAAATTATGACTTCTACCAAGAAGGAAAAGCACAACAGACAAGTAGGAGCACTACTTTCTACAAGTTCTCTTCCACACTGCACGCCATCTGACCTGGAAGTACAACACTATTCATTCATTGTTGCTGTCTCTACATCCTAAGTACACTTTCTTCAGGGCTACTAGGGATAGCCAATAAGTGACAGCCAACCCAGTGATGCCCATAACCCTTGAACAAATGAAAATAAAACTCAGGCCGTTTCCCCTCCTCCATTTCCAGGACAATGATAACTGGATTGATGTTACTTCCTGCTCTTGTCCTGCTGAATTTTACCCGCTATTTATAGAATATATAACAGTATAGCGCAGGAACAGACTTTCAGCCCACCATGTACATGCCAACTGTAATGCCATTCGAAATTAATCCTATCTGCCTGCACACAGTCCACATGCCTCTATTCCTTGTCTGTTTACATGTTTGTATCAATGCCTCTTAAACATTGTGATCATATCTGCTTCTACCACCTCACCAGGCAGCATGTTCTAGGCACCTACCACTCTCTTCATAAAAAAAAATCTTGCCTTGCGCATCTGCTTCAAACTTTCCCTCTCTCACATTTAACCTATGCCCCCTAGTACTTGAAATTTCCATCTAGAGAATAAGATTGTGACTATCCACCATATGCACGCCCTTCATAATCTTATATGCTTCTGTCAAGTCACCCTTCAGCCTCTGATGCTCTACTGAAAACAATCCAAGTCTGTCTAACCTCTCCTCATAGCTAATACACTCCAATCCAGGCAACATTTTGGTAAATCTCGATGAACACAGCAGGCCAAGCAGCATCACAGGAGCAGGAAGGCTGACATGAAGAGTTTAGGCCCGAAACGTCAGCTTTCCTGCTCCTATGATGCTGCTTGGCCTGCTGTGTTCATCCAGCTCTACAACTTGTTATCTTGGATTCTCCAGCATCTGCAGTTCCTATTATCTCTTGGTAAATCTCTTTTGTAACCTCTCCAAAACTTCTACGTTATTTTCTGCTTTAATTTTGGATTTCCACCGTTCACAGTGCTCTGTTTTTACAATTGACTGAGTTGTTAGCCATCTCTCATAATATCTTCCTCTTTGTCCTGGTGTTTAACCATGCTACATGGCACAATATTTCTTGTGGTTAAAGGCCCTACAACATGTAAGTTGCCCTTATAGTCATTATCCTGGAGCATCCCATTAATGTGCCCATCAAATTCAGATCCCATGCTTTGGGGACAATGGGACTGCTGTACAGAATCTGATAAATACACACTCATTTAGATCTGGATTAAATTAGATGGTTAAATCTTAGTTCTGGGATTTTCATTGTGGTCAGCAATGACAAGTCAGTCAGTTGTTGCTGACTTGAAGCCAGTACTGTCTACACTTGAGAATTTGCCCTCTGACCTTCAGACAAACAGATACGTCATAAAGATCCACAGGAGACTCTGAGAGGGCCTTTGATGGGAGACTTGTTGACTTTGTACTCATGTCAGTTTATATTTTTGACGAGAATAGGATGTTTTAATGGAGTTACAACCAGCACAGTGCAAACCGCTGTCAGCAGGGAAATGAGATAGACCCACCTCAACTTCCTTCTCAGTCAGGGGAGGCAGACTGCAAGAAGAAAAGAAAAATGTAAGTTACACAGACACTGTGGCAGAGAAACAGGCCATTTAGCCCAACTGGAATTTCCAATGGCTCTGGAATGACCAGTAATTTCCTGGATCCGAGAATTCCTGCCCGGTCAGCCAAGAAGATTTACACTTCCTGTTCGAGCACATCACTACTATCCCCCTCCCCTGATCCACTCACCTCCAGCCCAGCTAACCTTTGGTTTATGATATTACTTGCTTCTTTAGGCTTGGGGACATAAACCTCCCTAAGGATTGGAAACATGTCAAATACAACAGAGAATAGAAAGTTGCAGTAATCGAGAGAGGCTGTGAAATAGGAATCTTTAAAATGGGAGCATTCTTCAGCTTCTCCCTACCAAACATGACAACCCCTCTTCATGGGAGACCTCCTCGTTTTGGAATTTTTCACTCAACAAACACACTACAGGGAATCCAACTTTTATAAGTTGAATGTAATAACATTTCTAGCGGGCATGTCATTAACTAGCATATGGTTATGCATCAGATGGTTAGAATATCACTTGATCAAACATACAAAAATGTCTCCAACCACAGCTGGCAACTCAGCAACTACCTGCACCAGCGTTTTGTCACTCACAAGCCTTCTGCCACCCATCTTCATCTAAATTCATTAACATATCCTTCATCCTTTCTCCTATATCTAGCTTCCAGTGTTAATTTTTGTTAGATATTGCGCCTGTGATGTACCTTTTATTATTATTTAAAGATACTTTCATAAATGCTAGCTACTGTTGTTTAAAAGTGTAAATTTGCTCAGGTTTATAGATTGTATAGTTCTGTTGTCTGAATGCAATTACTGTTGTGGTTCTTGTTAAATCCACTGAAATCAGTCTCCTGCCTGCTAACTTGGTGGATCACTAATTTAGTCAGTAGCAGGACTAGTGACACCTTCCATTCCACTTGCATCAAGCACAAGCTTATGAGAAGCAGAAAAATGAATACAGAGTGGAATGTCAGGGAAAGAAGGAGAGAAGCAAAGGAGAGAAAGGGAGAGAGAGAGAGAGAGAGAGAGAGAGAGAGAGAGAGAGAGAATGAGACAGATGGGCAGACACCTGACTGAAATATCCAACAGAGAGAAAGACAGAAAAGGAGGCTGGATGACATAAGGGAAAAGGATCCATGGAGCTTAGAGAGAGGTAAAGAAAGAGAAAGAGACAGGGACAGAAAGAGGGAGAGAGTCAAAAAGCAAGACAAAGGGACAGAGTCAGACAGAGAGTTGGGAGAGATAGTGTAACCAGGAAACAGAGTTAAAAATGCAGAAGGGGTCTGGAAGAGAAACAGAGAAAGCATCAGAGGAAAGGAAATGAGAGAACTACAGTAAGAGATAAAGGTGTAAGAGAAAGATTTGAGAAATGAAGATCCAGAGGAAAAAGACAAAACAAGAGTGTGATGGAGCATACAGGAGATAGAGAGTAAGACACTGAGGGAGAGACATAGAGAGCACGGCAAGTAAAGAGGCAGAAAGGTGGTAAAAGAGAAAGAGACAAAAAGAGGTGGAAATAAAGAGAGAAAAGGGGGTAGAGATTTGAGAACTGAGCTGTTACTCCAAAGTTGTAACCTTACCCTCCAGGCAGTGATCTGTGAACCTTCAACTTCCTCAACAGGGAGTCTGGGATATTTGGCGTGATGTCAGAATTGCCTTTACTCCCTTCGGCTGCTGGGCAGGGAGTAGGAGATGGACCTTAAAGACATTTCAGAAAAAGGTTCCAAGAGCTGTTAGAACTTTCTCAATGGCAAGAGGAAAAGGTTTCAACTTCCCCAGTTTGACTGCAGCAGAGGAACACCTTGTCAAACTGAGGTTCGGAGAAGTTAACTCTGATTTCTCTCCACAGATGCTGCTGACCTCCTGAGCTTTACAAGCAATTTCTGCTTTTGTTTCTGATTTCCAGCGTCTTTCATTTTTTACTTTGTGAAATAATGCAAGTGATAAACAATTCGCGATGCTGTCAGAGCCCTGCAGTTGTTTGCTCTCTGGTTTCCTAGGGGTTAAACTCAGGGCCAGTAAGCTCAGTGACAAAATTACTTAAGCTAGTTAAATGTTTAATGGGCAAAGAAATTAAAAGTATCTAACTCAATGCAGCTCACGTCTTTTATATAACAGTTGATTCCACCCCCACAGAGGCAATCGATGTTTTCCATTAGTCTGGGAGCTTGGACAGCAACACTGCTGCAATTCAAAGCACATACTTGCTATTTATCAATACATGCTCGAACTGTTTAACACACACAATAAAAACTCCAAACTGTACCCGCACCCCCATACACACAAAATCTATTCCACCCACACACAAAACCCACTCACAAACCTCAGCTACTGCCTACCCTTAAGACTCCAAGATAGACATGGAACCCCAAAACAAAAAACAAATCACTGCACCACACACTGGCACACTTAAACACCCTCAACAGCCATCTGACACACACACTCCCAACACATACATACACAATACCCCATCACAGACACAGGCATACACACATACACGTACAGTCCTTCCCAACATTCTCCAACTGCCATACATGCACCCAATCTCTGACACACAGTCCACGTACAAACAGACACAGGCACACATCCCAAACCCCACACATTCATAAGAATCTGTGCCTGATTCAGCTGCTTTCTCCTACCTCTGTCCTGTTCGATTGTTTCACTGAGATCCGGTAATCTCAATGCTGACAGGTTTTGGTTCCTCATCATTTTATTTTCCTGATTAAATAAAGAGAAACCTTTTACTTGTCTCACACTGGAGATTGGTTTACTCCTGCAATTATTGAGGCTGCATTTGAACACACAGGAAGCGATTCTCAGCCAGGCAAAATGGCTATTGTCGGATTGCACTAAAATGCTGCATCTTTTGATTAAAAAAAATCCCACAAATATTGTAAAACACCTTACAACTACCATAAAGACCAGTGTATAAATTACACAAATGCAATAGTTGCCTCCGTGGTTTTTATGTTTTAGCCACAAGATATTATTGATTGTAATTGCCTCTCCAATGTTCATAGGTTATAAACTGTACATGAAGCTGTGAGGTACAGCAGATATGATGTCAGATTACATTTCTACCTCAGCTTTTAAATCAGGTGGCTTGTCACACATTATTCCTCACCATATATTGAATGCAACTCAAAAGTCAAGAGATGTGGGATATTTCCAAAATATAATTTGCTAAACAATGGTACTGAGTGCTGCAAAAATGATACCTCAAGGTTAAATCTTTTGCATCAAATCCCACCAACAGGATATTGAGAAAGATCCATCAAGTTCACCTTGCTCAATAAACAGTGTAGCCTATCGAACTGCTATTGCACCTCCCAATAAAACTGACTTGTAACAAACAAATAGATTGGCCACTGCAGGGACAAAATACGTCATAGCAATTTCCCTTTTACTCTAAGATTCCAGTAGAAAAGATGTCATTTGCAATACAATTACAATCTAACTAACCACAACCACAGCTTGCAATTATCAGCTGCCATATAAAACAATGCAAAGTGCTTCACAGGAATGATTATCATATACAAGAAAGAGAAATGGAACTGAGAGAAGGAGAGGAGGAGGAGAGAGAGAGGGGGCGTAGTGAGACAGAGAGACAGTGAGGATGAATGGTAAGGCAGGGAAAAGTGAGCAGGGAATAATAAAAGAAAAGATGTAAGGGGGGGAAGAAGGATCAGGATGGCCCTAACAACAAGGAGAAACAGGAAGAATGATTCTGACACTGACAGGAGGGGAGAATAAAGATAGGGAGAGACAATGTGAAAGAGCAGAAAGGGTAATTGTTCACACTGTAAGAAATATATACATTAATGAAATATGGAACTGAATATGAAATTTTTATATGTTTTTGGGTTGAAGTTACTTTATCATGTGATTTCTTGGATACAAAATGTCAAAAGATCAAAGAGAACTAGGGATTATCTGCTGTTTACTGGAAAAGCAAATAATTTTTATAAGATTCCACTAAAAAGAGTTTAGGGGGGAAAGTGGATTTTATGTCCCTACAGCACTAGGAGAACACAGCCTCAGAGTGCAGGGATGACTCTTTAGAACTGAGATGGGGAGGAATTTCTTCAGCCAGAGGGTGGTCTGTGGAACTCGTTGCAGAGGGGTATGGAGGCTAAGTTATTGAATGGAATTAAAACACAGTCAAATTCTTGATTGATAAGAGGATCAAGGATAATGAGGAGAAGGCAGGAGAATGGGGCCGAGAAACATATCAGCCATGATTGAATGCCAGAGGAAACTCAATAGGTCGAATTGCTCAATTCTGTTCCAATGTCTTATGGTCTAATTGCTAGGCAAACAGAATTGGAAGGACCCTAAGATCAGAGCTGGTCAGTGCCTAGCAAAACCTTTCGCCTGAAGTTGCTGGGTGTTTTCACAGACTTAGATGTGCGTAGTTGAAAAAAGTGTACACTTTTTCTCTGTGTCACTAAGAGGAAAAATAAAACCAGCTGAAAGATGTTTCAGGGAAATATTTGCAAAACAAATTTATATATAAATGTTCATAACCATTTTCCATCTGAATCTGAATTCTGGTCTGAAGATTTTCCATTATTCTGTAACTGTCAGATGTAAAAGACCACATATTTTTGGAACTATAAACTAAAATGGAAGTTGGATTGCTATACAACTGAAATACCAGGAGAATTTTGCAACTTGAAAAACAATTGCTATATATTTCTGAGCTGTGCAAAACAATACTGTTTTTTTGAACCAGTGACATGGAGAATTTGAGACTGAATGATACTGAGTCTTTGGAGTTAAGAACACTCTGCCTGACTGACTGAGCTGTTTATTTTTAGGGCTGTAAGTTACATTGAACACTTCCAATATCTTGGGAGTGTCCTGTTGGCCAAAGCAGCTACTGATGAAGGGATCCAGCATCACCTCCAGCGTGCCAGTGCAGCCTTCGGCCACCTGAGGAAAAGGGTGTTTGAGGACAACATCAGATCTGACATCAAGATCATGGTTTTTAGGGCTATGGTGGTTCCTGCCTTCCTATACGGCTTTCAGGGACGGACTGTCTGCAGCAGACACCTCAAGGCGCTGGAGCAGTACGAACAATGCTGCTTGTGCAAAAGCCTGCAAATCCACAGGGAAGAAAGACACATCAATACGAGCATCCTTGACCAGGCCAACATCTCCAGCATTGAGGCACTGACCACCGTTGATCGGCTACAAAGGGCTGGGCACATCATACATGGCCATCACGAGACTCCTCCAGGCTGGTTCTCTACTCCCAGCTTCAAAATGGCAGGCAAGCCCCAGGTGGACAGAGGAAACACTTCAGTGATACTCTCATGATCCTACTGGCAAAGTGTGGCACTCCCACAGATACATGGGAATCACTGGCCCAAGACTGTCCCAAGTGGAGGAGAGCATCTGGAAAGGTGTCAAGCACCTTCAGACTTGCTGTTGACAAGAAGTGGAATCCAGGCAAAAATAACAAAAGGAGTGCTGTGCCACATCATTGCCCCACCCATTCCTTTCCATGACCACCTTCTGCCCCAAGTGTAATACAGCCTGCAGTAGCTGCATCAGTCTGTACAGCCACCAATGGGTTCACGCTGAGAGTGGAAGAGAGTCATCCTCATCTGCAAAAGTCTACGACTGAGATGAGAACTGCCAGAACAGCAGAGAGAGAGAGAGCAGCTGCAGCCTGCAAACATATCCTTCTCTCTCTCTTTCCCTCACTGTGGGAACAGACAGAAAATCAAGATTGCTAGACTTTTGACTTTCAGAATGTTGTTTATTCTGTCTATATTATTTTTCACTCAATGTTAATGCGTCAAATTGTTTGTCTTTTGTCTGTTTTATTGACGAATGTTTGTGTGTGTTTGGTGTTTTTTTAAAGGGGTATAGTTTTAGTTGCATAGTAGTAGATTTGAAATATGGAGTTATTTTCTATTAATGATGAAACCAGAGAAATTGCTTTTTTCCTGAATATTAATCTGTCAGCAAATTGGTCATTTTAGTGATCTACATGGGACGATGTGAGGTAGGATTATCAGTGCACCCTTTCAATTAAATTGCAATATTTCAATCAGATCTCATTGACAGTAAATCAAAGGAACTGTGCGGGATCAACCCATTTGTACCCTTAACCCACAGGAGTGCTGTTTTCTTCGCTTGTTTCTCCAAACACAATTTTCAGAACTCTGTTGTCATGCCTGTGCATGAATGTATGTGTTTGGGATTAAGTAGGGAATATGGTTTAACTCTGAATAGTTTAGTTGTGAACTATTTTTGTTGCTTGTTTAAGGACAAAGTTTTGTTTGTAATTATTGTATTATCTTTGAGTTCATTAAAGAAGCCTGGTAGACATTTGTCTCTGGATAGAGTACGAAAGAGAGACAAACTGACCATCATGATACCAAGTAAATCATTTAGTTATACCTGGTAAGTAGTGGGGTTTGATAAACAGCTCACTCCTCTCATCAGAATTATAACAACACATAAAAAAAATTTAGACATATAAATCAAATACAGATAAAGGATCATAGACACATGAGAGAGAGAGAGAGAGAGAGAGAGAGAGAGAGAGAGAGGAAGAGAAGCTATTAACTTAAAGAATATTTATAGGAGAAAGAGGCATTTGTTCTCGCCCTCTGTAGAAGAGGTTCAGTAATGGTCACTCCACTGTTTTTTCCCTGTAAGCATGTAATTTTTTTGCTTTTTTTCAGATAATGATCTAATTCCCATTTGAAAGTCTCAACTGACCTTGATCCCACCACATTCTCAGGCAGGACATTGCAAGGGCCTGTCAACTCACTGCTTGAAAAAGCTTACCAGAATAACAGCAAGCTAACAATCTTACCAGGACTATCAGAGCTCTCCAGTGCCATTTAAATGAGGTGACTTTTCTCTGGCCCACACCATCCAATTAGTTGAGTGTTGGAGATTCTGAGGGCAGAGGATTCTAGCTCATTTAGTTATTGGATTTCAATCCACAAGTCACCCCAGATGGGGACAAAGGGGGTCTTATGAGCCTTAGGTGCATAATTAATGTCTCCCTCTTAAACAGTCCCTGGTGTTCGAAAATGACTTGCTTCCACATAAAAATTTGTTCTAAACTGGCTAAAGAGTTTGGCGCTTGAACTATAGTCCCTGTCATAGGTGGTGTCATCAGCAAACTTGTACATGTTGTTAGGGTGGAATTGGCCACACAGTCATGACTGTATAAGGAGCATAGGAGGGGGCTGAGTAATGTACATTTCATTTAATGAACATTAGCAATAGTATAACTGTTTCAAAACAGTTGATTTAATTTAAAGTACTTTGAGATGCCCCTGAGAAATAAAATTATAAGAAGTTGTAACAGATCAGGCCATTTGGCACTTTGTATGTCTGCTAGTTCTTGGAACAAGCAGTCCTGTTTTGTCCTAGAATCCCACTTTTTTGCCCTTAAACTTTGTAAACTTTCCAGCCTCCGGTATATGCCTGATTCTCTTTTAAAATTATTTATGGAATCAGTTTCCACTATCATTTCAGATGGAATGTTCCAAATGCATAAGTGATGTTATTAACTAAGGAGAAAAACTAAGTTTTACTTGATGAATTCCCTGGACAACCTGCAAACCCCAAAAAATATACTATCCTCAAATTCCCTTGCAGTATTTTGTTCATAAATTAATTATAGCAAATCAAATCTAATGTACAAAAGGTTTATCATACTGATTCAGATACAATCATTTTAAAGTAAAGCATTTTCTCCTCATTTTACAAACATTCATCTAATACTTCATACTCAAAAAACTCAAACTTAACAGCATTTTGCAGAGCAAAGGTATGATGCTGGTTCGAGTGTAGAACATTCTCTGCTGCAGACATTTGAAAGCTGAGAGGCGAGAAATGACAGCGCTGGAGTGCCATCATTTGTGGGTGGGTTTAATTACTGCGTGACTAGTTTACATACACTGTTCCCATTATAAATACAGACACTGAGACTGATAATGGGAAAAGTATGGCACCAAAATGCGACAGAGCTGTGGCAGACAGAAAATGCACATTGATACATGATTTTTAATATAAGACAATTGTTTATCAGTATAGCTTGAAAGTTTTTGCAGAGGCAGTTCTTATTCACAGCCCTGAACAACAGCATTCTGAGGAAGCAATAATGTAAAATCTTTCTGGTTTCCTTTACTACATTCTATGCATTGTATCATTTGTATCCTGTCAAGCAACAATAGCATGGTGTAGCTGACAAGGTCAGAAGAAACACATGCAAAGTGGCTTGGACTAAGGCAAGATAATATCAGTTTTGCTTGCTGTCTATGTCATGCTTGCAACATCACATTGGAAAGCATATATGATAGCCCCTCGACAATCTCTAAAGGGATATGCACAGGCCCCAGCAAGCATGCAAGGCTTTTCTCAGTGGAAAGCCTTCCTGACAAGTGACAATATTACCTCTCGGAGCTTGGCAAGTTTCTGCATCTTCGGTTGCACCGATAAGTCTTTGCAGTTGGATGCTTTCAGTTGACTGGCATCAAACACTTCACTGAATCCAAATCTCTCTTCTGTCTTGGGTGGTGATTGTGGCGGTGGGCTCAGTTCCTCATCGACCTCCAGACATTCCCAGGAAACGGCGCGCAACAGAGGCTGTGAACTAAACGACTTGATTTCAGCCCTACAGGGCATTCTGGAGCGAGGAACAGTCTGCTCTGTGTTTTCAGGGGCAGGCTTTTGAGTGGCTAATTCAGAAACTGGAAGCTGAGACGGCCTTAAAGGACATTCCTTGTACTCTGGAGTTCCCAGCTTTGAGGGACTACCCAAAGCTTGTGCTGCCACATTGGAATCTATGTTGAGGTTTACTTTGACATAGTCACTCTTTTCCATTGACTTGGATTCTCTACAGGCATCAGTTCCCAGTAAAACCGATTGGATTGATGCCTCTGAAAACTTTGCAGAAGGAGGGACTTGGGAACTCACTGGTGCTGGGGATAACTTTCTGGCTTCCACTGTCTTTCTGGTCGGAGATATTTTTCTGGTGTGTTTCTAATACAATAGTTTAGGATAAAAAAGGTCAGTCTTAAAACAGTATTGCTCATGAAACCAGAATTAAATGATTAATATGGTGACAGAACTAACCTCAGAATTTAATTGAACGTCCTGTTCTCTTGTGCCAGGGACTTCCAAAAGCTATATGTGAATGACATATTATATCACCAAAACAAAGCAAGGTTATTGTGACACCAAGGTTGTGTATTGCAAGTTCAAAGACTTAATGCAGCATGTTCCAAGTAATCTTAAGTGGTTAAGAACTAGTCCCTAGATTACAGCGCACAACGTAATAAATATTATTCACAATTTTCAAAAACTTCAATTTCTGCCCAATAAAATCTGAGTTATTCTAGCCTTGAAATCAACAGAAATGGTGTTGGAAACCTAATATACTGCAATAACCATCAATATCAACTTTTGAGCTGCAATCCCTGTGATCCTATCAACCCCCTTGACAGGAATTGAGACTCAACCAATGATTCCTGCATTATGTCCTACTTCATACTTCTATGCCGTTTTGTTCTCCACCAAATCTGACTTTTACTTCTGGTGCCTCTACTCTTTATCTTCATCCATAGTTTAGGTGTCAGCAGCTCCTTTAGAATCATGCACTCGAAAGAAAAAACCCATTCAGACCTGTCATGCCTGTGACTAATCTTTCATAAAGCTATCCAAATGGTCTCAGGTATTTTCCCCATTTCCACAGCCTCTAATAGATCTCTCACACTACTTTCAATCTGGGAGGAAAAAACATAAATTACTGGTGCAAGCAGAACTGGCAGAACTGATGAAGAGTCACCAGACTTGAAATAATAACTCTGCTTTCTCCTCACAAATGCTGTCAGGTCTTCTGAGTTTTACCAGCAATTTCTGTTTTTGTTCCAGATCCTCAGCATCCACATTCTTTGTTTCATTTCAATCTAAGAATTGTGTTCAACTTCGTCCTTATTACCAAACTTTTAAATGATTTCCAGACACTCTACAAGGGCCCAAGTCTGTGCAAACTTCAAGATGACTTCCCATACCTCGTGGAGCCTTTTCTAACACCTCTGGCCATGAAGCTTTCCAGGTGAGAGACAAACCATTCTTATCTCTACCTTCTAATCCCTGTTTTCTGTTCCCTTTATTTTGATTCTTACCCTGCTTAATATTCCAAAATCTTTTCTCCTGTTTTCCAAAGCAATAGCTATGCTTCCTTACACACTTCCTCCAGGTTGCATTCTCACTGTTCAAATCAAACTGTACTGTAGCTTATTCTTCCTCAGCACTTCAAAGATGTGAAATTCCTTAATTTCTTTACTATTCCTTTCCCCTGAGATTCTATGTGATTAAAACCCAAGCTCTATGCCTCTTGATCACAAATAAGCCATGTCTGCCATTCTTAAACTGTAGGAACATTCTGCCAGGTGAACCTTGGATTCTCAATAGAGAAAATTAAATGTCCTTTTCATAGAATGATGCAAAACCAAATGTGCTGCTGAGATGCTGCTTGGCCTGCTGTGTTCATCCAGCTTCACACTTTATTATCTTGGATTCTCCGATGTCTGCAGTTCCCATTATCTCTGAGATCATTTAACCTGTTTTTCCTACACTGGCCTTTTGAAAATGCAATGCAATTAATCCCATTCCTCCCTCTTTCTTACAGCCCTGTAAAAGCTTCTCCTTCTATCTCATTTTGAAACTTAGTGTTGAATTTTCTTCCATTACCCTTTTGGGCAGAGCATTCCAGATTCTAACAATTTGCTACATAATTTATTTTCATTAATATCATTACCAGTTCTTTTGCCAATGAACTTATAGGTACGTCATCTGGCTACCAACCTGTTGGCAATAATTCATCCTTATTTACTCTTATCAAAACCTTTATAATTTTGCTTCTGCTTTGAGAAGAACAACCAAACTTGTCTGGGCCTTCCACACAACTAAGTCTCTCATTGTTCAAACCATTCTGGTAAATATCATCTGCAGCCTCTCCAAGGGCTTGACATCTTTCTGAAAGTGTGGTGCACACAATTGGAAACTATATTCCAGCTGAAGCTAAATCAGTGTTTTATAAAGGGACAAATTCCCTGCTTTTGAACTCTATGCCTTTATCTATAAAGCTCAGTATTGTAGGTGCTTTAAAGACAGCCTTTTGATCTTGTCCAGCCACCTTCAAAGGGTTGTTTGATGAAGTATGAAAGTTACTTCCAAGGATGACGACAGTATCAAAAGCCTATAAATCTCTCTGTCAGGGAGAGACATGAATCCTGGACCTACAGCATGCAAATCCATCCGAAAGTCATAATTGCTATGTCTATCCCACAGAAGTGACAAATTTGGTTTCACCATCTCTTGCTAAAGATTACATTAATTATGTTTTTAAGTTTGTTAAACTGAAATACTTTGCTCACTGGTAATAGGAAAATGACCCAAGTACAACAGGGATGTTTACAAAATTTTGGGTATGGCACTGCATGCAAGGTCAGTACACATGGTCATTACAAGTTGCTTAGGTTTGTTGTAACTGGATGGCTTGTTAGGCTACTTCAAAGGCAAGTTAAGAGTCAATGTGAGAACAGAATCACACCAGAATAAGCAAGAAAGATAAGCTTCCTGCCCCAAAGGACATTATTAAACCAGTTGGACCTCTCCCTGCTTATGCACAGAATTGTATTCCCTCGGTCTGTTCTGTGAGCTGTAGCATCTTGTTCTCATGAGACCTGTATGTGCAGGATGGGCAAGGACTTTATTTAATAAAGCAAAACACTGCAACAATTACACCAGAATGGCTGGTCAACTGGTAGGGAGCGATGCATTAAGTAGCCTGGGCACTAATGCAGGAAGTGAACAACAGAACTCTGCTTTTCTTGTCAGTGCAAATGCTTTATTTTCCAAAAAGCTGAATATGAAAATTGAAGTCTTCCAGGAATAGTGTGCCTGTGCCAAATATGTTAAAATTATATGAGTGTGATACCAACAATTCAAGATTACAGAGGCACCATTTTCTGGAAAAAACATCATGTTGACAGCAACAGAGAATTTAGAAGAGGTAGCTTGGACACATTGGCTTAGTGAGGATGGAAACATGGCTGTTTCTCAAACAGCTCCCATGTGGCAAGAGCTGGATGTGGATGGAGTGAGAGAAATATTAAAGATTCAAGTAATTCCTCCAACATTGCTTTCCTAATAATCATCAAAGTCCAGGTTCAGTCACCTACGATGCATGAATATCCTAGGTCTGCTCACAGTCTTAGCAACAATGTCTAACTTACAAATGTATTTGTACATCATTGCTATATTACAATAGACTACATCTTGTTAAGCTAAGAGTCTCTTCTCACAAAGAGTCATAGTGGTTTTTCCTCTCCCACTGCACATCAAATAAGCTGTTAAACCCAGTCAAGGAAAGAGTAGGGTGGCAGCAAAGTAAACCAACTGCAACATTTAAAGGAGGGGAGCAAGAAGAGCACAACAGAGAGGTATTGAGAATGGGATAGCAGAGAAAGTAGCATAATTTAGAAGCTGATTACAATAGGACTGGGCAACTGAGAAAGAGGTTGCAGAGAGATTCATGAGAGTAGAATCTGAGCAAGATCAAGAGCTGGGAGTGAGCAGGACAGAAGGAATGAGCATGAGATGGGAAGAGGTGGGTAGAAACTGGAAGTAGCAGCAGATATGATAAGAGAAAGGTGGGTGCAAGGAGAAGGGAGAGTTGTGTACGAACAGGGAGAGTTGGAATGGGAGCTGGGTGTGAGTTAGAGAGAGAGGTGCATGGTAGGTGTAAGCTAGGGTGGAAGGTGGGTGAGCTAGACAGGGCATAGGGCAAAGGTATGTGAGCTGGAGCTCAGTTGAAGGTACAACAACCACATCCACCACAAGACCAAGTATAAGCAATAGTTGGGTGGAAATACAGCATTCATGTACTATGGACACCTAATCAAATCCAGAGTTTTTCACAGCAGTTCTTATATAGAAAGATATCATAAATTTAACAACATAACCTCTTAGATATAATCTCATACTTAATGCAATATGTTTTAATTAATGAATTGATAGGTTAGCAAATAATTTCTGGAGAATACAATTATCAATCAGGCCAAAATATAAATTTATTTTTTATTTTTAAAAAGATTATAAAATAAAAAGTCAATACAGTGACTGTGAGAAGAACTTTCTCATGAATGCTAATCACTCTGGGCTATACCTATTAGGATACTCATATTGCACTGTCATTTTGAAAAGTCTTTGTCATGGGAGGTGGGTTTTGCTGGCAAGGCTAGTTTTTGTTGCCTACATCTAATTGCCCAATGAAGAAACTTGCTAAGCCATTTCAGAGGGCAGTTAAGAGCCAATGTTAGTTTGGACTTACATGGAGGATGGCAAATTTCATAAAAATGAACTCCGTGGCTTTTTATGACTATCTGGTAATTTCACGGTTAACAATCCTTTCAACTTTCAACTAGATTTCAATTCCAAATGTTTTAATGAATTGAAGTTAAGTTCCATCACTTGCCACAGTGAATTTAAATTGTGTCTTCAGGACATTCACTAGCCTGCTTGATTATTCCTGATGCTTGAAAATAAGAATTGCTGTGTACACCACAGAAATGTACATCAAATTGATGTTGACTCATCCAAGTTACTATTCTCCAATCATCTGCAGGTCAAAGATGAAGCCTGATCTTAGATTTATGGTCCAGTTAGTTCTAATCAAAACACACTGTAATTTGGTAGAAAATTTGTAGGCTGCTATTTAATGGGACAAGTATTCATCACTGCATTCTCCCTTACCTCAGTAACTCCTTGAGAATCTGTACCATTGCAAGTTTGGATTGATTTTACCTTCATTTCTTTCTCTTTGTTGGATGTTGGAGGAGGTTTCTCCCCTGCTTGAGTTGAAGTCACAACCGTTCTTCCTACAGAGTTTGCAGCGCACGGATCTGAACCAAATGATAGAATCATTACGCTGTTTACATCAGTGAGTATGGTTCACATCAGATCTCTCATGACACTTTAAAAGATCAGAGACTTTTTCCCTTTGGAAAGCATTAAGAAAGACTGAGGGTCTTGCATTTCTGTAGCACCTTTCATAGCCTTAAGATGACCCAAGCATTTCACAGACAGCAAATTACTTTTGAAATGTGGTTTCTGTTCTAATGTAGAAAATTAGCAGCTAAGTGGCAGCAAAATTAACAACACAAACAGTAATGTGATGATGGCCAGATAATTTTTATATGGGACATAAAATGGCCCCTGGGCACCAAACAGAGCTTTCCAACTTTACATCAAATCAGTGTCTCAGGGAACCCCTTTAAAGAACAGGCAGGGCAGTGGTTTAATGTCTGATCTAAAAGAATACACCTCCACAGTGCACAGGAATGTCAGCTTGAATCACAATCTGAAAGGGGACTTGAAATCACTACCTGCAGCCTCAGAGGTGAGTTATTCACTGTGCCACAGTCAACACCTGCACAAAACTCAGCAGTATCTCCTTTGTGAAGCTGGTGGAACAGTGTCAGCTTTTTCCTTCTTTTTCTTTTCCACTGCTGAGTTGTAGATCTCACTTGAAAGGCCATTATTAATTGCCATTGAGCAGATCATCCTTGAACCACTGCAGATGACATCTCTTGTGAGTACACCTACAGTGCCATTTGGGATTGAGTTGTGGGATTTCAATTAGCAATGGTAAAGGAATAGCAATACAGTTTCAACTCGAGATGGTGTATGTCATGACAGGTAACTGAAGGCAATGGTGTTTCCTTGTCTTTGCTGACCCTTGCTTCTTGGTGGTGGGGTCGTAGGTTTGTCAGGTGGTGTCAAAGCAAACTTGGCAATGTGATGTAAGGCACCTTGGAGATTGTAAACACTGCTGACACTGTGTCACAAATGTGGGGGGATGAATATTTAAATGTAATTATTTATTTATACTCAGAGATGTCCAATAAATATTGAAAATGCCAGAAGAATGACCAATCAAAGAGGAAATTTCATAATGTGTCCATATCCTGCTACATACAATGAGGAGCAATCTGTGCAATATACTGATCTATCACAACAGCGATGTGTTGCTTTAATATATTTCACTACTTCATGGCCTTGGAGATCAGTCATGGTTTATGTTTCTAGTTTTGAAGAAGTTAGATATAGTTCTTAGAGCTAGAGGGATCAAAGGGTGTGGGGTGAAAGTGAATGATTGTATCTTGGAACAGGCCTAAAGGGCAGAATGGTCTACTCATGCTCCTATTTTGTATGTTTCTATATTTTGACAATGACTGTACACTGGCCACTACTGGAAAGATGCTTGTGGTTGTTTTGTTGAAGACAACATTGATGATATCTCTCCACCTCCTGCCATAGTAGGATAGCTCACAGACACATGCTGTCTGGAATCCCGCATGGAGATATGCCACAGGGAGGAACAGTTGCTGAAGAGAAGGCTTTAGACCAAGAACTGAAATGTGGATTAGGCCGGATAGTTCCTGGTCAACTGGCATGGATAAGATGGACTGAATGGCCTCCTTCTTTGTTGTAATTTTCTATGGTTGCGTGAAAAGGGTAATTAAACATAAACAGGAAGAGACATTTGGAAACCTTTCAGTTTATGGTGTTCTAAACAAACTTTCGCTGATAACACATACAATGACGCTGCATACTTACCAATCTGTGGTTGTATGGTCACAGAGTTACTTCTGGATGGGCTCGGGGAAGCTAATGGTGTCCGCGATGGAGTGAGTGCTACAATCAATAAAAGGAAAAATGTCATGCAGATATACCATTGGGAAGCACATGAATTCAGCAGACAAGAACCAACTGCAGAAACAGCTATTTACTAGCACTTCAAAAAAGACAGCATCTGTACTTTGTTAGCAGGAACATAACTCTCACTGTGTTTGAGATTAACTCTTTTCAATCATCAAATCATCTGCTTTTTATTCTCATAATTTAGTACAAAGGTACAGATCAGTCACAATCTGACTGAGCAATGAAATAGTTTCAAGGGGCTCCTCCTGTTTTTGTATTTTGTCACACAGAGATAATACTGAGAGTTGATTTTTGAAATATTTCCCAACTTCAGACTGGTGTTCTGTTGCATTTTTATACTTCCTTTTGCAATCTCCAAAGCATTTTAAAGTTAGTTAAGTATCTCTAAATGGTTGTCACTGTTATAGGAAGGACCACAGCCAATTTATGTACAATACAGATAACTAGATTTGCAGATGAGAGATAATGGGAACTGCAGATGCTGGAGAATCCAAGATAACAAAGTGTGTAGCTGGATGAACACACCAGGCCAAGTAGCATCTCAGGAGCGCAAAAGCTAACGTTTCGGGCCTAGGCCCTTCATCAGAGAGCTGAAGCGTCTAGGCCCGAAACATCAGCTTTTGTGCTCCTGAGATGCTGCTTAGCCTGCTGTGTTCATCCAGCTACACACTTTGTTATCTTAGATTTGCAGATGATCTGTTTTAGAGACATCAACAACCTAAAATATTAATTCTGCGCTTCCTCAGCTGGTACTACTTATCCTGCTGAATATTTCAAGCATTTTGTTTTTGTATTTACTCTGCTGTGAGGATTAAACATTGGCTAGGACACAAGGGAGAATTCCCAGCTGTTCTTGAAACGTTGTGGTGAAATCTTTTACATTCTGAAAAGACAGATAGGCCCTCAGTATAAAATCTCACCCAAAAGCCAGCCTGATGAAAGTGTGGTGTTCCTTCAGTACCACACACAGAACCTTAGCCTGGAGTTTTGGGCTGCAGGCTCTGGAATGACAGTTGAAGATTTTAACTCCGAAGAATGGTTCTACCCTCTGAGACATGACTTACACTTCTGCTTTTCCATGGGTCCAGCTTTACGCATTCTCACAGTTCCATGTCACCTGTTTCCCTAAATGGAACTCATTGTGTTCACCTGTAGTGGTTCTACCTGTACAAAACTCCTGATAGACTCCATTGGCTCTTTGGGTCTCCAGAAAAGAGTTTCAAAATCTTAGTGAGATCTTTCAGCTCACAGTCTTCACAATTTGACATTCATATAATCACTATTCCCCACCCTTGGAGTGTTTGATGGGGACACTGTAGAGGGAGACGAGCTCTGTATATAACCACTTTCTTTACCTGTCCTGGCAGTGTTTGGTTTGAGAGTGTAGATACAAGTTTACTCTGTAACCACTTGAACAAGATGGTCAAGGTGATTTCCAGTTGCCATGAGGAGCCCTATTTACCTGGCGGAGAGTCAGAAGTGCTGTTTCTGGAACGGCGGCAGCGACGTGTGAGAAATCTCTCACTGATCTTCTTTGCTTCATCCAGCAGTTCGGCATTTTTCTTCTTATCTTCATCTGAAAGCTGCACTTCTGGTAACTTGTCATTCACTAGATCATAGATATGGCCATCACCATCTAAAAACAAGAAACATCAATCAGTAACACAACCTTAATCAAAAATAGCATTGTATATTTATACAGCGCCTTTAACATAATAAAATGACCCATGGTATCTCACTGGAATACCATGAAACAAAATTATTCATCGAACTATATAAGGTTTTTGAGGAAATCAGAGAGAGAGTAAGGGGCAAGGCCATGGATGGATTTGAAAATGAGGATACATGTTTTAAAATTCAAGGCACTGCTGAAATGGGAGCCAATGTAGGTCACCCAGCACCAGGGTGTTTGAAGAATGGGACTCGGTGAAAGTTAAGTCACCACAGTTGTGGATGACTTGAAGATGGTAAAATTTAGGTGGTAAGCTAGGGCTGCATAGGAGACGTGACAAAGGTGCAAATGAGAATGTAAACAACAGATGAATTGAGATATGGAGCAGAGTCAGCTATTGTATAGAGGTGGAAATGGGTGGTCTTAGAGATATCATGGATACTTGGTTAGAAGCTCAACTTGGGTTCAAGCAAAGAGTCACAAACAGCATCATTAATGAGTCAACTGACACCAAGTATCTCTAAGCCCACCTCAACTGGATAGTAACTCAGGGATTAAAAGGAGGCCGTACAAACACACAAATCTATCATGGCCTTGAAAGGTCACCCAGCAAATTAGTTAGCCCAGCAAAGTCAGCTATTATCAGGCATCTGTGCTCAGGCAAATGGTCCCAGCATTTGTCAGAGGAATGGCTGTTGGAAGCAACCACTTGTGTGATCATCCCCATCCCTTTCCAAGAACCCCATTCTACAATCCACATCTCGACCCCCACCCTAAGGTTCCCATCCTGCCAAAACTCACCTGTGTGCTGGGGTCCCCCTATGGTCCTTGGCATTGGGTGGGAGCTGTGCCTCCAGCAGTCACTGCTCCTACTGGTAGCAATGACAAGTTGCTAGCCTCTGATTGACAATAGCTCTTGGTAAATGAGACTTCTGCTAGAGGAGGCCACAGGGGAGACCCCAACAGTGGCCAATTAAGAGCCTGAGGGACATATGACCTGGATTTTCCTCAATGTGCAAGATACCCACAACTGTGAGAAAATGCTTATATTGTTTATCTGTACCTACTCAAAGGCTCACTGAGGGAAACGCTGTGATTTATATTGTTGTCTTCCACATTCATTTTTTATGTCAGTTAAAAAGTGAAACAGGAAAGAAACAGAATGAGAAACTAACACAGTTACACAGAGTGAAATTGAGAGCGCAAAAGGATGCAGAAAGGGCGATTCAGACGTCAGAGAAAGAAGGTGGAAATTAAGGGAAAGACAGAGAGGGAAAGAGATAATTGGAGAAAGTGACCAAGAGAGGCAAAGATAGATAAAAAGAGAGAGGAAGGAAAAGACTAAGAGCAACAGACAGGACAGGAAAAATATAAAACAACGTAGGGAAACTCCCAGTTTGAGAGGCAGACAGAGGCTTATAAAGAATGAAGTAACAGTCAGAAACAGAGGGTCAAAATCCTGCTATATCAGTGTGTAAAATGAAGAATAAAACTTAGTCGCAAATTAATAACTTGAGAAAGTAAATAAGAGAGGTAAAAATAGATAGAGAGAGAGGAACGAAATGACCAAGAGCAATAGACAAAAGAGGAAAGATACAGAACAAGGGGCAGAAACTGACTGACAGAAGAGTGACTGAGATACAGTGACAGACAGAGGCTGAGAAAGAATGGATTCGAGTCAGAAACAGAGGATCAAAACAAAAATAAAGTTTCTGGAGAAGCTCAGCATGTCTGGCAGCATCTGTGAAGGAAAAAACAGAGTTAACATTTCGGGTCCGGTGACCCAAACATTCTGAGGAAGGGTCACTGGAACAGAAACGTTAATTCTGTTTCTTGCTTCACAGATGCTGTCAGACCTGCCGAGCTTTTACAGCAACTTTGTTTTTGTTCCGGATTTACAGCATCCCGAGCTCTTTCAGTTTTCATGGAGAGTCAAAACCCTGCTAAACTGTGTGAAAAATGAATACAAAAAAAATTGTTACAACTTTAGTAATTGAATATAATAAGTATAATATGAAGTTAACCAGGAATCTCTATGCTGATCAATACTTTACCAACAGAGGTCAGGGAACTTGTTGAGGAGAAGGAGGTTCTGGAGTTCCTGCTGGACCGTCTCTGAATAGGACTATGGGATCTGCAAAGGACAAGAAAAACGTTCAAACTAAATTAAAATCTAAAATGCATGCGGTGTAAATTTAATGGGGTCCTCATTCCTTATCTGAAGAAGAATTTCAATTTGGTAGAGTGAGTAATAAATATACAGGGAGGGCGAATATGCATAGGAGGTGGAATAAACACTGGGGACGGGAAGGAATAAACATTAGGAGATTATAAATAAACAATTGCAGAGGAGATAAATGCCAGGCAGACTGAATCAATATCAGGGAAGGAAAAGGGTTTTTTTAAACTTGCTGTCACTATCCAAGCTAGCATTTATTGCCCGTCCCTAATTACCTAGAGGGCAGTTAAGAGCCATCCACTGTAGGTCTGGAGTCACATGTAAGCTAGACAAGGATGGCAGTTTCCTTCCCTAAAGGACCTTAGCAAATCTGATGGGTTTGTCCTGACAATCAACAATGGTTTCATGGTTATCATTAAAGTATTAATGATATATTTTTATTGAATTCAAACTTCACCAACTGCCATGACAGGGTTTGAACCCAGGTCACCAGAACATAACCTGGGTCTCTAGAGTAACAGTCCAGTGATAATACTACTAAGCCATCAACTCTCTCGGTAAGATTATGCTGACTGAATGAGCAAGTAGGGGTTAATATGTGAGTTAACAGTGAGTGAATGAATGATGAGTGCAGGATGGACTGTATATGATGGTCAGCATGAGTGTTTCCTTCATTAATCCCAATATTTATATTTGGATCCTAAAAGCCATTGGACTGAATTTTACGCTTGGTTAATTATGAGTGGGTTATGTTGTAGAAGGGGTTCTTACCAAGACACCCAGTGGGATTTCTCATCGTACTTTACCAAATACGCCTCATGAAATACAGACTCTGCCTCTATGCCATTCTGCACATCCAATTCTATCATTGTTTTACCACGCATAGTGTATGTTGTTCTGGGAACAATCTGTTGAAAGACTAGCCACCTTGTCCCATGCCATCTTTGAAGAGTTGCTACGCAGAGACTCAAACCATCAAACTACAGCACACCACACCTTACTTGTCCCTAGACACATCCTGTCTAAACAACCTCTCTGAGTTCCTGCTAATCTTTCTCCAATACACAGTGGGCACTTGCATCTGGTCATCGTTCATTCAGGGAACATCACTGTCAAGCAGTCAACCATGTCCAAACATAAGCTTTTATTATCAGCTAGCAAAAGAAAGCACAAAGTAAATGAATACAGGCTCCAGTTTTGCCCCCACAATGCAAAATAAATACTGGAATGATGACTGTGACTATCCATGCTGCTCCTCTGTACCCAGCTAGCATCAGATACTAAAATCAGGGTCAGACATTCTGCCTGCCCTGAAGTGCTCAATACAGCTGAGCCTCGACAAGCACAAGGACAGCTTTCTCCAGTTCAATGACCTCATACTCCTCCTCTTCCTCCAGATGAAGATTGCTCCCAATCCCCAGCTCCTCAGTATATTTAGAAAACAGCTTGCCAGGACAGTTCAGCTCACTCTGTCCGGACAATACTGGAAGAGATCCCTGCAGCAGATACAAGCTACAGAACTGGATCCCAAGTAGCCCCATCTTCTGCTCCACCTCACCCCTGGCCACACACAGCATGTATACCGATTTGGTGAACATGTCACACCCACAGAGAGACCAACACATAATATTCAAAAAGGAGTGCCTGCTGCCCTCCAGGCCACTTTCCATCTCATACTCACCTCATCCATTCCGCTTTCCAATGCATTCATTGGACTCCAATGTCATACTTAGATGACTTACGATGCAGTGACGATCTCCTCATCCCAAAGCATCCCTGGCAGTTTCACAAATGATTGGAAGCTTTTAGTCAGCAATTGCCTCCTTTCAAACTAATGTGACTAACTTCTGCATCACTCAGCTGACAATGCAGTTGTTGACTTGCTTGTCGAGCTGATAAGTTTGAAGGCTTCACTGGAGGTGCACAGATGATGTCACCTATCATGGTGATGAAACGTTTGTGAACAAACTTACCAGCTTGGAGAACAAGTCAATAACTGCATCAACAACCTGAGCTACAAATCTCCTCAAAAACCTTAGCTGACGATGCTAGTTTGGCTAATGCCAATTAAATGGCACAGTCCAACTTGGACCAACATTTCAATGCCCCATCTTGACTGTTGTCTGAGCCATTATTTCATTGCATTTTACATCTACACAATAGATCATAGATCATAGAATCCCAACAGTGTGGAAACAGGCCCCTTGGCATCAACCCTGGAGCATCCCATACAGATCCTTTCAGAATCCCTACAGTGTGGAAACAGGGCCTTCGGCCCAACAAGTTAACACTGAGCCTCGAAGAATCCTTCCCAACCCCATCCTCCTATAACCCACCTAATCTACACCTCCCTGAACATATATTTAGCATGGCCAATCTGTCTAACCTGCACATCTTTGGACTGTGGGAGGAAACCGGAGCACCCGGAGGAAACCCACGCAAGACACAGGGAGAATGTGCAAACTCCACGCAATCACCCTAGGGTTGAATTGAACCTGAGTCCCTGGTGTTGTGAGGCAACAGTGCTAACCAGTGAGACACCATGGCCAGGTATAGCAGGGAACCATCAGCTCTTGGCTGTGACTGGATGCCAGGTACCTTGTTCTCATAACAGGGTGGGGTGGAGGTGAGGGGGATGGGCATAGGAGGAATTGAATTGAGGTAGAAGGGGATGAGGGCTGAACAGTGATGGGGGGTGGGGGGAGAGGAGGATGGGAAACAGGGAGGGGGAAGGGAAAGGAGAAGAGAAGGGGAAAACAGATCGATAACAATGGTGTACGAGGCACTGCATTGGGAGTACAAATGAATCACATTCGCAACAAACTTTGAAAAGCACTGTAAGTGGCTCTGTCATTGGATTATCAATCCAGAAAGTTTAAAACCCACCACACTAATTTGAGGATTTAAATATAGTTTTGAATAATCTGGAGATTAAAAACAAACATTAGTGAAAGTTGTCAAAACTTTATTTAGTTTATAATTCTTCTGGACAGTGAAATCTTTAACAGGATCTGTCTGAAGCGTGATTCAAAACTACCCTGAAGTGGCCCAACAAACCAGGTAGTTGTGGTAAAACTGCAACCGTAAGGTACTAGTGATTTCTGAAGGCATGTCAGGAAATGAGCAGAATTCCTACGCTATCTTTCGTCATCATCGGGCATTCAAAGCACTTCCCAGCCCCAAAGTAACATTCTCAATTGTGCCACTCTGTAATGCAGGAAAACGAGCAATCAATGGGTGCACAGCAAGCTCTCAAGCACAACAAACATGATCACTGAGCAGTCACACTCCTACAGGATGTGGGGAGAGAATGTGTGAGAGGTGGAGACAGAAAAACATCGTGTTCTCAGAATAGGTCATTTAAACATACAGAGTCATTTTGTTTGAACAATGACTCAGCCTTAAATGATTCAACCCTACCTCAGCTCTGAACAAGGAGTAGGTCAATTGGCTCCTTAAGCCTGTTCCATCATTCAATTAGATCATGGCTGATCAAAAATAGTATGATTTCCCCACATGACACCACACTGGATGGTATCTTTAACATCTAGGATGTAACATCAATACTGATCATCTGCTCTTATATCCTAGAGTGAGGGCAGTACCCACAGAATTGTGACTCAGATGAGACTATTATCAAGCTGAATCAAACAGCAATGAGTGATGATCAGATAATGTGTTTTAGGTGTTGTTTTAGGGATAACTATTGGCCAGGGATTATAGTTAAAGCTCAAGCTCTTCTTTTGTATTGCACAGTAGGATCTTTACCGACATGACTGACAGGGCTTGGTTTAAAAGTGCACTCAAAAGACAACAGCTCGAACAGTGCATCAACTTAGCCATCCGAAGGTTTAACAATCCCACAGTTCTGCTCTTCTGACATTGTGGTGGCTGTTGCCACAGTACTGTCTCTCTGTCAGTGAAGTATTCCCTCAGCACTGCCCTTGCAATGATTCAGTGCTCTCTCAATGTGCCCTCCAACTGTCTAGTGCTCCCTCACTATGGCACTGGGAATGTCAGCCTGGATTATGTGGTCAGATTGCTGGAGTCTGATCCAAATACATGAGTTACTCCCTTAGAGGTGAGAGTAAAATGATGAGTGACGGCTTCGTTTGGTCACTGAACTATTGCTGACAACCTTCACACAGGGGCTCAGTAACACTATTATCTTTAGGAGAGGGAAGGGAGTTAAAAAAACACAGGTTGGCAATTTGTGCAGAGTTCCTACTGGATTGTACCCTGTTTATGTGGAGTTTCACCAAAAGTCGCAACACTCAGGAGAATTTCCTCAGATGTCGGGCTCCACAGCGCTTACCTTATCTGTGATGATTGATCCAACTCCCTGTCTGGAGAGCTGGTGATGTCTGGGAGAACTATTGCTGGTGTCTCACTCATCCTGGGATCAGATCCCAGAACCTACAATCAGATTTAATGCAAAGGTCGTTAATTTTTTAAAAATAAGAATTAATTCTTCCTGTGCCAACACCATGACAAATTTAAATATAATTCAAAATAGCCTCTGAAAATCCTGGAAGTTCTTAATTTTTTTCATACCTAGAAGACTAATTCAAAACATCCTTGCATTATGAATAAATGCAAATGTTAAAATTGTGCAAGATCAAAGTTGCTGGAAAAGCTCAGCAGGTCGGCAGCAGCTGTGGAGGAGAAAACAGAGTAATGTTTCGGGTCTGGTGACCCTTCCTCAGAACTTCTGAACCTCAGAACTCCTCTTCTGAGGAAGGGTCACCGGGCCCGAAAAGTTAACTCTGTTTTCTCCTCCAAAGATGCTGCCAGACCTGCTGAGCTTTTCCAGAAGCTTTGTTTTTGTTCCTGATCTACAGCATCCGCAGTTCTTTTGGTTTTTGTTAAAACTGTGCACTTTCTGTGATCCCTGCCCTCTCCAGACCCACCCACCGTCTTCTAATGCTGTCGCCGAACAATGGACTGATAAACAGAATGGCAAAAAAACTTGCATTTATGCAGCAACCTTCATTACCTCATAATACCCCAAATAATTTTTCAACCAATTAATTCATTTTCTGAAGCATAGTGACTGTTGCAATCTTGGAAACATGCTTGTCCACCAACTCTTGTTTCTGCTCCTCTGGCAAGTGCATCATTCCCTCAGTATTGTATTTCTAATGGTACAATGTATTTTCACTACTGTCCCTCTAACAATACAGCACCCCCTTTGTAGTGCTGCCCTGGATGTGCAGGCATAGATTTTAACCGATATTTTTAGAGTGTAACTCAAACTCACAACTTCCCGACTCAGAGGTGAAAGTGTTTCCTACTGAGACACAGTGCAAACTTGCAAAAAAAAGTTTCTTATCAATAGGACGAAGAATTGTGGATGATGGAGATCTCAAACAAAAACAGAAAGTGCTGGAGAAAGTCAGCAGGTCTGACAGCATCTATCGAGAGAAAACAGAGTTAATGCTTTGATCTCAGTCACCTTTCCAGTTCTGCTTTCATTTCAGGTTTCTTGTCAAGTTTTATAGTTTTACTGTGATGTTATCTAAAAAGTTACTGTCAAGACTCAGATATAACACAGTATGTTGCTGGAGAAGCACAGCAGGCCAGGCAGCATCAGAGGAGCAGGAAAGCTGACATTTTGATTTGGGGCCCTTCTTCAGAAATGGGTTTAAAGCGTTGGTTAAGGGTGTGGATCCTGCACAGAATGAAAAACAGAAGAGGTCTTTTGGAGGTCTGAGCTGAGGTAAGGCTGAATTGTAGTGCCAAAAAATGCTGGCGCATTGCTGAGAGCATGTACTTGAGGAATCGCAGAGAAAATCATTTTTGGAGGCTCTGGCTGCTTTGTAGGTAGAGGTTATCGTGGTTAGGGCCAAATTGGAATGTTGTTTAGAGTCCATTGGGGATGATCTGGTTCCATAGGCAAGTACCGAAAAAGGAGTTGTGGCTGTAGTACCGGGTTTGCTTGAGAATGTGGTCAAAGAGTTTCATGGCAGAGGAGATTACCAAAGGGTTGCAGTAGAAGAGAGATCTACTGACGTCTTTCCGGAGGACAACTTCTTCAAGGTGGGAATTCTTGACTCAGATATTTCTTTCTCATGCCCTCATGCCCCATGTGAAATGTCAGAATGTGAGTAAACACACTGAGGATGTGGGATGGAAGACATTATGATGAGATTTAGGTGAATGTGCCCTTGCTTCAGGGAGCTTAAGGGACAGAAGAACTCCAAACACAATTAAACAAACTGATCATCCACAACAGTCAGCTCTGTCACATTTATCCAATATGTCTCTACCTTTACAATCATGTAGTTTAAGAAGTATTTAGAATTATAGAATTATACAGCACAGAAAGAGATCATTTGGATCATTGTGCATGTGCTAGCTCTTTGAACGAGCTAACCAATTAGTACAGTACTCCTTGTTCTGAGCCCCATTCTATTGGAATTTTTTTTCAAATCTAAATTCAAGAAAAATGTTTAGAAAAATGAAAGCACAAAAGGCCACTAACTTGATGACCATTCACCCTTTGTTGAACATAAAGTTCCCTGCTGATATCTCCCAGCTAGTACAAACTGTTCATGCTCATCAGTCATTGGTGTGCTATCTCTCTTGATCTCAAATTAAATCTCCGCTAGTATTAACGCTGCCTCCATGAAACCTGGTCTCAGGCCAAACATGTGTTCTCCCTTCAATAACTCTAAACTCTCCTGTGACACGTTGCTATCTGTTAAGGCACATGAAAGAACTCAATATTCAGAGTTAATTGAACACTGAAGAACTTATAGTCAAGCATACTGAATTAATGTTAGCTGCAACAGACAATAGGCAGACCTGTCACCTGCCCCGACAGTCTCTGACGCTCCTCTTTGTCACCGTTGCAGGTGTCAGATCTGTCTTCCTGAGAGTAAACCCAAGGAAAGCGACTGGCCCAGACTGAGTCCCCGGCCATGCACTTAGATCCTGTGCAGACCAAGTGGTGGAGGTATTCACTGACATCTTCAACCCCTCCATGCTACAATATTAAGTCCCCATCTGACTGAAGAAACCCACCATCATCCCAATACCAAAGAAAACATATGCAACAGGCCTTAACAACTACCACCCGGTGGCTGTGACCTCCATAATCATGAGTGCTTCAAGAGGCTGTTCATGGCCC
Source organism: Stegostoma tigrinum (assembly GCF_030684315.1). NCBI lineage: Eukaryota > Metazoa > Chordata > Chondrichthyes > Orectolobiformes > Stegostomatidae > Stegostoma > Stegostoma tigrinum. Next base: position 36,234,931 of record NC_081370.1, read on the forward strand.
ACAACAACAGTAACCTCCCAGCCTGCCTCGATCTCCTGCAATATGCCTACTGACAAAACAGGTCCACAGCAGACACCATTTCCCTAGCTCTGCACTCATCCCTGGAACAAGGTGACAATAAGGAGACCTATATTAGGATCCTACTCATTGATTGCAGCTCCACCATTACAATCCTGACCAGACTAATCTCAAAACTCCAAGATCAATGTCTCAGCTCCACCCTCTACAACTGCACCCTTAGTGTCATAACCCACAGACCGCAATCTGTGAAGATATACAACTGCACCTCCTCCACAATAATCCTCAACGCCGACACCACACAAAGATGCGTACTCAGCCCCCTCCTGTATTCTCTGTACACCTACGACTGTGTAGCCAAATTCCATAAGTTGCCATCTACAAGTTGCTGACAACACCACTATGATAGGCTGGATATCAAACAACGATGAGTCAAAATACAGGAAGGAGATAGAGGTCTTGGTGACATGGTGCAATAATGACAATCTCTCTCTCAATGTCAGCAAAACAAAAGAACTGATCATTGACATCAGGAAGGAAGGAGGAGGACAGGCTCCCATCTACATCAACAGAGCTGAGGTAGACAGGGCCGAGAGCGTCATGTTTTTAGGAATGATGATAACCAATAATCTGTCCTGGACTTCCCATGTAGATGCGACGGTTAAGAAGGCACAACAACATCTTTTCTTCCTGAGTGGCTTAGAAAATTCAGCATGTCCAAAAGGGCCCTCACTAACTTTTACAGATGTACCATAGAATGCATTCTATCGAGGTACATAATGGCCTGTTGCAGCAGCAGCTCTACCAAAGATCAAACAAAACTACAGAAAGTTGTGTGCACAGCCCAGACCATTGCAGAAACTAACATCCCATCCACTGACTTCATTTTCACCACTCATTGCTGCAGAAAGGTTGCCAACATCATGAAAGACCCCCTGCCGCCCCACACTGGTAATGCTCTCTTCCAACCTCTTCTGTCAGGTGAAAGATACAGAAACTTGAACGCACACCCCATCTGGTTCTCTGCTGAATGGACCTCTCTAACTACAAATAATGTTAATTTTGCTTCGTGCACCTCCTGTGCAACCATAACCTTGACTGTCTCACTCTGTCTAAGCACTCTATGATCTGTACGCTCTTGTTTGCTGTGACTTGCCTGCACTACTCACAAAACAAAACTTTTCACTGTACTTAGGTATGTGACTACAATAAATCGAATCAAATGTGTGCGTGTGTGTGGGGGAGGGGGGCGGTGGTGAGGGGTGGGGAGGGGGGCATGTTGATGGGGAGGAGTATGGGAATGGCCCTGATCACTCAGACTGGATAGTAGGCAGATAGCTACAGGTATAATTACTGGGAGATTGTTTTCCTTGCCTTGGGACACCGTTTTAGGATAAGGGTTGGATTGGATTAAGCTAAGGAGACATTTCTTCATTCAGAGGGATGTGAATCTTCGGAATTCTCTATCCCAGAGGGCTGTAGATGCTCCATCACTGAATACATTTGAGGCTGAGATTCAGGTCTCTCAGGGATCAACAGATATGTGTTGTGGCCAGGAATATGGATTTGAGGTCAATGATCATATTGGGTAGCGCCACAAGCTTGAGGGGCTGTTTGGTCTTCTGCTCCCAGGATAAGAGTGCCACTGCCTAAATTAGCATTTATTGCATTCTTTAATTGCCTTTTAGAATGTGGTATTGAGCTGCTTTCTTGAGCCGCTGCAGTTTGCGAGGGTGTAGGTACACTTATAGTGCTATTTTGGAATTCTAGGATTTTGACCCAGTGATCATGAAAGAATGGCGATTAATTGTAAGTGAGGATAGGTTACTTGGAGGGGAACCTGTACCCACTGTCCTAATCTTTTTAGGTGGTAAATGTGGCTGTGGATGGTGCTGTTGGAGGAATCTTGGCCAGTTGCTGCCAGTGCATTTTGTCGATGGTATACACTGCTACCTCTGTGCGTTGGTGGTGGAGACAGTGATGTTGAATATGTTGGCTGGAGTGCCAATTAAGTGAACTGCTTATTCTAGATGGTGTAGAGCTTCTTGATTGCCATTGAAGCTGTATCCATACAGGTTAAGAAGAAAGCTTATCAATGCCTTCTCAAGGGCAATTAGGGATGGGCAATAAATGCTGGCCTAGTATGCAATGCGTTTATCCTGAAAATGAATAAAAATATTCAACTATCAACAGCCCACCGCCAGACCTTCTAGTGTCAAGAAATCAACCTCTTGGATGCCACTTCTGAATAGAAACAATATTACATGGATTATTCTGAGCTTTTGGAATGTGTTGCAAGCTGGTATGGTGGATGTTGTTTGTTTTGCACACCTTCGGTGAGAAACTAAATCACTTCCTGATGGGACAGAGATATCATCATAGCGAAGTTAACACATGGTAGAAAACATATGGTTCATGTGATCTTCCGATCTGGCTCTGATCATCTTTGAGGAAATGGCAAAAGAATTTGAACACCAAACCAGAATGTGCTGACAGTCCAGCCATAAGATTGACAATGCACTCCTTTCTCTGTGGCACTTCTCCTTGGATGAGTTTGCCTTCTCAGAGAGACACAAAAGATCCCACAGCAATGACCAGAAGAACATAGCAAATGTTTGTCCTTTAACTAACATCAGTAAAATAGACAAAACACCATCAAATTCCACTGGAAGACTCATTTTGCTGAGTTCCAATTAATTGCTGTGTTCTACAACAATGATGCCACATCACTGTCTTTAAAGTCTTTCGTGATATCCTGACTAAATTACTTTATATAGTGTTGTCACGTTCTGAAAGGTGCTACAAAAATGCAAATTGTTTCTCATTAATGTACATGTATAAATAATATAAATTATAATACAATAATTTGAATTCTTTCTTCGCTAGGGGTCTCTGTGAAATGGTTTGAATAATTTAAAATATGTTGATGAATAGCATGCAAAAAGATAAACATCAATTGTTTACACTTGGGATATATACGTTAATACTGTCATGTACATCATTGATTCTCATTTGCTGATAAATGTCAGCAAAGTTAACAGGAATGTGTACACAGAATTCTCAGCAGTTTCCAGAGGCTATTATTTGTATGGCATTTTTACCCAAGACCTAGGAAATACATAGGCAGCAATGTTGAAAGAATCTACTACTAACACATACTGACTGTTCTACTATTTACTGATCTTGATGATTTTCATAATGTGGATATTGCTGACAAAGGTCAGCATTTACACCTTAGCTCTAATTGTCCTTGCAGGTGCTGCCTTCTTCAACTACTGCAAATGTTTGTCATATAGGTACACCCACAAAGTTCTAAAGAGGGAATTCTGGGATTTTATCCACCTGTATTGAAGGCAGAGGTCAAAGATGCGAATGGTGCTGTCAAAGATGTCTTGGTAAGTTGTTGTCGTGTATTTTCTAGATGCAGCCACAGTGGTTAATGGGGGAACTGATAAACAAACTGCTTGGTACATCTTGATGGTGGTGAGGTTCTTAAGTGTAATAAAATGTGAGGCTGGATGAACACAGCAGGCCAAGCAGCATCTCAGGAGCACAAAAGCTGACGTTTCGGGCCTAGACCCTTCATGAGAGGGTCTAGGCCCGAAACGTCAGCTTTTGTGCTCCTGAGATGCTGCTTGGCCTGCTGTGTTCATCCAGCCTCACATTTTATTATCTTGGAATCTCCAGCATCTGCAGTTCCCATTATCTCAGGTTCTTAAGTGTTGTTGGAACCATACACAGCCTGCAAATTGGAGCTTTCACTGGCAGATAAGATCAACACAGATTCATGAAGGGTGTATTTCTGAGTTAATGTACAGACTGCTTACTGAGGAATGCTAAGTTCTCAAGCACACCGTACAATATCAAAAAAAAGGCAATTTATATGTGGTTTTGCTGAGCAGAGAAACATGCCAATTAGCTATGAAACTGATAAACCGACTGCAAATGATTAATGTTATTTTCCCAACACAGGTCAGGCACACAGTTGTCAGCCAGAACAAGAGGAAGATAATGCCCATAATGTATATTTGGCACAAAACTGTGACATTAAAGTAATTACAAATCATAATCTCGTGCCTGTCCTAGCTCATTGGTAGCACTCTGACCTCTCGATCAAAAGGTCTTGGTTTTTGGCCGACTCCAAGGGCTTGGGTGTATAATTTAAACCAGAGAAGTACTGCAGGAAAGCAGCACAGTTGGAACTGCCAACTTTTAGATGAGCCAAGACCTGGTCTGCACTCTTGGTGTTGTAAAAGATCCTACAGACACTATTGCAAAGAGGATTAACAGAATTACTCATTATGTCTAGGGTAATTCTTTAAGCAATATCATTAAAGCAGATTATCTGGTCATGTGTTGTTATTGCTCATGGTCCTCACTTGAACAAATTGGCTGACATGTTTTCTACTTTATAACAGTGACCACATTTCAAAAGTATTCCATGTCTCTGCCTTCAATTATCTTGGGCCTGATGTACTGCCACTTCCTGCCCATTTTGACATGTTTGTGGCCTAGCCGTTAAAACTCCTGGACAGACCACTCTCCTACTCCGGATTAAAATCACCCCACCACCCCGTTTATCTCTCTCTCTCTGCATTTATGTTTATGACTTCAGCCCATTTCCTATCTAGATAGTTAGCCAGCTGTCTTTTGTGATGTATTCAAATTCGGAAGAAACACTACAACTGTCTGAGAAGATAGAAAGGAGTTTGGCTATTTAAAAAAAACACGTGTGATTCTGCAGTAAGTTGTTGCTTACACTGGATGAAGAACTCTGCATTCTCTCCTGATCCTCGCTGCCTTCTTCCTCCTCAGGCAGGGTGGGCATGGTGGGAGCTACAATACAATGTGGACTGCGAGTCAGACAACTAAGGGAAGGGCAAGATGGGTCAGCCCCTGGCAAAACAAATTGGCTCAGAAATGTTCGGAGGGAGGAGCATGGGGTGTAGTCTTCACCTTCTGATACCTGTTTGCATATAAAAGGGAAGGCCAGTCAAACTCACGTTAGAAAGTGTGTTGTTTGAATAGTCAGACACCAGAGAGGCTGAAGACATATTTCAGACTTCAAGTTTCAATAAAATTATCCCTAATGGAAAACAATCCATTACCCAAAGAACATGATACCCAATCCAAAAGAGAGCAGCTTATATGGCTATGCCCTATGTTCATTGCTTGTGTATTCTTCATCACCAGCCCAACTGAATTCAAGATTCTAGGCAAATACTTGGAAATCAATGGATTATGTTTAGAGCTCACTACGTTCAGACCAATTAGAAGCTCTGCAGCATTGCTTTTCCAGCCGTATTTTCCATGTAATAAATTATCTGCAATTACAAGTAGAACCAAAATAATTGGCAACAGAGCTAGAGTGAAAGTGAAGAGAACGATTTCTATGGAGTGAGGGATTATAATCTGGAATGTGCTGCCTCTAAGGGCAGTGGAAGGCAATTCAACAGTAACTTCCAAACAGGAATTGGATAAATGCTTGAAAACAAAAGCAGGGCTGAGTAGGAACAGCAGAGACACACACAATTGGGTCACTTTTTCAAAGACCTGGCACTTACACAATGAGCTGGAGGAGTTCATTCAGAGCTGTATGAATCTGCAATTCTAACGATTCTTCAACATATGTGTCATTGAAGTATTTGGATGTGTTTGGGTTATTAGTGTAATAGGCATTAAAGAGGATCAGTGGGTGATGATCAAGCTAAAGTATGTTGTTAGATAAAGATCAGTGAATTAAATAAGCTGCTCCCATCCTTGTGGAATTCAAAGTGCAGCCTCCAGGAACTTATGGTCACAGGAGCCATATTCCAAACATGGATGAAGTATTTGAAAGATTCTGAATTTAGATCAAGTTGCCCTGGTAATCATCCGTACATTTGAGGAAGCGATGGGGAAACTTCAGACTTACTGCGGGTGCTGCAGGCCGTGCTTCAGATTCTGGGCTTAATCTTTGCTCCTCAACAACTTCCTGGGAAGCTCTGTCTGTGCTATTCAGTAAATTACAAAACAAAAACAAAGATAAATGTTGATAGCTACTTCTACAAGCTTCAAACAGCAAAATAATTTATTCTTTTTGTAATTACCAGCCTCTTTTGTGAAGCTCCAGTCCACGCAATGCAGTATCCAACTGTGACACAGTGAGTAGCACCTTTGCAAATGACTCACAAAGCCATTGGTACAATCATATTTCAGAGATTTGAGCACAGAATCCAGACTGATGGTTTCAGTGCAACTACTGGAGGGAAAGCTGCACTGTATAGGGACAGTACTGCAATATTGGCAGAGCAATATATTGAAGACTGCCTCAGTGTCAGAGGTGCAGATGGATTACTGGAGGGATAGCCCTGAGTGAGCACTACACTTTCAGACACATGGTACTAAGGAACTGTTGCACTGTCAGAGTGGCAGCATTGAGGGTTAATACAGAGGGAACAAAGCACGATTGGAGAATCAGTTCTGAATGGGTGTTACACCATCAAATAGTTATAACTTAGGAGGTACAGTTGCTGCACTGAAGGATTGCTACATTGTGCTGTAGTTTTCATTGAATCATTAAATCCCTACAGTGAGGAAAGAGGCCACTTGGCTCATCGAGCCTGTACTGGTCCTCTGAAGAGCGTCCCACCCAGACTGACTCCATCCCCATAACCCTGCATTTACGATGGACAATTCACCTAACCTGCACCTCTTTGGTCTGTGGGAGGAAACTGGAGCGCCAAGAGGAAACTCACGCAGGCGTGGGGAGAATGTGCAAATTCCACAGAGGTTGAAATTGAACCTGGCTCTCTGGCACTGGGAGGCAGCAGAGTTAATCACTGTGCCACCATGCTTTGGACAGTCTATACTTAGGAAAGACTGGACTGAGAAAGCAGCAGTAATGACAGAATGTTAAACTTTCAGAAGCCAGTCTTGAGGGAGAGTTGCATTGTTGAACAGACAACACTGAAGGAGTGTTGCCTCACAGACGGGAGAGTCTTGAGGGAACATGGTAGTGTTGAAGGATCATTGCTGAGAAAATGTTACAATATCAGAGAGAAATTTCTGCACTGTCAGAGCGGGAGAACTGAAGAGGATTGGTACTGAAGTAGTGCTGCTCTGTTGGACGGTCAGTAATGGGGAAACTGTAATTTCAAATGGCCAGTACTGAGGAAGTACTGCACAATCAGATGGGTAGCACTGATAGAGTGTTACAATTTTGAGGTTTGGTACTGAGGGAGTGCTGCCATCCAATGCTGGGTCAGCACTAAAGGAGCATGTACAGAAACTCAGGAAAAAGAATAGACCATTCAGACCCTCCAGCCAGTTCCAACAATCAATGAGATCATGGCTGATCTGCAGCCTAAATTCATACACCTAACTTTAGCCCATATCATAGAAGACATAGACATAGAACATTACAGCACAGTACAGGCCCTTCGGCCCTCGATGTTGTGCCGACCTGTCATACCAATCTCAAGCCCATCTAACCTATACTATTCCATGTACGTACATATGCTTATCCAATGATGACTTAAAATGTACCTAAAGTTGGCGAATCTACTACCGTTGCAGGCAAAGCGTTCCATTCCCTTACTACTCTGAGTAAAGAAACTACCTCTGACATCTGTCCTATATCTTTCACCCCTCAATTTAAAGCTATGCCCCCTCGTGCTCGCCGTCACCATCCTAGGAAAAAGGCTCTCCCTATCCACCCTATCTAATCCTCTGATTATTTTATATGTTTCAATTAAGTCACCTCTCAACCTTCTTCTCTCTAACGAAAACAGCCTCAAGTCCCTCAGCCTTTCCTCGTAAGACCTTCCCTCCATAACAGGCAACATCCTAGTAAATCTCCTCTGCACCCTTTCCAAAGCTTCCACATCCTTCTTAGAATGCGGTGACCAGAACTGTACGCAATACTCCAAGTGCGGCCGCACCAGAGTTTTGTACAGCTGCAGCATAACATCTTGGTTCCAGAACTCGATTCCTCTATTAATAAAAGCTAAAACACTGTATGCCTTCTTAACAGCCCTGTCAACCTGGGTGGCAACTTTCAAGGATCTGTGTACATGAACACCGAGATCTCTCTGCTCATCTACACTACCATTAGCCCAGTACTTTGCTTTCCGGTTACTCCTACCAAAGTGCATCACCTCACACTTGTCTGCATTAAACTCCATTTGCCACCTCTCAGCCCAGCTCTGCAGCTTATCTATGTCTCTCTGCAACCTACAGCATCCTTCGTCACTATCCACAACTCCACCGACCTTAGCGTCGTCTGCAAATTTACTAACCCATCCTTCTACGCCCTCATCCAGGTCATTTATAAAAATGACAAACAGCAGTGGACCCAACACCGACCCTTGTGGTACACCACTAGTAACTGGTCTCCAGGATGAACATTTCCCATCAACTATCACCCTCTGTCTTCTTTCAGCAAGCCAATTTCCGATCCAAACTGCTATATCTCCCACATTCCATTCCTCTGCATTTTGTACAATAGCCTACTGTGGGGAACCTTATCGAACGCCTTGCTGAAATCCATATACACCACATCAACCGGTTTACTCTCATCTACCTGTTTGGTCACCTTCTCAAAGAACTCAATAAGGTTTGTGAGGCACGACCTTCCGTTCCCAAAACCATGCTGACTATCCCTAATCAATTTATTCTTTTCTAGATGATTATAAATCCTATCCCTTATAACCTTTTCCAACACTTTACCAACAACTGAGGTAAGGCTCACTGGTCTATAATTACCAGGGTTGTCTCTACTCCCCTTCTTGAACAGGGGAACCACGTTTGCTATCCTCCAGTCATCTGGCACTATTCCTGTAGACAATGACGAGTTAAAGATCAATGCCAAAGGCTCGGCAATCTCCTCCCTGGCTTCCCAGAGGATCCGAGGATAAATCCCATCCAGCCCAGGGGACTTATCTATCTTCACCTTCTGAAGGATTTCTAATACCTCTTCCTTCTGAACCTCAATCCCACCTAGTCTAGTAGCCTGTATCTCAGTATTCTCCTCGACAACATTGTCGTTTTCTAGAGTGAATACTGTTGAAAAATAATTCGTTGAAAAATATTCATTTAGCGCTTCCCCTATCTCATCTGACTCCACACACAACGTACCACTACTATCCAATGATTGGGCCTAATCTTACTTTCGTCATTCTTTTTATTCCTTAATATCCTTCAATACTTCTGCACAACAAGAATTTACCTGTCTCAGATTTAAAATTAATGACTGATTCTGCATTCGCAGCCATTTGTGGAAGAGAGTTCCAAACATCTACCATGCTTTGTATGTAGAAGTGCTTCTGGACCTCTCTCCTGAACATTCCGGCCCTAATTCTCAGGTTACGACCCCAAGTCCTAGAATCCCTAACCCCAACGGAAATAGTTTATCTTTATTCACCCCGTCTTTTCCTGTTAGTATCAATAACCTTCTAAATCCTGCAGTAAACAGGTTTAATTTGCATAATCTCTCCTCATAATTTAACCCCTGAAGTCTAGGTATTATTCCTATAAATCTGCATTGTACTCCCTCCAGGTCTTCAAATGGTGCAGCACTTCATCACTACGCCCCCTTGATCAGTGGCCAGTTCTGAAGGAGCAATTCATTTTTGAAGAGGCAGCACTGACAGATTGCTGAGGAACAGTCCTGAGCCAGCACTACACTGTCAGAGGACCGGTAGTGAGGGAATGCTGCACTGTCAGAGGGACAGTGTTTATAGAATATGCATTATGAGGGTCCGATGCCAGGTCTGTATGGCTAGAGGATCATTGCTGAGAGCATGCAGTATGGTCGCAATGGCTGCAGTGTCAGGGTACTACACTGAAACAGCACTGTACTTCCAAAGGGACAGCACTGACAGAATAATTCCTGCTGGAGAGCAAGTGCTGCAGTATCAGAAAGTCAGAACTGAGGGGGCATTGCACTGTTGCAATGACAGTAATGAAGGAATGCTTCAGTGTCAGTGGGGAGGACTGAAGGTATGCTGCATTGGCCAAGAGTGAGCAGAGAGGACGTCAGTGATAGTAAGAACTGCTGATGCTGGAGTCGGTGATAGCACAGTGTGGAGTTGGAGGAGCACAGCAAGCCAGGCAGCATCACAGCAGCAAGGGTCCCAACCCAAAATGTCAACTTTCCTGCTCCTCTGATGCTGCCTGGCCTGCTGTGCTCCTCCAGCTCCACAGCTTGTTATCTCTATTTATAGCAGAGAGGATGTGTTGCATTGACTAAGAGTCAGTAGAGAGGGAGTACTGCAGTGTCAAAGTGTCAAGACTGAGGGGCTCAGGGTCAGGGTCGATTAGCTTAGTTGGCTGGAGGCTAGTTTGAAATTTGGATTGATGTCAATTCCCCAACAGCTGAGGTTCCTATGAGAGACGCTACTTCTCAACTTCTCCCCATGCCTGAGGCCTGGTGACACTCAGATGAAACCACCACCAGTAATGAAAGAGAAGCCCTATTGTCTGGTAAGACTGTGGCAACTTTACATTTACTAAGCAGATGCTGCACTGTTGAAGAGTCAGTACTGAGGGAGTACAGTTGCTTCAACGCATGATATAAGCATTAGTGTCACCATGGTATTCCAACCAATGAAATATTTCATTGTCTGGCAATTAAAATATAATTTGAGTTTTACCTGCTGCTGGTTTTCTGTGTCTTTCTGTCTTCAGTTAGCAGCTCCTTTGATGATGTATGTTTTTCTCCCAGTAACTGACTTTGACCCAATGATAATTGTCTTAAACCCTGTAACTTTCCAAAGGATTGACAACTTGATGGATGTTCTAGATTAAGGGCATCTGTGACGTTAAAACAACAGAAATAACTTCTGTTACAGAGATAGTAGGAACTGCTGATGCAGAAGAATCTGAGATAACACGGTGTGAAGCTGAATGAACACAACAGGCGAAGCAGCTTCAGAGGAGCAGGAAAGCTTGACGTTTTGGGTTGGGACCTTTCTTCAGAAGAAGGGACTGGACCCGAAATGTCAAGCTTTCCTGCTCCTCTGATGCTGCTTGGCCTGATGTGTTCATTCAGCTTCACACCGTGTTATCTCAGAAATAAATTCTGACTGGAAGGTAAATCTATTGGCTGTCACGGTGTTGAGTCAGCAATCATAAAGAAACTGATATATTCCTTCTGCATCTTGTTATCTCCCAAATGACACCTTAGATTCAATTTGTGCTCTAATTGCTGTTATCTGCAAAACTGGAGTAATAAGGATGAGCTAAACCATTCAGTTATTTAACTATTACATTCCATCTTGTCTCTGAATCAGGAGGTTTTAAGTGCAAGATCCGGTTTTAAGTGCAAGACCCATTTCAGAAACATGGGTTAGGATTTTATGCAAAGCATTGCCCAGTGCTTCAGTTGAAATGTTAGTGATGAATCTGGCTCTGCTTGGCCAGGTCACCAGTACCTGCTTTATAACTCTTGGGTCACTAGGTGATTATGAGGCAGGATATCTGGCTTCAGTTCTGAAGAGGGTCTAATGACCTGAAACATTAACTTTGCTTTCTGTCCACAGATGTTACCATACATGCTGAGTTTCAGCAGCAATTTCTGTTTTTGTATTGGGCTTGAGGTTGCATTGTCAGAGGACAGCAAAGAAGGGAATTCTGCATTGTCAGAGGGACTGTAATGAGGGAGCACTGCAATGTTACAGGATGCGAGCAATGCAATGACAAGATACTGCAAAGGCTAAGGGTCCTGACAACATTCTGGTAAAGGTACTGAAGACTTGTGCACCAGAACTTGGTACAACCCGAGCTGTTCCAGTACATCTACAACACTGGCATTTACCCAACAATGTGGATAATTGCCCAGGCGTGTCCTGTACACAAAAAGCAGGACAAATCCAACCTGCCAAATTATTGCCCCATCAGTTGACTCTTGATCATCAGTACAGTGATGAAAATGTTATCACAGTGCTATCAAGCAGCACTTGCTCAGCAATAACAGCTCACTGATGCCCAGTTTGAGTTCGACCAGGGCCACTCAGCTCCCGACCTCATTGTAGCCTTGGTTCAAACATGGTCAAAAATGTTGAATTCCAGAGGTGAGATGAGAGTGACAGTCCTTGACATCAAAGGTTGCATTCAACCAAGTGTGGCATCAAGTGTAGCAGAACTGGAATTAATGGGTATCAGGTGTAAAGTGTCTGCTGTTTAGAGTCATAGGTGGCTTGAGTTGGGACATCCAGGCTCATGTGGGACAATGTCCTACCTCCCAGTGTTGCCAGCCAAGCAAAAGGCCAGCACCTCCCTCCCATCGGTAAAGTCACTACAAACAGTGGACCTATATAAAACTGCAGCAGTTTAGTGAAGAGGGTCTAGCTTGGGTTTGGGGTGGCAGTGGGTGCCTCTTTTGAGAATGTGGTGTCTCTATAGGAGATGCTGCCCCCCTCAGGCAATAAAAAAAGGCAGCTACACAAAACAATACTGACACCTGCCATCGTGCGTTATAACCCAGGAGCACAGAGAGAACGCAGCACTGTGGGATGGGCCATATTGGGGGAGCATTGCACTGACAGGCGTATAATCTCACTGAACCATTTAAATTTCTGAAAGAAATACTGTGAGAACTGAAGTGGAAAACTGCTTCACTTAAAAGGTGAGGAATCACTGGAATTCAGGGGCCAATGGATGCTCAGCTGTTGGGCTTATCCACAACAGAGATATATGGATATTTGGACATTGAAGAATCAAGCAATTCAGGAATTGGGTGGGAAAACTGAATCCACGTCAAAAATTAGACTTGATATCAAAGAATGCCAGATGAGGCTCAATGGTTTGAACAGGCAACTTCAGGAACATTATTTTCCTAGTGTTTTGGGTGAATTGTTCAACTGAGGCCAAGTCTGCATTCCCAGGTTGAAGTAAAAACCAAAGAAAAGCAGGGGAATTTGCCTTGGTATCCTGGTTAAAATCTAGCCCTTAATCCTTAGCACTGAAATATATTATTTTGTCATTTATATCATTACTGCTATATATTTCCTACATTACAACAATGGCTACAATTCAGAAACACTCCATTGGCTGTGCAGAAGTGGTATTAGAAATGCAATTAATTTCCTCATACCTAAGAGAGATGCGTGCAGTTTCCAGCCTCCATGATATGAATATAGTCCACTGTAGATACTGATGGACTGTGGCTCTAAATGGGCAAAGATCTCCTGAGATATAAGCCACACATCTGTTTCCTGTTTCTGTATTGAGAGAATTGATTTTAAGTTTGATATAAAACAAAAGTTAATTCATTACTTTCAACTTAAAACAGAGGGATTGTTGTTTTAGGGAATGTATAGATCTTATGCTGCAAAATTTACAAGACAGTGCTCTACTACTTTGTAATTTTGTGAAGGTGCTGTTTTGTGTAAGGAACTACTCACATTATTAAATGTATACTATTTGCCTTAGTCCTGGAGTGCTAAACACAGGAATTTCAGAATTTCTAGGTACATAAAAACATCCATGGTCTGTCTGCTCCACCTTCTACCATCTTTGTAATCATACAATCCAATAATAATGAAGCTACTGACTAATTAGTGGTCAGTCTCTATCAATGAATTTACAGCAGGCTCAGATAACACGTAAAGAAAATTGCCAGTAGTGAAAGCTTTGTGAACCATAGGTTCCACTTCTTATGTTTTTCTTAAGTCACACTATACTCACCACATGTCATGCCGCAAGCTACAAATACACTCATATTCCAGGGCGCTGAATGTGAAAGAAATCTCTTTAATTTGCACTGGAAGGAATCAACACCTTCTGCTTCCATCGTTTTTCTCAGTATCCTGTTCTAGAAAATGAACCCTCAATGTGAAACACTCTTCCCACAAATTTGTTTTGAATTTAACACTCTTCACCACAGGCCTTGCCCTCTGGCTTTACTATTCTGGATAAGGGCAAACAGCTTGTCATGCTCTGTCTTATCTTCAGTTCCGTTAGAGTCCTAAAAACAGCAATTGTATCATTTTGCAATATTCTCTCAATGAGAATTTGTCCAAATAACACAAGCACTTTGCATAATCCAATGCCTCCAACTCCTTTATCATTCTGGTCTCTCTCTTCTGTAACAACAGTTGCAGTCCTTGAACTTGGGAGACTATTGTGCACACACACTACTTTAAGTCAATTTATGTCCATTAATAATGAGGCATTTGAATTACATCACCACTTTGGCTCAATACTAACCTGTTAATACTTCCCAACATTTGCTCTGCTATGCTCAGTGGGACAGCATTTCATTCAGAAGCTTTTTCATTTTCTCAACACACTATTTTCTTCCCATTTGTTGCGTTCTTCACGTTCTGACTTACAGAATCATTTCTCTGGCTGTTTACTTCCCAGTTTTGCCTTTCATAGTCTGTGGCTTTAGTCAGTCAGCTCGCTATGCTCACCACTTCCTTTCATGACTGTCCTCTGCCAGATGTGATCACAGTATATTTCCTGTTAAACATATGTTTTACTTTGGTCAGATTGTGACTGGAGCGCTGTGTACAATCCTGCTCTCCATATATACCTGCTCTCATCCAGGTGTGGTGTGTCATTGCCAGTTGTGGTTGATTTCCACCTCCCTTAATTAGACCACATAAACACCAGCCCAGGAAAAAGACAGAGACTTGCATTTGGTTAATACCTTTCACAGTCTCAGTGTCACTCACAGCTCCTTAGAACCAAAGAAGTATTTTTGTCAAGTAGTCACAGTTGAACTAAGGGAAACACAATATCCAAATTGCCAGATCATGTGTCTTTCAGGTGTAGCATAAGCATCATTGTGGGAATGTTTTAATCGTGACAATTGAACATGATGATGTAACTCAAACATCAAGTTACATTCTACTAAGATCCTAAGAAGGGTGGAATGGAAGAACTATGCCACAGAGTTGTAGTCAGTATTCTGAATATTTAATCTAAGTAGATTTTACAGCACCGACTGTGAAAATAATTACTAAAGTAAAAACAGAGATTCAGCAAAATCAGAATAAGCAGTCTACCTAAACAGAGCAGCCTTAAGAATGAAGGACAAATATCCAGTGCCCTGTGAGGGCATAGTAATACAACCAGGGAACAATGAAAGAAGCACAATCCATGGTGTCTGCAATATTAGCACAAATATGTTTAGGAAACAGGGTATTTTACTATTTTTTTCATAATATAGTGCCAATGTATCATTGACTTCCACCTGAGAAGGCAGGTAGGAAGTCAGTACCTCTGACATTGCAGAACTTCCTCAGTACTGCAGAGGGAGTGTCACACTAGATTTATGTGTTTAAGTTTCTGGAGTGTGACACACTCCATATTGTGAGTTCAACACAATCAATAGGCTCAAAGGAGAATATGTTAATACTGAGCCAGGGCTTCCTATTCTCCAACCTCTGAAGTCTCTGTACACATCCATTTTGTCTTCTTGCTAACTTTTATTGTTCCTGTATTGGCACCCTCACTTTCAGCTGCCTAAGCTCTGTAATCCTCTCCCCAAACCTCTCCTCCAATCCACTGCTTTCTCCTCCAGAGACCATCTTTAAAGTCTAGCTCTTCAACCAACCTTTTAGTCTTCTGTCTTAATATTGCATAATGAGGCTCAGTGACAAATTTTGCATGGTAACACTCCTTTGATGTGCATTGGGTTAGTTTACTATGTTATAAGTGCCAATAAAAATGCAATTTCAACACCATAACATGGCCAGTGAGGAAACTCCAACAGTTGAGATGTTAGCCATTGGAAGATATTTTCTAGTGGTTAAATATCAGGAAATGTCTGTGAAAAAGATAATAAATAATACTGTATGAAGTAAATTGATATTTTAAGGTTGCAAGATTTGGACAATGTCCAGGCTTGGGCTGATAATTGGCAAGTAATCTTTACACCATACAAGTAGCAGGCAATGGCCTTCTCCAATGAGAGTTCAATTGCATCCCATGACACCTAATGGTGTTACAGTCACTGAATCTCCCACCATCAACATCTTGTGTGATACCATTAACCAGAATCTTAACTGGGGTTACATGATCAGGTCAAAGTTTATTATTTCTGAGGTTGAATCATTTCTCCTCTAGCTCCCAAAAAGCACATCCACAAAGTCAGGAATGTGATGAAATACTTGCCACGTGCCTGGAAGTGTGCAGCATGAACTCAAGAAATTTGAGATCATCAATGACAAGAAGGCCACTTGTTTGATACTCCATTTAGCAGCTTAAACATTCACTCACTTCACCCAACAATACACAGCAGCAGTAGTGTATACTATAAATTTCATTGAAGCAATGCATGAAGATTTCTTCGATAGCAGTTTCCAAACTGGTGGCCTCTACCACCCATACAGGCAAGGACAGCAGATGCATATGAGCACCACTGACTGAAAGTTCTTCCTAATCTGGTATTAAGATATTGGTTGGGGATCATCCTGGTTGGAACTAAATTTGCTGTTCTTTGGCTGTTTCTGGGTCAAATGATGGAGTTCCCCCTCTAATAGTACAATGAGCACCCCTGCACTGCATGGACTGCAGTGGTTCAAAAAGGTAGCTCACTGCCACCTTTGCAAGAGTGATCAGGGATGGATATTAATAGCTGGTCTTGCAGTGACATCAACACCCCATGAATGCATGAAGAAAAAAATTAGCTTCATCACAGATCACAGGCCATTCATTAATTTCAATGCTCATTGGGAAGGCAATGGCCTAGTGGTATTATCACTAGACTGTTAATCCAGAGACCCAGATAACGTCCTGGGGACCTGGGTTTGAATTCCACCATGGCAGATGGTGGAACTTGAATTCAAAAAATATTTGGAATTAACAATCTAATGATGACCATGAATCTATTGTTGATTGTTGGGAAAAACCCATCTAGTTCACCAATGTCCTTCAGAGAAGAAAATCTGCCATCCTCACCTGGTCTGGCCTACATATGACTCCAGACCCACAGCAATGTGGTTGGCTCTTAAATGCCCTCTGGGCAATTAGGGATGGACAATAAATGCTGCCCAGCCAGTGATGCCCTCATCCCATGAATGAATAAAAGGAAATTTAATCCTTTAGACGTAAGGCAGAGGTCATTCGAGATTTGGATTTATGTTTATGGGTTGAGAGTCGAAAACTTAGTATCCTGATGTTTTGGAATTATATTTTAAATTGTGTGAAAACCAACTACATAGTTCTACAGCACTTTTGCCTCAGAAAGTCATAAGATTAAATCTCACTCCACAGGTTTAAACCCATAATCTGCAGCACTAATCTAATGAAATACTAAGGAAGATATTGTCTTTGAAATTAGATGTTACACAGAAGACTCATTTTTCCATTCAGTTAGATATACAACATCCCAGACATCATTTCAAAAGAAGAGCAGGACAGCTCTCCTCAGCAGCTGTGACAAATATTTATCACCCAATCAAACTGTAGATATCAGATTAACTGGTCATTTGTGACAGAAATGTTTGTAGAACCTGCTCTACCTAGTGGCAATTTCCACTGACATGAAGAATGTAAGAATGGTACACACCAGGTCATTGGGAAATCCAGCCCTGTTTCCCACATTACAATGTCATTTACATTTCAAAAACTGGCTGTCAAGTGCCTTAGAACTTCCTGAATCCAGGAGAGGTGCTAAATAAATGTAAGTGTTTATTTCTTAATTTTACAGTCACACAATAGAATATCAGTCCAAGCACTCTTTCATTTATGGTGACCAAGAACACATCCTCTCCAGGGTAAAACATTCCATCAATGTGATTAGTGTACTGATGATCACAAGTTGTGACAAACTGTTTAGCAGAAAAGCAAAAATGTTACTTTGACATTCAGTTTCATAAAGTGCACCAAAAATATATTTACAGAATTAAAGTTAATATTAAGACTGGATCTTCAAAAGGCATTACATTGGGTCTAGAAGATTAAAATTAGTGCTAAGTGGCACGGCAATGCTGTTCCATTCAGGTTCCTGGTTGATGATGGAGGATTCATGCAAAGGGAACAGGAAATTTGGAACTTCACACCCAAAACCCAGGGACACATGATAAATTTAAAATTGAGTTAGATGGATTCTTAGATAACAAGGCATAGAGCTGGATGAATACAGCAGGCCAAGCAGCATCAGAGGAGCAGGAAAGCTGACGTTTCAGGTCGAGACCCTTCTTCAGAAATCAGATGGATTCTTGTTTCTCAAGGGATTAAACATTAGAGAACAAAGATGGGGTGAAGATACTGACCAATCATGACCTTACTTAAACGGCTGAGGCATCTCAAGAGGCTGAATGGTCTCCTCTAGTTCCTATATTCTTGTTTAAGGCATTGATTTCTCTCATGATTTCATTCATATCAGCCAACCTTCCTCAGTGTGTGTCAGTAAACTGGGAATCCCAAAGTACAAATACTTTGTGAAAGTATACTTTGAAAGTAATACCAATCTCCCACCAAAGGGGTGTGTTTCTTTACAAAGCAGAGCGTTGATTAAATGCATTGCCAAGTATTTTCAGTATCTTGAGGTGAGGGCAGCACTGTCGGTTATTGTCTGTCCTTGGTCTGAGATTTGGAAAATAAGCAATTATATTACCCAGAGAAGCTGATCCCTACTTTTCAAATGACACTCAGATCTTTACTGCTACTCCCAACCTCCCTGCATCCCTCCCCTGCTCCTCTTTTCCTTGCACCCTGTCATCCCCATCTCCCTCATTCCCCTTGCTCCACTTCTCAACTGCACTTCATTTATCGAGATCCTCTCCCCAGTCTTTCTTTCCTCCCTCTTCCTGTACACCCTCTCTTTGGACCTCCACTCCATTCTGTCTTCTCCCGGCTCCTACTCACTGTTTCCCCCATTCTCCTGCTCTCCTTCTAACCCATCGCCCTATCTTTCTGCTCCCCCTCCAAGTGGCACCCCTTCATCTTCTCTACCTAGACCTCCTCCACCCACAGCCCATCTTCCTCTCTCCCTGCATCTCATCTCCCTCACTCCACGATTTCATATCACCCCAATCGACTGACCCAGGGTTAGGAGTCTGGTCCCTGGAAAAGGAAGTAAGTGAGAGAGGCAAAGTGAGGAGATGGGGGTTCAGGGAAAAGAATCTGCCACATATGTCTGTGGAAAATTAGGAAATGGAAGCTAGTGATTAGCTGTTTGAAAAGAAAGAGGGAGAAATTAGGACAGTGTGAAGTAAACTGGAGATCAGGGACATTAGAGCCAAGGTGAGGGGGAAAGACAGAGTTCAAAAATGAAGTGGAATTTGGATGGAGAGAAAAAGATTTGGGTTTAAGGAATTAAGATTCTGGAGGTTGATGCAAGCACTTTCACTTGTTGCTGAGGTAAAGAGAGAGAAAGTTTTACAAATGTCTGAAGTGGTAAATAGATAAGTCTTTTGACCTCATATGTACGTCAGTTCTGCATCACCTGATTAGAAATCTTGCCTTCGGCTGCTGCAATTGGCACAAGGAACTTCTTCACATTTTAAAATTAAGAACTTTAGTTTCACCAGGGATCAGATGCAGGAATGCTTGCTCGTAAATAGGTTTAAATTGTGCTCATTTTATGGCCATAAAATAAATAAAATATAAACTTTTACCCCAATGTGTCCAATTAGCTTTGATTTAATGTAGCACATGCCTAGTGCCTGAATACCTGACCAGGTGCTGAGGGTTAGTTTTCCTTGACTTCTCTAAAGGCAGCATTGAATAGTTTGAAATTTTGGACGAGAATAATTGGGAGCTGATGGTAGGCCATTAGGAAATCAAATAGATTTTTGCAACAAATCAGAAGTTCATGCCATTTTTATTGTTGCAAGCCTGTGGACCATCACGCATTGACTTTACTTTCACAATTCATAAAAGAACTGGGATAGGAGATAATTAGATTAGATTCCCTACAGTGTGGAAATGGGCCCTTCAGCCCAACAAGTCCACACCACCCCACAGAGGATCCTACCCAGATCCATCCCCCATAACCCACACACCCCTGAACATATGGGCAATTTAACATGGCTGATCCACCTAGCCTGCACATCTTTGGACTGTGGGAGGAAACCAGAGCACCTGGAGGAAACCCACACAGACACAGGGAGAAAATGCAAACTCTGCACAGATAATACCCAAGGCTGGAATCAAACCCGGGTCCTTGGTGCTGTGAGGCTGCAGTGCTAACCACTGAACCACCGTGCCACCCTGCTATTTCTGGGAAGTTCAGATTGGAAATGTGCTGCCTAAAAAAACATGATAGGTGGCGTCAGCTTCAAAAATAATTTGCAACCGAGTAGTTGGAAAGAGAAATAAATTAATGAGCTTTTGGGGCGGGGGCGAAAAGTTTGGGATTAATTGCATAGCTCTTTCAAAGGGCTAATCACAGGGTGTAGGCCTGAAACGTCAGCTTTTGTGCTCCTAAGATGCTGCTTGGCCTGCTTTGTTCATCCAGCTCCACACTTTGTTATCTCGGATTCTTCAGCATCTGCAGTTCCCATTATCTCTGATACAATCATTCTTATTAACTAGTCTACAAAAGACCCAGACATGAGCTAGGGAAAGCCTCCAGTGGGAAGCACAGGCGCAAACTTGTGTGGTTCCCAAGCTTGCAACACTCATTTAATGTTCCAGAATGTTATCACTTCCTATCTTTATTTCCACCATTTTCCTCAGGATCTTATCCATAATGTGACAAAGATTCATGAAATATTATTTAGAGATTTGCTTTTTATGCATTCATAGTACGTAGGTGTTACTGCCTGGGCCAGCATTTATTGGCCATCCCTAGTTGCCATTGAGAAGCTGGCAGCAAGCTGCCTTCTTGAACCCATGCAGTCAATTTCATACGGGTAAACTCACAATGCCATTAGGGAGAGAGTTCTAAAGTAGAGAAATATTACAGAGCTTTAAGTTTCATTTGTATTTCCATATTGTCTGTGTTGAGAAGGGGAGGTATAGGTTTGTTTCATTTTAGACTTGTTCTGAGAATAGTGTTGGGCTGAGCATTGCTGATGCATGCATTTTAAATCAGATTTGCAGTGTTGCAGTGAGGCTTGAGGCGAACAATTCAATACTTTCAGATGCAGGATGGAGAAGAAAAAAAATCTGCTGATGCCTAGTTTCACAGAAAGACAGAATCACCCAGAAAGTCACAGCTAACGTGCAGGTTCAGTCAGACCAATAAGGTGCCACTAGTTTTGCAGTCTCCAAAATGTCAGAGCTGGGGGGGAAAAAGGCCTCAGCAACTGATTAAAAACAACAGCTGGGGCAGCATGGTGGTTTAGTGGTTAGCTCTGATGCCTCACAGTGCCAGCAACCTGAGTTCAAGCTCTGCCCCCCTCTGCTGACTGCATGGAGTTTGCACATTCTCCCACGTTTGTGTGGGCTTCCTCCAGGTGCTGTGGTTTCCTTACACAGTCCAAAGATGTGCAGTTTAGGTGGTGCTTAAATTGCCCATAGTATCCAGGGACTAAGTGGATTAGCTGTGGGTAGGGGTAGGGGGTGGGTCTGGGTTGGATGCTCTTTGGTGGGTCAGTATGGAACCATGGGTTGAATAGCCTGTTTCCACATTGTAGAGATTCTATAATACTATGAACAGCCAAAAATAGAAAACTGCTGGAAGCTCACAGTATGGAAAACCCACGTGTTTGCTCTGAAAGTATTAGAAATCAGGAGGAAGTTCCATAAATGAATTACAGCCATACCAACAGAACAAGGAGCTATATAGCACAGACAAGGTGACCCTTCATTGAGGTTTGAATATATTTAATGCTAATTTTGGAGGGAGAAGAGTTCAATCTACTTCTCAGGTTTGTATTAAGGCAGTACCAAATAATCTTTATATAATGTAATATTGTTAATGCATTTTTTTCCCTTTTATGTACAATAAACTTTTACATTCTTTTGTTAGAAGTACATTTGAAGGCACTTGTGAATGTGTTCAGTGTCTGACCATTGCTGTAAACAAACTGCAAATATGAAACTTCTGGACTTTCAAGTCGGATTACGTACTGGGATCTGACTTGTCCAGTATTACTGGCAGTCGGAGATTATAATTGTAAACTGATTGGTCACTCTTGGAAATATTGGGTCAGAACTTGCTGAAAAAGCATGTCTCATTGCCTGCCTTGTTAGTTAGACATTGTTCCTCACATTTAGGCTCCATGCTTTTATTCATCCTAACTTGCCGGGATATTTAAGTTGATATCAGATAAAAGTGAAGACAATAGGACATTTGGGGCATCAATGAGCAATGGATATGACAGACTGGTTCCTTAACAACTCAAATGCTAGCATTGAGAAAACAACAAAGGAATGAAGAAGATGGAAACTTAATTAAGAGTGAAATGACATCCACAGGAGTGGAAAATATAGATTAGAATGAAAGAGAGAAAAACAAAAGGCAAAAAGGAGAAGTCACAAAAAGATATAAAAATAAATTTAAGTTTTAAATTTAAAAATAGCATTTTATAGTTTCATGTGCTCCTTTATGAGCTGGGTGGTCAGTGTTATTACAGGAACTAACTCAAAATTAAAAGTGTTGTTAAGCTCAAGCCCTAAGTGGGTCATTCATGTACAACTGAAGTAACCTCACGATACACACAGTGGTTGAGAACAAACTGCCATTACAGGACGCTAACTGAGAAACAATGCAAACTGTTCAGCAACTTGTTGTGATTCACAACTCAGCATATCACTTGCACACACGGCAAGTTGCTATATTAATAACAGTGTGCATCATTATTTCAACAGTAAATGCAATGTTGGGCCACTCTTTACTCAGTTGAAGTGATTATCTGCTGTTTTAATCCCCAATATCCCTCAAAGAATTATGGCTTTAAATGCTGAAAGTTCTGTTCCCTCTCTCCCATAGCAACCCCTACCACCCACTCTTCTCTGATTCTCTTCCCAGTTCAAATTTCCAAATCCCTTGTGGAGATCTCCTGACTGACTTAACCTCGTCTGCTCTCCTACCTCTCTCTCCCAACTCTGCTGAGCTTCTTGTCATCCCCTCTAATGTATACTGCTCACCAGCTCAGATTGAGAAAATGGTAAAATGACACCAGTCCATTTATCAACAACACCTCAGGAGATCTGTCTGCAAGAGCATGAGAAACAAATCATGACTCACCCGCGGTCCTGTGAAACTTTAAACAACCATTTCCAACAATATCCAACTGGTAACGTCATTTTTATTGAGTTTACTTAAAACTAAATTCATTATCCAATGAATTGGCTTTGACAGCATATTGGTACATTACAACTGCATGATTCACAATGAAATCTTAATTTATTTATATTTCTCTCAAAACAAAGGTTAACTCTGAAAATAGAACTATTAAACATTAAGATATGTTTCTCATTAAAACTGGGAAATCAAGGCAGCTCCTTCTCTACCAATTGTCTACTCTCGTATCTTTAGGCTCCCAATTGTTTCAAATGTTCCCAAATGACCTGATAGGTTTTATGAATAAAAGCCTGTTTTAAATACTGACATCTTTTGAAAAACTGTTCATCTGACTGTAAACCAAACACAAGAAACTTAAAAAAACCCACAAGAACTGTTGATGCTGTAAATCAGGATCAAAAACAGAAGTTGCTGGAAAAGCTCAGCAGGTCTGACAGCATCTGTGAAGAAAAATCAGGTCTGGTGACTCATCCTCAAAGTGAAGGGCCACCATACAAGAATCTAAAACATGCCTTCTACAAGTCTTCTGACTATACAACTTCAGGCTGATTACAGACAGACATGCCCTGACATTTGAAGACTCTCACCCAGGAGATAATATAATTTAACTTAATGATGATGATTGATGAATTAGGCATTGACCAAAACAAAAGCTAAGAACAATCGGTGGATGAGTGGCTGTTTCCAGAACATCAATGCCTCATACAGAATATGATTTAGATTTTTGCAACGGTAACCTGGTAACTGTGCTCACTTTAAAAGTGAACTACACCAAAAGGCAAGCTTCTCAAACAAAGGAATGTTCCATCTTAAGCCAGGTGGAGAAACATATCTTCAGAGAGAAAGATACATAGCTCTGCAAAACACACAATGATATACTAGACTAATATTGGAATGAGTGGATTGCCTTATGAGGAAATGCCAGACAGGTTAGACAGGTATCATCTGGAATTTAGAAAGTCAGCAGTAACCTAATTGAAACATATAAGATCCTGAAGGGACTTGACTGGGTGGATGTTGAAAGGGTGTTTGCTTTTGTAGGATAATCTAGGACTATGAGTTACAGTTTAAAAATAAGGGTCACCCATTTAAAACTGAGATGAAGAAACATTTTTTCTCTCAGTGTTGACGGTATTTGGAATTCCCTTCCTTAAAAGACAGCGGATGCAGAGCCCTGAAATATTTTCCAGGAAGAGGTTGATTGATTCTTGATTACAAAGGCAATGAATTATAATTGTGGATACACAGGAATGGAGAGTTCAGATTAAAAATCAGACCAGCCATGATCTTATTGAATAGCAGAGCAGGCTTGAAGGGCTGAGTGGTTTACTTTTGTTCGTTGTTCAAATGCTTTATTCTGGAAGCGTCCTGGCAGATAGGAGAGTGGCAAATGTAACTGTTTAAAAAAGGAAGGAGAAAGGAAACCAGAGATTATGGAACAGTTAGTCTAATGTCAACAGCAGGGAAAGGGCCAGAGTCAATAAAGAATGTTATAACTGAATACTTATAAAATAGGTTTATGAAAGGAAAATTTGACAAACCTACTGGAATTTTTGAGGATGTAGCTAGTAGAATAGCTGAGGGTGTACTAGTTGATGTGGTATATTTGGATTT
This sequence comes from Stegostoma tigrinum, assembly GCF_030684315.1. Taxonomy (NCBI): domain Eukaryota; kingdom Metazoa; phylum Chordata; class Chondrichthyes; order Orectolobiformes; family Stegostomatidae; genus Stegostoma; species Stegostoma tigrinum. The sequence continues at coordinate 36,259,694 of NC_081370.1, forward strand.
TCACAAAGAATTTGACAAAGTCCTACATAAGAAATTAATATCCAAAACCAGAGCAAATGGGATGAGTATTAATATACATCAATCAACTGAGAATTGGCGAGGAGACAGGAGACAGAAAATATGAATAAATGGCAGCATCTGTGAAGAGAAAATCAGAGTTAATGTTAATATTAGCTCTGATTTTCTCTTCACAGATGCTGCCAGACCTGCTGAGCTTTTCCAGCAATTTTATTTTTGTTCCTGATTTACTGCATCCGCAGTTCTTCCAGTTTTCACAGAGAGTCAAAACCACAGTTCTTTTGTTTTTTTATTTAGTATGAATAAATGGACTGTGTTCGAAGTGGAAGGCAATAAAGAGTGGGGCACCACAAGCACCAGTGCATAAGCTGCAGCTATTCACAATATATAACAATAACTGGATGCAGGAGTCGGATGTAATATTTCCAAGCTTGCTGATAATATAAAACCAGGTTGGATTGTGGGTAGTGAGGAAGATCCTAAGGGTCTTCAGGGCGACTTAAACAAGACGTGTGAGTTGGCAAATGTGTGGCAGATGCAGTTTAAGCAGATAAGTAAGGTTGCTCACAAAAGAGGAGCTGCGGTCTGGGGTAGGTCATCCATGGAATGATAGATTGATTGGGAGGATTGAGGGGCGGAATGGCCTATTTCTGCTTCATTTTCTCGTGTTAATTCAGCAAATGTAATCAACAGAAAGAAGAATGCTGGAGTATTATTTAAATGATGATATAATGGGAAATGTTGATACATAAAGGGATCTTGTACATTGGTCACTGTCATTGGAATATACGAGAATCCATTTTGAAGAAATGAAATAGCGGGATAATTCGAAAAGTTTGATACAATTAAACTAAGCCTACTGTTTTGTGAAAGGGAAGTTACGTTTGACAAATTTGCTGAAGTTCTTTGAGGATATAACAAGCAGAATTGATAAGGGGGAACTGGCAGATGCCGCATATTTGGATTTCCAGAGGGCATTCATTCAGGTGTCACGTAAAAGTTGTTGCACAAGATAGCAACCCATGGTACTGGAAGTCGTGTATTCACCTGTTGAGGACTGGTTGGCACAGAGAAGACAGACGAGTCAGAATTAATGAGTTTTTTTTAACATTGGAAAGATGTAAAGAGTGACACAAAGATTAGTCTCACGGTGTCAATTATTTACCATTAATATTAATAACTTGGAGGAGGCGCAAATGTAAAGTATCCAAATTTACTGTTGATTCAAAAATAGGATGGAGGGCATATTATGATGAAAGCACAATGAATCTGCAAGGGGATATAAATAGGTGAGTATGGGTAATAGCTTCATGGAATAAATTGAATGTAGAAAAGCGTGAGATCTTGCATTTTGGTTGGAAGAAACAAAGGCAGAGCATTACTTAAGTGAGAAGATACTCCAAAAAATTCCAGTATTGATGGATCTAGGTGTTCTTGTGCATAAAACATAAAAAGTCAGCATGCAGCTACAGCAAGAAATTAAGAAAACTAAAGGAATGGTGGCAGGTGGCTCAGTGGTTAGTACTGCTGCCTCACAGTGCCAGGGGCCTGGGTTCGATTCCACTCTTGGGCGACTATCTGTGTGTGTGGAGTTTGCACATTCTCCCTGTGTCTGCGTGGGTTTCCTCTGGGTGCTCTGGTTTCCTCCCACAGTCCAAAGATATGCAGGCCAGGTGGATTGGCCATGCTAAATTGCCTATTGTGGTCAGAGATGTGTAGATCAGGTGGGTAATAGGGTGATGGGTCTGGGCGGGATGCTCTGAGAGTCAGTGCAGACTTGCTGGGCCGAAGAACCTGTTTCCACACTGTAGGGATTCTAAGTTCTAAGAATGTTGGTCTTTATTGTCAGAGTTTTAAAATAGAGAAGTTTTGTTATAACTGTGGTGATGCTGAGACCACATCAGGAGTGCTATTTACTGTTTCAGTCCTTGTATTTATGAAAAGTTATGCTGGTATTGGAAGCAGTTCAAAACAGGTTCAAAAGATAGATTTCTGGGATGATGGGGTTGATTTATCAAGAACGGTTAAGCATGTTTAGCCTTTATTCTTTAGAGTTTAAGAGAATGAAAACTTGAAAACCACAAGATTTTGAGGGGGTTGAGAGGGTAGATGTTGAGAAGTTGTTAACACTCATTTGAAGGGTCTGTTCCTCTGCTGTTTGACTCTATGACTAATAGGGCAATCTCAAACCAAGGTTCTAGTTGTTTAAAGAAAAATCTCATGATAGTGGGACATAGTTACAGATTGAGGGGACATTCATTTAACATTTAAATGTGCAAGATTCTTTTTCTTTTATAGCAAGGTGATCATCTGGAAGTCTCCACTTCAGAGAGTTGTGGAGGCTAAATCACTGAAATTGTTTAAAGAGCAGGTAGATTTTTGAAATATCAAGGATTTGAGAGTCATGTGGACCTGGCACAAAAGAGGAGCTGAGGCCTGTGGTAGGTCAGCCATAATCTTATAGATTGATACGGAGGGCTGAGGGGCTGAATGGCCTATTTCTGCTCCATTTTCTTGTGTTAATTCAGCAAATGTAACGTGCACATAACTTCATCTCACACTATCTATCTGTTGGTTTCTGCTGCATGTGTTTATCCAACTTTTCCTTAATGTATATCTGTTATTCATATCAACCACTGTAGTAGGGTGTTCCACATGCTCACCATTCTAAAGAAGTTTGCTCTGAATTCCCTGATGAATTTATAGTGATTTTACTTTATTCATAATATTTGTAAAAGAAATTCCATATCATTTCATCTTGTACCTTACAGAATTTTCAATAATATTCAATTTGTTCCATTGCACGTTCTGCTCAATATGGTTACAACAGGCATATTACTTACAAGATGTCAGGTACACAGCTCTAGAGTGAAAACAAGTCAACTTGGAAATTGTAGGAAGTGCAAAAGATGCAAATTTTTCCTCTATTCTCCCTGTTACACTCTGATCTGCCTCAAAACACTTTCAATACTCTTGTTTTGCAATATATGTCATTTACAAGGTACACAGCACAAGGGGTTCTACAGTTTCCAGACCCTTGACAGACTAGGGCTGGAAAGCATTGGACAATAACTTTCTTCCATTGTGCCCCTACAGTGGTTGCGACAATCTTCTATACGTCCATCAGTATGCAGTCCTGTGCCCTTGGAATGTGCCTGTTTGCAACACTCAGTTGAGGATAATTCATTGCACGAGAAGACTTACCAAGAATTCCCTTTTGGATTTACAGTGATTGTCTTATATTTATTGTCCCTGATTCTAGTCACTTCAGCAAGTGGAAACATCTTCTCTACCTTGTCAAACTACTTTCAACGTAATGAGGATTTCTATCAGACTACCCCTCAGCCTTCTCTTTAGTGGAAGGGATTAAAAAAAACCCAGCCTGTTACCTCCTGTTGGTTAAAATCTCTCTCTATCTTGTAAATTATTCTACATCTTTCCCACTGACTCGATATTTGGTCTCTTAAAGCACAGTTCTAAGGAAAGGTCACTGGACCCAAAACATTACCTCTGATTTTTTCATCACAGATGCTGCCAGAGCTTTTCTAGCAACTTCTGTTTTTGTTACATCATAAAGGCAATTTGGGATAAGCAACAAATACCGGCCTTGCCAATGAAGCTTGCATTCCATCAAAGAATAAGAAAAAATATTTTTACAATTTTTGGAAATGTGCACAATCCTCCAAATGTGCCCTAATCAACGTTCTAATAGTTTAATAGAAACATGGGTATAATCTAAGCATGTCTGGCAGTCACTTTGTGCACAAGAAGATAATCTCTCAGATTTCCCGGGGCCGATTCGCTAAGTGATCACTTCAAAAGTAATGCATCACTCCTGAAGAATTTTTAAAACACAGGTTATTTGCTACAAATGCACAGACTGACAAAACAGAGCCAGAGAGATGCTTGGCCGCATTATGCTGAACCTTAGCAGCCATGAACTACCCAGTTCCCCACAATAAAACACACTGGAGTTGATTCCAGTGTAGCTGAATTCCAGCACACATCTTCAAAGAAGAAGACAAGAGGACAAAATGAAATCCTATTCCAAATAAAGCTAAGAATTAGCAGACGTAGGATTAATTTAAAATTTCATTTGAAAGACAGCCCTCAAGCAATGTTCCTTTTCTCAAGACAAATACATTATACAGTGGCTCACCAAGTCCATCAATATCTGGATTAAATAGTCAGGTTTAAATTGACAATTTACTGACTCGGGCGTGAGATTGTTACCAATCGAGCCAAGCTGATATTATCAATACTTGGCTTGGCTGTGCTACGCAGGACTTTTAATGTTGTTCTTACTCCCCCATCATGTTCAGCTGCTGTTTAAATATCCTATGTTGCTTCTATTTTCCTCTGTTCATTTATTTTCCTTGAAATAAAATGTTCACCTTTTAATTCTAAATTGCAATGATGGTAGCATCGTAACCCATGCGTTTCCCTACAAGTCTAAAGGATTACCCTGACTTGAAAAGATGTTTACGCTGCAAAAAAAGCCTCCTCCCACACTATTTCATCTTGTCCATTCAGCAAATGCTAATTCCTTCCTCCTTTGCGTATTTATCTAGCTTCCCCTTAAATGTAAATCTATTTCCTTAACCACTCCTCATGGTAGAGACTTACACATTCTCACCAATTTCTTGGTAGTGATCACATTCCATCCCCATCAGAATTTACTGCAGTGGCTCACTTTGAAGATCCATCATTTCTACAGGAGGCAACTCGGGCTAGGTATTGCATCCTGATTTTGCTCGTAACAATCACACCCAAAAAGTGAATTGCAAAGTATGAAATACTTCATTCATTTCTTATCCATTTCCTTTAGGTAGCATCCTCATTTATTTGAGAATCTCTAAATCATAGTTTATGCTGTGATTGTGGGGCAGGAAGAGGGGGACAAACCCAGGTCTACCTCCACCTGAAGAGAGACAGAATCTTTATGCTGCTGAGTGTTTTTCTGAATTACACGTTAACCACCTATCCAACTGAGCTAACTGGTGCCCCGTACCAAATTAGTGTTTATAAAATTAATTTTGCCTCTTATGCTTAGTAGGGTGTCAAGCGAGGTTCAATTGATGGTACTTTTGCCTCTGAGTCAGAAAGTTTGGGTTCCAAACCACAGATTTGAGCACAAAATATGGTTGATGTTCCCTCTGTAGTATTGAAGGAGTGCTGCACTGTCAGAGTTCCCATCTCTCAGGTACATTGTTAAACCAAGGTTCTATTTGCCTAAAGAAAAATCTCATGATAGTTTTCTAAAGAAGAACAGAGCAATAACTCATTTCTTCTGTAGATTCAGCAGTTCTGGAGCTAAATCCAATTATATTTGCATCAAATTGGCAGAATGCCAAACCCCTGCCTCCTCTTTCAGTTTACAAGGTGGCAACAAATTACATTTATTTATTTGTCACCATTTATCAGTGTGCCCACACTTTTAATTATTGGCATTGAATATTGGAATAGATGCATGTTTTTTAAACTATATAAAACGATACCTTCGTTAAAGTCAGTGTTTACATAACATTTACAGAAACAGGCCATATGGTTGATATGTGTCAATCTGACACTCCACACAAATCTCTTCACAATTTCTTCTTACTTCAACTAACCTGATCAGTACAACTCGCCTTCCTCCTACGCTTATTTATTTATATAGCTTCCCATTAAGACTAACTGTTTTTTTCAGATTATCCACTCTTTACGGCGGTGAGTTTCACATTCTCTCCACCTTCTGCGTGTAGAAGTTTCTCTCGAATTCCCAACTGGATTTATTCGTAACTATTTTGAAGCTGGTTCTAGTCTTCACAAGTGGAAAGATGTTCACTACCTGTACCTCATCAAATGCTATCATAACCTTCAAGGTTTCTATTAGGTCACTCTCACAGCCTTCTCTTTTCTGGAGACCAAGCCCAATCAAGCTTTTTGATAAGTATAACTTCTCAGTTCTGGTATTTTCTTTGTGAATCCTTTTTGTAATTTCTCCAGTAACTCTATATTGTCTCTTATAATATTCCTTGAGAAATTAACCACACTAACTGGTCATGTTAACTGGTAATCCAGACATGGACCAATATTCCAGATAATGTGATTTCAATTTCTCCAACTCAAGATTGGGATTTTGAGTGGCATTGTTTTACGATACGAAGAAGTCCCCGATTGCCATTTTAGCTCTGTACTGATTAGTATGTAATTCAGAAAAACATCCAACAACATAAGGTTTACCTCCATTCTGTCACCTGTGCTGTTTGGGCTCTGTTTAGAAACATTGTCAGGAGGAACAAAAAGACCCGGCCAGAGGTAAACATTGCATCACTTTTGTGGACCTCAAAGAAACAGGAACCTGTGAGACCCAGTGTAAGTGTAGGGGTGACGACTAAATTGTACTTGAATATGAGCATCAGAGTTTGGGATGACATCAAGCATAAGGAGGCTGGTGAGTGAGAGACTGGCCAGGAATGTGTTAGAATAATCAAAACCAGAGCTAACAAAGGTATGCTTGAAGATTTCAGCAGTATATGAGAATGAGGCAAAAGCAGTTATGTGCTATTACACAGGTGAAAATATACTCAGTAATGTATGTATAATTGACCAGAAATATGGGTTAGGGTCAAATATAAGAAGAACACTGCTTCGAGGCTTGCCCAATTACCACTCATATTAAAGCACAACGGATAAATCTTCCTTTCCCTGCTTTGATGACTCTCAGCTTTCTGTGGCATTTTTGAAACTAAACTTGTGATTACAGGCTGAGGAAATTTATATTGCAGCATCCACTGTATTTTGTGAAATCCTTGGTTGAGTTGTGAGTGTGGCGTGTTTACATTTGTTGCTTGACATTTCCCAGAATCTCTTCATTCAATATCTCATTGAGTACTGTTGGCAAAGAGATTGATTCTAGTGGGAGGATGTGAAAGGGTGAGGACAGAAGGGATGGGGGATAAGGAAATGGGAGCTGTCCAATTTTTGTATCCCCTAAGGTGAAAGGCTCCACGCTTGGTGGCCACTCAGCCTAAAAGCAAGGTCAAGAAGTGACGTATTTGATTCCAGCTCTGACAAGCAGTCCTGGGAATCAAACCCACGGACCACTGATTTGGAAACAAGCCTGAAACTATTGCATGAAATGAGCATTATCCAGGGAGCTAACAATTCAATCTTCAAATGTGACCTCTTCTGAGAGAAATATAAACACATGCAAAAAGTCCAAGGAGATGGATACTGTCCCACATTTATTTTTAATCGTGTCTTCTTCAAATTTAAATTCATTTCTTAGACTAGCAATTTGAAACATAGCATTTGTTTATGCATAAATTATTGGATTGAGTTGGAATTGTGGATACTAGTTTGCTAATTTAGCAAACTAAATCCAGCGATGCCTCCCATTTTAAATTTTTATCCTGCTTCCCCCATCCCTCATTGGCAGGTACACAGGTATATGCTGTACAGAGAGGTAGCTTGTGCCAAGAGACCAACAAGCACACAAACACTTTCAGAAATGCTGCCACAAGAAACCTGCAACATCAGCATGTTAAGTGTGAAACTCTACCTGATGACCTTTGCAAATAACAAGAGGAGATTGTGGGCAAGAGATTGCCACTGTGACAACATATGGTTTCTGAAGCTCCATGCAGACACCAACCTGCAAACAAGGTGTCAACAGAGATGACAAGGTGTGGAGCTGGATGAACACAGCAGGCCAAGCAGCATCTTAGGAGCAGGAAAGCTAGGTCTAGGCCTGAAATGTCAGCTTTCCTGCTCGGCCTTCTGTGTTCATCCAGCTCCACACCTTGTTATCTCGGATTCTCCAGCATCTGCAGTTCATATTATCTCTGTCAACAGAGATGGTTGCTCACCACAAGCAAGGGGCAACTTCATGCATGGATCTTGTAACAGATTTTGCCTTGTAAGAATCGAGTTGTTCAGCCATCAAATGAATACCGCAGAAGACCTCATGTGAGCTTACTAAAGCTTTGTGGTTGCACTCTCATCATCCATCTCAGATAAAAGGATACTAAGTCTCTCCCCATCTTCTACCCCAGCAACTCTGCACTCCTCCAATTCTAGCCTCCAGAACTATATGCCAGCTGGCCGATTTCTGTATTAAGAAATATGCTAGAATCTATTCTTAAGAGCATGTAACATGGCATTTGGAAAATCATAACATGACGAGGTTGAATTAAAATGGTTTTATGAATGATAAATTGTTTGACAAATCAGTTGGGAGTTTTTTGAGGAATAAAATAGCCTTTATTTTGGTTCCTTTATTCATTAATGGGATGAGGATGTCGCTGGCTAGGCAGCTTTTATTGTCCATCTACAATTGCCCAGAAGGCAGTTCAGAGTCAACCACATTGCTGTGGGTCTGGAGTCACATGTAGGCCAGACCAGGTAAGGATGGCAGCTTCCTTCCCTAAAGGACATTAGTGAACCAGATGTTTTTTCCCAACAATCGACAATGGATTCACGATCATCATTAGACTCTTTATTCCAGATATTTTACAGAATTCAAATACCACCGTCCGCCGTTCTTCAATGTTATGATCCCAGCTGATTTCATTTCTAGACATGTTAAATCCTAGTCTGAAACCTTGCTTGATAGATCATATTTTGATTTGTTTGATTTTAACAAACTGGTCTCGTGCTGAAACATTTTAAGTACACAGTAAAAGTATAATCCTATTAATCTCCATACACTCTTTTACTAATTCAAAAGAAAATTAGCATCTTTTGTAAAAGTACTCAAAGGAAACCCTATTATGCATTTCAAAAACACTCATGCAGTACTCAAACCAGAGACCCTGACCCAAACATCTTGATATGTTTAAGTCACTTGTGACTTTAACTGATAGAGTGGAACAGCAGGCAGATTCTTCCTGGAGTTACCATACTTGATCTTAAAGATTTAGGGTTTATCCTAACACTTCTGGTCTAGAACTATCAACAATACTGGACTCAAACGTAATTTAGTTTCACTCTATCCTTCTTTTCTCAGAGCACTGGTCTAAACAAGCATCCTTTATAGAAGGACTTCACAAAACTGCTCAAAACTCACATTAGAACGAAAACAAAGGGAATGGTTAACAACCATAAAACAGAAAGAACATTCGTCATTTTAGGAAGACAGGGTGCAACTAGTTGGGAGGTACAAAGATCGCTTAATGGGACTGTGCTACTTAATTGATATATATCAATTATTAAGTGAGAGGCCTGAGAATAATATATCTAACTTTACTGATGACACAGGGTTATATGGGAATATAAGCTGTGAAAAAGAAGCTGCACAGGAGTATAAACCAGTTAAGTGTTGGGCATGAAGATGGCATAAGAAGTAAATGCAAGATAATGTGAATTTAGGAATATGCCATCAGAAAAATGGAAAAAAATTGTTTTTTAAAAGTGAGACATTAGTAAATCTTGGTTTCAAAGTGGCTTAGGGATCTTTGTGCATGATTGAAGCAAGTTAACACGCAGATAAAGCAAGCTAGGGACTTGGCTTGTACAGGGACAGAAGACTTAATGAAATTATGTAAGGCACTGGTGAGACCACTCCTGGAGTACTGTGTACAGTTTTGTTTTCCTTACTAAGGAAGCATGCATTTGATCTCGAGGCAGTGCAATGAATGTTCACAAGATTGGTTTCTATGACAAAAGGTGTGCCCTATGAGGAAAGTTTGAGAAGAAAGGATCTGCACCCTTAGGAGTTTAGAATAATCATCACATTGAAATGTAGAAAATTCTTAGAGAACTGTACAATGTAATTGTCAGTAAGATGATCATCATTGCTGGGAGACTCGGGGACAGGGTACAGTGTCAGGTTTCGGGTCAGCCATTTAGGACTGAAGTGAGAAAAAAGCACCTTTATTCAGTGGGTTGTGAATCTTTGGAACTTTCCACCCTAGAGATTTATGGTTGCTCAGGCACTGAATATACGTAGGAACAGGAGTTGACCAGTCAGTCACTCAAGCCAGCTCCACCATTCAATGCGATCATGGCTCACCTATGGTCTAACTCCAGGTACCTTTGGCCCATATTCCTTAGTACCCTAGCTTAATAGAACTGCATCTATCTCAGATTTAAAATTAACAACAGATCCTGCATTCACTGCTGCTTGTGGTAGAGAGTTCCAAACATCTATCACCCTTCATGTGTAGAAGTGCTTCCTAACATCTCTCCTTCATGGTTTGGCCCTAATTATCAGACTGTGCCCCTTAGGCCTAGAATCCCCAACCCATGAAAATAGGTTATCTTTATTGACCCTGTCTTTTGCTGTTAATTCCTTGAAGACTTCAATCAGATTGTCCTTTAACCTTCTAAATATAGAGAAAACAGGCCTAATTTACATAATAAAGTATGAAGCTGGATGAACACAGCAGGCCAAGCTTCACACCAGCTTCCAGCTTCACACTTTATTATCTTGGATTCTCCAGCATCTGCAGTTCCCATTATCATTAATTTACATAATCTCACTTTATAACTTAACCCTGAAGTCCAGGCATCATTCTTGTAAATCTACATTGTACTCCCTCCAAGGTCAATGCATCCTTCCGAAGGTGTGACAAGATCTGCTCACAGTAATCCAAATGAGATCTAACCAAGGTTTTGTATAACTGCAGGATAATTTCTGCATCCTTCTACTCCAGCCCTCTAAATATAAAAGTAAAAGTTGTAGCTATGAGTATTAAATAATGGAACAGATAGGAAGCACTATATGTCCTAATTGTTATGTGAAGTCCGTGGCTATAAAATTCCCTACCAAAATTTCTACCTTCCTAACCCCATCCCTGATTCAGCCTTTCAAGTGATCCTTACAAAATATTTATATGACCTTGCTTATTTTTCACCTGCTCCAATACAAGAAAAAATGTCTAATTAACATGCCAGTGCAGCACCTTGGAACAATTTACTACATTAGAGTTACTACATAAATGCAGGTTGCTGTCTTTCTGCCAAAGAGAGTGGTTGAGGCCAAAACACTGAATGTTTTTAAGGAGTTAGATATAGTTCTTAGGCTAAAGAGATCAAAAGGTATGGGGAGAAAGCAGGAACAGGATATTGGATTGGATGATCAGCCATGATCATAATGCATGATACAGCATTCTCGAAGAGCTGAATGGCCACTCCTGCACCTATTTTACATTTCTATGTTCTATAAACATTTAAATTAGGTTAACTGTGTCTACACTTGTAGCAGTTATATAAAGTTCTAGTTAGATCCAATCTGGAGTATTCAGTACACTGCTGTCATCAAACATCAGGAAAAAGGGAGTACGGGAATACTCAGCAGGTCAGGTAATGCCTGTGGAGGGACAGAAAGAGTTAAAGTTTCAGATTTTAGCTTGCAATGTTCCCTCTCCACAGATGCTGCCTGATATCCAGTATTTCCTTTCTTTCCTCTGATTTCCAACATCCACAGTAATACATTTTTCAGTCAGGAAGGACATACTGTGTTCGGAAGTGATGCGATGCAGATTCATCTGAATAATACCAGGGTTAAAAGAATTACAATGATAACAGATTGCATTTAGTAGGTTTGCATTTACTGGACTACAAAAGATAAATGGGTGATTGAGCTGTTTCAAAAGATTAAATAATTTTAATCGTGAATATAGAGATAAACAATTTTGCCCAGTGGGGTAGCCCATAACAGGGCATAACCTTAACATTAGAACTAGGCTCTTCAAGGATGATATCAGCCAGGGCTCCTTCATACAAACGGGAGTGGAAACGTCTCTTCATTAAAACCCTGCTGAGGTTGGAGGTCAATTAAAAATTTCAAAACTAAAAGTGATTTTTTTTTGGCCACGGCTATTAAGGATCATAGAACTAAGGTGATTAGGCAAAGTTAAAGTATAGATCAACTGATAACACTAAATGGTGGAGCAGGCTTTAAGGGCTAAATGCTCTTGTCCTGTTCCTACGTTTGCATTCAATCGAAAGATTGGGCATATAAGAAGTCAAAGTTGAAAGAATGGAACACAGTGGACAGAAGCAAGAAGTTTCCAGCACTTGAGGGATCAAGAATGAAGAGCCACTGATTAAATGTTTTAGAAGGTACAAAAGAGACAATATAATAAAAAGAACTTCCATTCTGTGGCATAACCTGCAGACATTCTAATGTACTTTAGAACTGATGGTTCATTTTAGAAGTGTTGTCAATGCAGGAAATTGGCTCAATTTAATACCTCATCCCATTATCACTGAAACAATTTTAACCTCACTGCGAAGCCTCTTCCAGGGATGCCTAACCTGAAGAAGTTACCCTCCTCCCTCTGGACCAACCTCAGGGAATCTCTCTCCCATTGCACTTTTTTTCTCTCCATCTTCGGTCCCCCTCCCTCTCTCTCCCTATTTATTCCAGAACCCTCACCCCATCCCCCTCTCTGATGAAGGGTCTAGGCCCTAAACGTCAGCTTTTGTGCTCCTGAGATGCTGCTGGGCCTGCTGTGTTCATCCATCCTCACATTTTATTATCTTGGATTGTCCAGCATCTGCAGTCCCCATTATCACTGTAACAATAAGCAACTCCAACAGTTCAACGTTTTATTACCACTGCACTGTTATGTCACGCTTAATTTTTGTACTCATGTCCTGAACTATGTCTTAAACATCTGATTCATGGGATGAGAGTGGTACAAACTGAAACATCATTAACGTAAAATGATGTGGCCTCCATTTTCAGGGTTTGTGTTTGAGAAAGTAGTGTCAATATTCAGCATTACACGGAAAAGGTGGGTGAAAAAGAAAGAATTGGAGGTCTATGGAAGCCTGACATGTAAATATGGCTAAAAGTATTTGATCATGTTGGCTGTATAGGCCAAAATGAGCTGGATTGGCTGAATGGCCGAATTTAGTATCGCAATTAATACTTCCTCTTCTCTGGGTACCATGCTTGATTATTCAAGGATCCCTAAACCACCGATAATGCAACAATTTTTCTACTGCACTGGCTTCGAGGAAGGCCCCAAGTCAGCATATTCTATAAGTACATGTTCTCCAATACAGTCTTGTGCAGAAACTTCTTTGCCCAAAGATTGGAGGGCATATGGAACTTATTATATTAAAGAGTAGTTGAGGCAAATAACACAAATATATTTAAGAAGAAGCAAAGTAAGCACAGAGGGAGACAGTTATAGAAGGACATTCTGAATAGAAGGAGATGACATCTGGAGGGAAGAGGCTTATGTGGAGCATCACTGCTGCACAGTGGAAGGAAAATACATTTGAGCAAAACTCTGGAAATCAAAAGTATAACACTGAATTGACCCCTTATCTGCAACTGAGACACTGAATCAGGACATGATGAAAGCACACACTGTCAACTTTGCCAAGCCCTCCTCACCACCATTTGGGGCCTTGCACCAAAATTGGGAGAACTGTCCCATAGCCACAGACTGACTTTGCATATCCACCAAATAATACCTAGCTCTTCCAGGCAATGTTCAGGCACCTCCATCACAGTACCTGGATATGCCCAGTCCCTCTAGTTCACTAGAGGCAACACCAATTTGATAAACAATTGAGAATTAATGACGCTGAGTGTTCTCAGCATTCATTTCCAATCCTATGATGTCTTAAGGCATTAGGTCAAACATTGCCAAGAAAACCTGCCTAATTATTGCCTACTGTCTGCCCTCAGCTAATATAGCAGTACTCCTCTGTGGAGAAACAGCAATTATACAAGATGTATCCTCAGTCAGATAACTTCAAAATCCATTATTAGGGGTGATTTGGGATCATCACTATTTATTGAGCCAGCTGAATCCTGGAGGACAGAGCCAACAACAGGTGCTTTGAGAACGAAAAGCAGCATAAATATATTTAACCACAATTTGTTACTCATGGACCAGCATATTTCCATTCCGATCAAGTCAAGAAATCAACCCAGTTCAATGGCGAACGCAGTTGAACTTGCCAGGAGCAGCACCAGGCATACCAAAAAATGAGGTCCCAACCTGGTGAAACCACAACATAGGAACACATGCATGTTAATTAAGCAGCAGAAAGAGGATATCATAAGCAGAGTGAAGTAATTCCATAACCAACAGGTCAGATCAATGCTCTGTTACAACTAGTCATGGACAATCAAATAATTAACAAGTGTAGGCTTCACAAACACTTCCATCCTCAATAATGGCAAAGCACGCAAGGCTGGAAGTCTTCAGCTTAACATGGCAACTGGATGATCCATCTCGGCCTCCACCTGAGGTCTCCAGCATCAGAGATGACAGTCTTCAGTGAATTTAGTTGAATTTATGTGATTTGAAGAAATTGCTGGAGGTACTAGATGAAGAAAGATATAGGCCCTGACAACATTTCATATTCTGGATTTGTGTTCCGGAACCAAAAACACTCCTATCTAAACTGTTCCGGTGCAGCTACAACAGTGGCATTCATCCAACAACGTAGAAAGTTGTCCAGTTACGCCTGTCCAGAAAAAGCAGGATTAATCAATCTGGGCAATTATTGCCTCATCAGTCTATTCTCAATCATCAGCAAAATGATGGATGGTATTGTAACACAAAATGAAGAAAGAGACAATTTCACAGCATTATCTGCGCACTAGTGCACAATTTGGGTTCTGGCTCCAAATTTCAGCTCAGAACCTGGTCCAAACATGGACAAAAGAATTGAATTCAAATGTGCAGTGAGAGTTACTGTACTTGTCATTAAGGTAGATTTAAATGATTGCAACAATAAAGAGTCCTAGTAAAAGTAAAATCCACGGGAATCACAGGAAACTCTCCAAAGATTAGAATCATGCTGAGCATAAAGGAAGATTATTGTGTTGATGAAGATCAATCAATCAACCATCGCACCCTCAGAATAAACTGCATGAGTTCCTCAGGACAGTACCCTATGGGTCACCTTCAACTGCTTCATCAATAAACTTCCATCCATCATAAAGTTAGAATTGGGGGTGTTTGCTGATGACAGTGTTTGTGACACTTGCTTTGTGATGTGTCTACCTGCAACTATTGGTGCACAAGGGAAAGCCCTGTCTATCACTGTTGTTACAACATCTGAAACGCATTATTTCTAACTGAATGCAACTACATTTGTTTTGAATGGATAATGCAGGGATTCCAATTGTTTACTTTTTGAAACTTTCAGAAGGGAATAGGACATATTTTTCAGTGAAAAAGAAATGTAGGAGGGAAGTGGGGTCTTTTGAAGAACTAGCAAAAATAGGCTCATCTGAAAGGCTGTAAGATTCTATGACTCTTATCTTCTGCAACCCTGCTCACAAGAATGCCAGAAGATATAGGAAAACACTTGATATGAAAAGATAGGAGTCAAACTTATGAGCACATTAACAAACTTCAAACATCTAAATAGTCACTGAGTGGCCAGTGGAATCCTCGCATTGCACTCCACCACCCATCAATAAGTCCTAGCACCAACTGTTGCTTTAACTAGTTTTTGCACTGGCCAGTCACACACCTGGCATCTTCCAGCTCATATAAGACTCACTGAGCCGTTAGGACTTGGGAGCAAAACATTCCCACAGGATATTGATACTAGCAGGATCCCCCATGTTAACATTGCAGTTTTTTGCTTTAAAGTCTTGGTCACAGAGATGAGGCCTTACACTGAACTAGGTATCATTAAAAAGACTGAAAACCTGAAGCAGTAACGCAGAATCAAACTGACGTAAGCACCTAATTGCCAAATGATTTGTCCCTAATGGCATTTCTGTACAGTTCACAATCTAGTTACACTGCAGACAGCAGTACCTGGAAGACTCTCTACAAAGAACAACAACTATTTTATTTCTGCTTTCTCACCCTTCACACAGCAACAAACCACACAAAGATTCTTGGAGGACTGCAAGTACATATTTCACAAAGCACAGAGTTCTAAACCACATGAAGAAGTGTAATTATTTTTCTTAAACAGCTTAACCACCACATGCAACTAATTAATCCCATGTCCAAATTTTTTTTAAAAGCTGAGGGCTGCTTTCAGTATTTCTTTAATATCTTTCTAAAACTCACGGTAAAGGTATTATACCTTGTCAGCAGCAACAGACACACGAAGCTCGAATCTGCTCACAGCCGGTGAATAAAATCTTTCAGAACCCGGTTATTTGGATCACCCTACATACATAAACTGAGTGACAGCCTAATTCCTGCTATTCTGAGCCCAGCCTCTCTCTCACTCCTGGGAGCTTTTACCATTTAAGGTCAATGTTCCATCTGGTCTTGCAGGCTCTCTCTCTCTCTCTCTCTCTCTCTCTCTCACACACACACACACACACACACACACACTCACTGTTGCTCTTTCTCACTTGCTCTCTGCCTCTTCCTTTCTCACTGTTTCAGTTTCTGTGCAGCTTCTCTCCCCATGTCTGTCTCTACCCGCTATGCTCTTTTCCCTGTATCTCTCTTCCTCTCCTTCTGCGTACCCCCTCATCATTTCTCTCCATGTCCCTCTCTCTCCTTCTATCTGTTTCTGCCCCTACTTTGTTTTGTACACTCCCTGCCTCAGTTTTTCTGTCTACTTCTCCCTGCTTCATTCTCTTTCTGGCCAACCTTCCTCTCCTTGCTTCTATTGCTCTCTCTTTTTTTTGTCTCTCCCTCTCTGTTCTCTCACATTCTCTGTCCTTTGACATCAACTCTTCGACCATTAACTCATTAGGCATGTCTGACTGTCTTTCCCACTCCCTCATCCTTCTCCTTCTGTTTCTCTTACTCACCCTCTCTTTCCAGGAGACAAAAACAAAACCAGCTAAAGAAAACTTGTTCAAGCGTATGTAACAGGCAGGCAGCAAATCGTTTTCTCTTTGAAGATAAAAATAACATTGCATAATTTAGATTGTTCACATCCTTTTTTGTGACAGATATTAAGCTCATGAAAGACATGACTTCAGTTTTACTTTTCTCTTCCGAGGGCTCAGACTGTCTTGTGTTACTGACCCACATGTGTTAGCTACAAATGCCCATGCCTATTGTTCACATGCATGACTGGACAGTCAGGGTCAGGCAGTGTGTGGTGGCAGTACCCAACCCAACCCTGGCACCATCTGAACTCCCTAGCAGAAAACACTTGGAAACCACCACCAAGTTCATTGTTGCACTTGCTGTAGTGAGGCACACTCAGATACGTTGCTGTCTGCTAACTCTCAGCAGGAGAATAGTAGGAACAAATACACAACAAACTCCAGACGTTTAACTATGTTCAAAGTGTAGTCACTGTTGTAATGAAGGAGATGGAGCATGCTTGTGTAGGACTGAGCTGCACTGCTGGAAATGCAGTTCTGAGATTGCACTGCACTATAACAGGGGCAGTACTATGGGCCACAGTACCGTTTCTGAATTAGTACTTAGGGAACGCAGCATTGTCAGAGGGCCAGTATTGAGGGAGTGAATCACAGGATCTGTACTGTGGGTTTGTCACAATCAGAAGAGAAATAAAACTGTACTGTGAGAGAGTCTGTTCTGATGGAACATTACATTGCTGGATTTTCAGTCCTGAGGAGAGCTGCACTGTCTGAGGGGTAGTAGTGAGAAAGTGCTGAACAGTTAGAGGGGTAGGATTGAGGGGCTGAGGACTATTACTATTTTGAAACATGAATGGACTTGACTGGGTGATGCAGGAAAGATTAGAGGACACTAGAATTAGGTCACACGGTTATAAAAAAAATCTCTAATTTAAGATGAAAATGAAGAGAAACTTTCTCACAGTTTTGAGAGTCTATGGAACTCTCTTCCATACAAAACAGTGAAGGGAGGGTTACTGACTACTTTCAAGGCTGACAGCCAATAGACTCTTGATTCACAACAAAGTTAAAAGCTACCAAGGGTAGGTAGGAACATGGAGATCAGCTTTAAATCTTATTGGATGGTGGATTTAGACTTGAAGCCCCAAGGAGTCCAGGTTTGCTCCTTATTTGTATGTTGCTATGTCACAAGGCCAGCACTGAGGGCAAGCTGCATTGTTGGAAGTTCAGTATTGAAGTAGTGCTGCACTTTTTGAAGGTCAATACAGAAGATGCGCTGGATTATGACTGATGCTGTCTTTCAGATGAACCAAGGGTCTATCCAAGTCTCTCTGAGCTGGATATAAAAGATCCAATGGCTCCTGTTGGAAGTAGGGATTTGCTGACTTGACACACACCAAGGGTTGCATAAATAGGTTTCTGTAACTGCACTGACTGATGAAGGGTGTTTCTTTACTTGTAGCTTTCTGACTGTATGTCAATCTATTGTGCGAGGTGCTTATCAATTAAACAAGCTGTTTAAAGGTTGATAAAAAGCTGATGGGAATGCCAAAATGATATTATGCAAAATTGACATTGCTGAGTCACACAGGATACCCAAGAGTTGGAGACAAATACATTTCATTGCAAACAAACTGCCAAACAACTTACACCCCCTTTGTCCTGTAACTCTGCAACTGTTCAGAATTTGGTTTTCAGGAATCTGTAATTGTGTTTCATATATTTTATGAGCAGAATATTCATTCTCACAAATTAACAAGAATTAAAAGTTTAGAAAGGCGCAGAAAGGGAAATTTATCACCTGCTGTAGGACAGAGTCACCGATAAGTATTGTGCAGTACATAAGAAACTTTTAGATCCAAGACCATTAATCACACTACACAAATAAACAAGATAACAGTGTCTGGGAAGTGCTGCAGCCAGAACGTGTAGCCTAATATTCTGACTAGCAAACAACATTATGTCTTATACAGTACAGTGACCAAGTACAGCCATTTGAATCTCATGGGTCCAAACCTCACTCTGGCAATTCAAAATCAAAACAGTAAGAATTTGTCAGCTGGCATTAGATACAATCATCATTAACTCTACAGGATTGTTGCAAAAGCCCAACCTATCAATTTGGGTTGGGAAGTGGCAAGGAATACTCACAGCACAAAATCATCAAACAAACATTGATGATCTCCAGCAAGTGTGTGTCTAACCATTTTCCTGTGTCATTTGAGGACACAGCATCACTGAATTCCAGAAATCACATGGATTATCATCAACCAGAAACTTAACAACCATACGGTGACTATAAGAGCAAGTCAGGGGCTGCAGATCTCACCTTCTGACTCCCCATAGCTTGTCCACTACATGCAAGGCAAAAGTCAGGAGGGTAATAGGATATTCTCCACTTACCCAGATGAACACAGCTCCAATAACACAAGGAAGGCAGACATCATCAGAAACAAATAAGCTTGTTTGATGAACGCCATATTAAATTACTGAAAATTGTAACATTTATTGCCAGTATCACCAATTTACATTGACTGCAGTGTGTGTAGCACAAGATTCATTCTGACAACACATCAAGGCTCCTTTGCCAGTGCTTTCCAAATCTGTGCACCATTGATGGACAAGGGCAACAAGTATATGGGAACATCAGGTTCCCCCCAATCAGGTACCATTCTGACTTAGAAATATATCATTGCTCATTCACTATCACTGGAACAAAATTTCCAACAATTCAAGAAAGTGGTTCACTTCCATCTTCTTAAGGTAAATTAGGGGTGGGCAATAAGTACTTGCCATATTAAGATTACCGGATCTCAAGAATAAATAAAAATACTTAGTTCATTAAACCAACACTATTAATTTTCCTTGTTGTAGCCCAACGAGCCACACAACTGTAAGTAAGAAATAAAGAGAGACTTGTATTTATCTAATGTTTTGCACAGGCACAGGATGTCTCTAAGCACCATATGTCCATTACCAGTTCAGCACCTTTGAAGTATAGCAACTATTGTAATGAAGGAAACATGGCTATGAATTTGTGCATATAAAGCTCCCGTTAAAAGCACTATGCTGATGATGTCGAGTGTGTGGTATATATATATATTCTAGTATCATTTGTTTTAGAGTTTGGATTTTGATCTAGTGATACTCTGTTTTCGTATGTGTGAACGAGGGGATTAATAATTAACTTGTTGGTATTTCTGGAGCCATGGCTTTTTGAAACCAATGTGAAAAAGACAGCGTCAATTGAAATTTGTTTGCAGAGAGACAGTTTTAGGAGCAGACAAAGTAAACATTTAAGGGCTTTGTTTTGCTCTCAGTTTAGAACGATCCTTTTTTTTGTTTGGAGAAACACTCATAGTTTGGAAAGCTTTGGTTTCAGTTCAGAGAAGTCCTGGTTGAAGTTGGATACATGAATTAATTTCTCCTACAGGAAAGAGCTAGTTTAGAAAAGTTAGAAGGTTGGTTACCTTATACAAAGATTTCAGTTTTTTCTGGTTTGGAACTTGCAAAACTATTAGATTAGAATCCTGAAGAGGTTATTTGAAGCTGAGAAACTCTAGGCTCAAGAAAGAAGCTACCAGATCCCAAAACCAGGAATTGAAAGCAAGAATTGAGACAAATCTATTGATGTGGTAGAGAAGAGGATTCTCTCTGGTTTTTGAGTACTGTAAATGGATAGGTAGATTTTTTTACCATGTGTTTTGGAACATTTTGAATTGTGTAATAAGCAAATAGTTTGGTTTGCTCTATCTTATCTTTCCTTTTGCATAATAAACTTATGTTACAGTGTTAAATCCAAATCTGCAGCATTACATGCTTGTATTTCAAAGACTACTTTGTTAAATAATTTAAAAAAGCAAAATATGATCCATCAAGCTAGATATCAGTCTGAGATCTGAACTGTTCAGCGATAACATCAGCTGGGATCATAACAACTTGAGGATCTTGCAATTTTTGAATTCACTTGGATTTAAGAGCAATCTGTGTCTTTTTAAATTAATGGGTATGTGGTTCTAGACATAAAACAGCTATGTTGTGGTCAAGTTTATTACATGGAATTTGAAGATGACTTCGAATGTTGTTAGAAGTTTTTTGGAAGTGGAAGATATAACTGGAGTTTTAAAAAAGCTTTGACTAAAGTTAAACTGAGTGCAGTTTCCAGATAAATTGAAGAGAGAAGTAAAAACAAGATCTTGTAAGATGCTTCAAGTGATTATCCAAGATTTAGAACTGGAAGAAAGGAAACCTGAAATTGATTTGTCAGAGCTAGAATGAACTAAGATATGGTTAGAAATGAAAACACTTAAGTCAGAAGAAACATTGAGAATAATGGAAATCAAAGGGTGAAAAACAGAGGAAAACGGAAAGTGAGAAAATAAAAGAAGAGGATAATGGGAAAGGAGATGGGATTAAAAAACTTGAACTTCTGACAGTTCTAGGAAAGTATACTAATATATCCTGGGTGATGGTGAGTCTTCTGATCCATTATCGTTACTAATGGAGTTGAACAGGGCTGAATGCTGGTGTCAACCTTCTTTGACATGTTTTTCTCAATATTGGTGATCCTGGCATTGAAATCAGACATTGCATGGGCAGGACGCTGAGACAACTCAAGCCAATATTATTTCTCTCCTATATGCTGTTCCAGAGAATCCATTAGTCATTCTCCCAGTTTTCTGCATAATTCTAGGGTATGAGGACTTAGCACCAAATAAACACTGATAACATTTTTTTAAGTTCTCTGCTGGAAGACAGGCCCAAAAACTGTCCCAGTTGGAACAGGCATTGAACTTGAGCTGTTGATACCAATCTGATCCACATTCACTGTCAGGCAAACTGAATCAGCCAGCCTCCTCCATCCAAAACCCTGAGAAGCACAGGTTACTATGGCAACATATACTTTTACATGCATATTGTAATCGAGAGTGATGAATAATGATGGCTGGGGTTCAGATGTTCTTCCTATCACATGACTGACCTGGACAACTCCTTTTCTTAACACCTGCCATTGACATACAGTGGAAGGATTTATAGCTTGGCCATGTTATGAATGCATATTATTCATAACATAGCCAGATTCTATTTTGTGGGCAAATTGATTGAGATTGAGACAAGATCATTCACTGATCAGGAGCTACTAATTATCAGGAATAATTAATTAACAAGAGTAATTCATCAATGCATTGGTAATTATTAACACAGGTTTCCACTTAACAACCATTCATTAGCAGGAGCATTCATTAATTAGCATCATATTGCAGGAATACAGCATAAATATTTGTAATACATTTCTGCTGCCAATTTGTTGCAAAGTTTTAACTCATATAAACTATATTTCGGAATGTAATATTGCTTTTAACCTGCCTTCTCAGGGCCATTTTGGAAGTGTAGAATTCATGCAGTTTGTAACAAAGAAGGGAAGTAATTTTGTACTATCAATACCAAAAAAATGGTCACATGTACTAATTAGGGAAGCAATTCAGGTGGGTTTCCCTGATAGGTTGTCAGGAGAGGGCACTATTACTTCAGGAATGTAAATGCTTGAAAAAGAAAAACTTGCATTTATATAGTGTTTTTTACAACCTCAACACAAAGACCATTATTCACAAAACTATTTTTTGAAATGTCTTAAGTGACATTGCAACATTGTAAAATCATAAATCTGCAGACTTCTTTTTGAATCTTGAACAGTGCAGTACTGCCTCACTAATTCCATTCTGAAAGCACAACACATCCCGAATACTGACCTTCCAATTCTGTTGCATTTTCTCTTTACTGCAACATAAACCCAGCTGATGTTATTACTGACAAGGCAGACCCCAGAATAAATCTGGATTGATAAATTGCCTTTTGTGTTCACCAAATGGTCTCTTATTGAAACAGAGGCACAAAATGCTGCAGATTTGATTTTGAAGATGAGAATTAGTTCGTGTTTTCAAAAAATGAAGATAAATAGAATAAACCAAACAATTTATATTTACATTTGCATTTGTGATGTTGTGTTCAGTTATTGGCACTTTATTTAAGGAAGGATATTAAAGCCCTAGAGAGAATACAAAGAAGATTAACTAGAATGATGCCAGGACAGACAGATCCTACATCACATTAAAGATTAGAGAAGTTGGGCTTATTCTCCTTGGGCCAGGGGAGATCAAGAGATGCCTTCATTGAGGTGTTCAAAATTATGTACAATTTTGACAGGGTTAAAAAGGATATTCTATTTCCATCTGTTGGTATTTTAGTAACTAGGGGTAACAATTTCAAGACTACCAGTAAGACATGTAGGAATGCAATGAGGAGAAACTATTTTACTCAGTGAGTTGACAGGATTTTGAATGCGCTGCCTGGGAGAGTGGTAGAAGGAATTTCCATACAAAGATTCAAAATACCTATTTGAAAGTGATGAATTTGGAGGGCTACAGAGATGGGGCTGGATAATTGACTAGCTGGGTAGCTCTTTCAGGGGCCAGTGTGGGCAGACAGGGCCAAATGGCCTCTTTCTGTACTATACATTTCGATGTTTGTACAATGCTATATAAGACACGTTTAAAGATGTCAAAACACACAGTAAAAATAGGATCTCATTCAACCCAACAACATCCTTAGCTATGGCTTCAATTCCAGTTTGTGAAATTCCTTTCTTTACCATATAACTTAGTTTAGAATTTGTCAGCTTCACGTAACCCCTCCAGAGTTTTAACCAAACACCTTTGGCCTTGTACTTACTCTAACGTAACATATTTTAGCAATTCTAAATTATCTTCTCCCTTTCTCAGAAGCAACTGATTAACACATCCCACTTCAACTAAGAACCATGCAGAACTGCCCAAACCAGAACTAAAAACTAAACTTTTCTTTCCAAAGCTATGGGTATTTCCTATAATCAAAGAAAAATATCAATCCCTGATTTTCTCAGTTGGCATTTAACGCCCAGTTGTTCAACTTGTCCACTCTTAAAATTCTCCCAGTGCAAACAAATATCCTCAATTCTACAGCAAGTCATCTTCTCACTATGTCTTTTAAAGTAAGTCACTATGGCTACAGAAATATTTACAAGTTAGCCGCCTTTAACACACAAAAGTCCAAATGCCAGTAGTTTGAATTGAAAATTCCAAACTTAAAAGTAAAAACAAATGAAAAATATATAAATCACAAACCTTACATCACAACTGCCTCTTCAGTAGAGCAGCATTCCCTCATTATTGCCCCTTCAACATTGCAGCACTCCCTCAGTACTGTCACCTTAGGTGCAGCATTCCCCCAGTACTGCTTTTCTGATGGTACAGTGTTCTCTCGGTACTGTCACTCTACCAATGTTGGACACAAGACTCTGCTAAGCGTGACAGACAGTTTACTTCAGGGTACGAAGTTTGGATTAGGAATCACAGGAATAGCCCTGCATGGGTAAGAAGCATGGTCAACATGAAGTCAGGTCCAGTGACATAAAGTTCAGGCAGATGTGACAGTTCTGAACAAGCATGTGGCCCATATGAAAGCTGCAAACTTGCAAACAATGCAGGAGCAAAACATGCCCAGGTCTTCAACAGCCTTTCTGACTGTTCCAGAACCCTTGGGTTCTCCTTCTGCATCAAGCGTTGAATATACCTTGGAATCTAAGATGGACACAGTGGATGTCATCACCTTTGCCTCCTGAAGAAGAGATTGAATTTCTTCTAAGATGCTCCAGACACAAGGGTCTAGGCCCGAAATGTCAGCTTTTGTGCTCCTATGATGCTGTTTGGCCTGGTGTGTTCATCCAGCTCCACATTTTGTTATCTCTGTTCACTCTGACAGTTGGCTCTGAGGGAAATGGATCAGTGTCAAGGACTCTCCTTGTGTAAATAAAGGGTGACTTGATGATAGGATAACAGCCTCTGTGAAGATATTTCACAGCAATCCCTTATTATGCCTCATTGACAGTGTAATGTTTCCTCAGCATTGTCTTTTTGACAATGTAGCACTTAGCAACAAATGTAATATTAGGGTATATAGATTCACATCAGAAGGAAACAGCATCAATCTACAGCCTGTATTAAGTTGCATGACATCAGTAGGGTTCATAATTGTCCCAATGCTACTAAGTATCCTGTATTTAAGAGAAGAGAAAGGCATGCTTCTCATTCACCTGTGACCCCCAACTGAACAACACCAACTTGCACCTTTACCACTGTGAACGGTATGACAGGTCGGCACAACATCGAGGGCCGAAGAGCCTGTACTGTGCTGTAATGTTCTATGTTCTAACAGTACCAAGATCATACATGAATCATAGATTATCTACTCAGCATGTCTACTTGCAAATGCCTCAGCCTGTCCTTTGCAGGATTGCTGTGCTTGCTAATGAGATCAGTAGAGCACAGGAATAGGCCCTACAGCCCACCATGTCTGTACAAATGATGATGCCAATCTAAACTGATCCTGTCAGTCTGAATGTGGTCCATTTCCCTCTAGTCACTACCTTTTCATGTGTCTGTCTAAATACCTCTTAAACATTGCTATCGCATCTGCTTCTATCACCTGTCGTAACAGCACATTCCAGACACTTACCACACTCTGTAAAATAACTCTCCTTGCACATCACCTTTAAACTTTTCTCATCTCACCTTAAACCTATCCTCCGCTAGTATTTGACATTCCCACCCTTTGAAAAGGATTCCAACTATCCACCTTATCCACACATTTTACATACATCTATCAGGTTGCCCCTCAACCTCCGAAGCTTTAGTGAAAACAATCCAGGCAGCATTCTGGTAAACCTTTTTTGCAACCTCTCCAAAGCCTCCACATCCTTCCTACAGGGTGGCACAGAATTGCACTCAATACTTTAAATGTGTCCTGACTAAAGTTTTATACCACAGTAATATGACTTGCCAACTTTTATACTCAATGCCCCAAGTGATGAAGATAAACATGCGTACACCTTCTTTATCATTTTATCCACTTGTATGGACACATTCAGGAGAGCTGTAGACTTTAAGTCTAGTCACTTTAAGACTTTAGTCACTGATCCGTCCACCAAATGGAACATATTTTTATACATGTCAATAATGTACCCTCCTCAATCTCCTCTGCTTCAAGGAAAATAACCCAAGTCCATATAATTTCTCTTCATAACTAAAACTCTCCAGCCCTTACAACATCCTGGTAAATCTCTTTTGCACAGTCTGCAGTGCTGTCATACCCCTTCTTTAATATGGATTCCAGAACTGCACACAATATTCTAGCTGTGGCCTAATCAATGTTTTATACAGTTCCAGAATAATCTCTTTGCCCTTAAAATCTATGCCTTGGCTAGAAAAGGCAAGTATCCCAAATGCCTTCCAAATCAAAAGATTTGAAAGAACTGTGGTTGTTGTAATCAGAAACAAAAACAGAAATTGCCGAAAAAGCTCAGCAGGTCTGTTAGTATTTGTGCAGTGAAGTCAGAGTTAACAATTCTGAGGAATTGTCACTCGACCAGAAATGTTAACTCTGATTTCTCTCCACAGATACTGCCAGACTTGCTGAGCTTTTCCAGCAGTTTCTGTTTTTATGCCTTCTTAATCATTTTACCGTCCTGCTCCATTAATTTGAGGTACCAACATACATGCACACCTTCTGATCCTCGGTGCTTCCCAGGATCCTACTGTTCATCATCTATTCTCTTGCCTTGTTGGTCCTGCTTAAATGCAGCACTTCACATTTATCCAGATTGAATTCCCTTACAGAAATGTAAGCTGTTGATAGAATTTATGTTATTAGACAAGTAATTCAGAGAAGAAAGATAGATCCAATACACTCCCTAGCAATCTAAGAATATGAATTCAGGAAATTTCACCATGAAATTGTATGAAAACCTCAGCTAGTTCACTGGAATCCTTTAGGGAAGAAAGCCTGTCATTCTCCAAAATCCAGTCTCACCCCAATGTCAAGCATAGAAAGATAAATTAAGACAGATAAAATAAAATTGGATTGAAATGGCACCAGATAAAGTAAAATTGGATTGAAATGGCACCA
Organism: Stegostoma tigrinum; assembly: GCF_030684315.1. Lineage (NCBI taxonomy): Eukaryota > Metazoa > Chordata > Chondrichthyes > Orectolobiformes > Stegostomatidae > Stegostoma > Stegostoma tigrinum. The sequence continues at coordinate 36,286,431 of NC_081370.1, forward strand.
AAAAAGCAACAAGAGAAACTCAATGTTTTATATTCACATTGTTTAAATCTCTAGCCACAATTAAACTCTGAAGAAATAAGACTCCAAACTTAATTTTAATTGCCAGAAAGGTTAATTAACACATTACATAGAAAGGTACCCTGGAATGGACAAAGATGAGACCGATCACACAAATAGATGATCTACCCAATAAGTGCAGAACTTCACAGCATTTGAAGAATTCAATGATGATGAGGCAGTCAGCAAAACGTAATATTTTCAAAATGATGTAATGACAGTTCTTGACTAAAGAATTTTAAAGTTTTGTTTTTAAACTGTGAAACTACCTTTTGCCTGAAATTATTGTATCACTTACATGTAAATAAGTGATACCATGAAGCTCACCATAACTGTGACATGAAAAATAGGCCAATAAACATTGAGCAACATAGCGCAAGTATTTCATTGAAGCCTCATGTCATTCTTTAATAAAGCAATCTTACCCTATTCCCTATGTTATAATTTACTTCTTCAAACTCCTTCTGTATGGTCTGGTCAGCTCCATCTGTACAAATCAGATCCGAGGTTAGCAACACACCAAGTCAGAAAGATCACCACTACAGTGAGATTAATAGTCACAAGGTGAATGGTCAAAATCTATACCTGGGCCGGGATGAGGAACAATGTGAAGATTATAATGTATTTAGGGAGAATGAGGAAATGAACTGATGTGTTAATGCATCAGTCACATGAACCTCCATATTAATTCTCATCATTTGGTACTTTGTATAACTCACAGCAACAATCTCCAAGCAACTAAATCTCTGCATAGAGCCACTCAAAGAGATGCTAATTAACCAGACACAGCCATGGTATCTTGTCTGGCAATGACAACAGCTGTTATATTTCTACAAGGCCTGATTGCTTAGCTTCTTTAGACATGGAAAATTATTCAGAAATACATCAGCTGTACATTAACAATTTTGCTGCTAACTTTGATCCTTCTTCAAATGGCCTGCAATTAGTACTTTAGAAAACACGGTCCAGTTTTTGCCATTGACGTATTTCTAATAAATTTGCTTTTGATCTCGAGTTCCATCAACGATGAGATCTTGTTTCAGAGTTTCAGTTGTGTGTCACTCTGTCTCAGTGTGCAGAAGTCCAAGATTTTAATCAACAATTTATGGTGAAATGAACTGCATAATTAAAGATCACACAACTACTCTTCACAGAAAATCCTCCTGCTTCCATACCTTTAAATATTGTCCCTCACCATGTATATGATTATCAAATTAAAACTGACTATAAATTAGTATTTCTCACAGGGGAGTTCATGCTTTACTTTGTAGAAATCTAATGTAAATACTGAAATATTCCCTGGAAGCTCCTGTAAATACTGACATACTCCCACAAAATCTCTGTAAATACTAGCATGCTCACACAAAATCCCCGTATATGTGGGCACATTCCTGAGGAGCCTCTGCTAATACTGATGCACTCCAAGAAACCTCTTTTAATGGTGGTGCATTCTTGAGGAATCTCCTGTAAATAATGGCACACTCTCGAGGAGTAGCTTGTAAATACTGACATACTCCCAGGAATATAGCAACAGGAAGAGAAAGTTGAGCCCCTGAGTCCATTCCACCGTTCAGTAGGGCCACAGTTGATCTGAACTTCATTTAACCATTCTTTGCTACCCTAATCTAACAAAATCCAGTCAATCTTGAGATTTAAAACTTTCAATTGACTCCCAGCTTCAACAGCTTTTTTGCAGTCTAGGAAGCTCCAGATTACCACTACCTTTTGTCTGAAGAAGAGGTTTTTGACATCAGTTCAGCTCTATTTATAACATTACTCCTGTTCATGTGGACACCCCATCATATGAGATTAGGGGGATGGGTCTGGTTGCGATTCTCTGAGGATCAGTGCGGACCAATTGGGCCAAAGGGCCTGTTTCCACATTGTAGGAATTCTATGATATGAATAAGTCTCTCAATATCTTCCCTGTAGAATTGCATTTTCATTTTATAGCTCTATTAGCTTATAGAGATCAATTCCATGATAAAACTTATCAAAGGATTCACAGCATGAACTCAACTCCTCCATTAAGTATCTGTTGTCATTTTCCAAAGTAACTGTTTATTATATTTGTTTAGAAATTAACAAATGTAAACTTTTGATTTCCAGTCTATTCACATCTGTAAACATAGGGCATTTTTTCTACAAATCTACCAAAAATAGAGACTGCCACAAAAAGCACTAGATGATTGTATCAATTTAGATAACTCACATTTGGGTAGACCAGAAAGAACCCACAGCTCTTTTCAATATCCCAGGTCCATCTATTTCAGTTTCTATCACCCTGGTGGTCACATATTATCAGATTTGTTGCATTTGAAGAGCAGGTGGATTCTCCCAAAGTTCAGACAAAAATTCTTCCCTCAACCAGCAACAATAGAAAAACAGATTAACTGGACACTTTTTACTTGATTATGAGATCGTCCATTACACAAATTAGTTACCAACAGAACAATAGTTGTATTAGACTCATTGAGGAATACGATAGGTGTTGGATATAAATAGGTCATTACTACCTGGTTTTATGTTGAACAGGCAATTATTAGCCTTCATTTAATGCATAAAATGACTTGGTGCTAATACCAGATGGGAAAGGTATTCCATTCCCTATATCAATGAGCACAAAATCCACTGAGCTATAAAACAGAAACAATAATCCACAACAATCCTCATTTATATGTCACCTTTAATGTAACAAAATATTTGCATGAACATTATCAAACTGGCACTAGGGGAGGTTACAGAGATAGGGAAAGCTGAATCTAAAGGGATGTGAAAATAAAAATAAGAACTTTGAGGTGAGGTGACATGATCTGGAAGTCCAGATAGGCTAATTAGCGTAGAATCTGAAGAGTGAACAGGCTTGGATTGAGTTGTGGATTTTGGTTGTCTCTCATAAAATATAATACAATCAAATTAACAGACCCCACATGCTATATTCTTTAAAAGAAGTTCAAAGTAGAAAATAATTGTAAAGCAACTTTTTAAAAAACATTATCCATATCTGTGTAACACAATATTTCAAGTTCTTATCTAAAATTCTATGCTTCCATTATAACCCAAACTGTTTGATTTCAAATCTGATCATTTCTCAGGGCAAAGATTTCTCTTCGTAAAAGTCTGGCATGTGATAGCTTGTAATGCTCATTTTGTTTCAGAAATTTCTTAACTGTCATACAGCACGGTAACAGACCTTTCAGCACAACTTGTCCATGCTGACCTGGTTTCTCAAACTAAACTCGTCCCATTTGCCTGCATTTCGACCATGTTCCTCTAAACCCAACAAGGGTGATTCTCAGTCTTTTCTACATACTTTGTCAAATGTACAAAGTTCCAAGAAAATGAGTATCTCTACGCATTTTCTCCTCAGATTGTCTCTTGTTTAGGATTTTCTTCAGAATATTAAACAAGTACACTTCCATATCTATTGCTTGCTCTGGCACCAAAGTTTCAGCAACTAAGGTACTTTAACTACCCTTTTTTCTTTTCTTAGCTTCTTAGGCAAATTTATTGTTCTTTTGCACTTGGAATATATAAAATGTCTGTACCCAAATAACCATCCAGAAGACTGAGATAATGGGAACTGCAGATGCTGGAGAATCCAAGACAACAAAGTGTGGGGCTAGATGAACGCAGCATCAAACAGCATCTTAGCAGCACAAAAGCTGACATTTCGGGCCTACATCCTTGAAGGGTCTAGGCCCGAAACATCAGCTTTTGTGCTCCCAAGATGCTGCTTGGCCTGCTGCGTTCATCTAGCTCCACACTTTGTTATCCCGGAGTCTGGCCTGAGAAACATTGGTAAAATTGTGACTACCACACAGTCCTTGTAGCGACAAAATTGCATCTTCCATTTTATGTGGCACTATCACTGTGCCAAATGGTATGGACTTGGAGCAGATCTAGCAACTCAAGCCTGGTCATCCCTGAATCACCATCAACCAACAACAGCAGCAGAATTATAAGCGAACACAATCCGGAAATCTCATGGTCTGGCATACCACTCTCTACTCTACCATTACCATCAAGCCAGGGGATGAATCCTGGTTCAATGTAGATTGTAGGAGGACATCCTAGAGTAGCACCAGAAATTCCTAAAACTTAGGTTGCCAACTTGATAAAGCTACAACACAGGCTTACTTTTGTATCAAACAGAATAAGCAGCAAGTGACAGACAGAGCTAAGCAATTCCACATCCCATGACTATTCACTTTATACATTAATGATCTGGACAAAGGAATTGAGGATCTTTCTGCTCTGTTTGCAGATGGCACAAAGATAGATGGAGGGGCAGGTAGTGTTGAGGAAGTGGAGAAGAAGCAGAAGGATTTGGGCAGGCTACGAGAATGACCAAAGTAGTGGCACATGGAATACAATGTTGGAAAGTGTGAGGTAATGCACTTTGGTAGGAAGACTAGAGGTGTAGACTATTTTCTAAATGGGAAAAAATTTGGAAATCTAAAACACAAAGGGACATAGGAGTCCTAGTTCAGAATTCTTAAGGTTAACATGCAGGTTCAATTGGCCGTTAGGAAGGCAAAAGCAATGTTCGCATTTATCTTGAGAGACCTGGAACACAAGAGCAGAGATGTAACTGCTGAATAGGGCTCTAGTCAGACTGCATTTGGAATATTGTGAGCTGCTCTGGGCCCCATATCTAAGAAAGGATGTGTTCGCTTTGGTGGGGGTCCAGAGGAACTTCACAAGAATGATCTTAGGAATGAAGGGCTTGTCATATGAGGAACAGTTGAGGATTCTAGGTTTGTCCTCATTGGAGTTTAGAAGGATGAGGGAGAACTTACGGAATACTGAGAGGCCTGGATCGAATATCTATCTTGCTTTCTAAATTTATCAAACTTTGACCACGTCTCATATGCATTTCATAGGTCATTTTTCACACACAGTCTGTCAATAAACTTTATTAGATTAGCCAAACCTTTCTCATTGTCCAAGTCGAGTCTCAAGCTCCAAGAATATTATACACCCTAAGCTGCCTCCAGTATGATATGACAGTGCCGAAGCTTTACACTGCTTGTTCTTGCTGATCTCTAAGTCTTCATTTTCCCTTGATCATAAAGCTCAACTTCATACAACATCAGTATAAAATCATATCCCAACACTTTACACTTGGTTTCAGGCATACTTCGCAAAAATATCTCAAACTACACCCTTTTGTTGGAAAAGAACTGTTTTTTCCAACTTTCACATTTAGGCAACTGTCTTCTGTTACAAATATCAAATTAGATTTGATGAGAAAACTAAGATATCCTGCTTTGTGGATAGAATTTAATGACTACTCAGTCCTACAACTCCTTCCACTCCCTGGAATTCCAGGTAGTGCCAAAATATGAAATTCCCTCATCAACCTGTTGAGACATATTATTACTCACCTTGAGAACTGGTAGAACTTGAACCTAGGCTTCTTAACCCAGCGGTAGGGGCACTTGCACTGCACCACAAGAGCTTTTACTTCCAATGTATGTTTTTTAACCTGTTTTTCCTAATCATCCTGTTTAGAGATGTCATTACACACATCTGGAGCAGGTGGTACTTGAACCCAGGTCTCTCGTTCCAGGGGTAGATACACAATCACTTTGCCATGTAGTGCTCCACTTCCAAAATATATGCTCAGGCTTGTCTCTTTTTAAATTTAAATAAAGACATTAACAAACTTAATAAGTCTGTAGGCATTTTTTTGAGCTCAGTAAACAGAAATATGTGAATTGTAACATTTAGAGCTCATTCAGTTCTAAGAGTTGTTAGTTGGCTACATTCATTTCTGATCAGCAGTAGTGGAGGGGCTTATGGCAAGGTTTTCAATAGGTCACTCAAGACAGCAGTCTCTGAAGAGCAGTGAAAAAACTAAGTAGGTGAAGGGAAATCAAAAGGCAAATGGAGACTTGTAGACTTCATGTTAGGAGTGCAGCAATTAGCAATGCTGCTGGGAAGGCAGCTGAATGTCACAGATTGTGTCTGTTGGGACTTCAGTGAAGAGTCAAGAGCAATTGGATATCCCTGTCTGTCATCACACAGGAAGAAGTTCTGAGAATTATTAGGCAGCAAAGAGTCACAATCAGGCTCTGTGCTATGGTAATCTGTAAGGGCCTCAGAAAAAGCTTGTAAGCATTGATACTTCAGTACAGCAAAGAGAGATGTTGAAAATCTACAAGCAATATTTGCTGGATGCCACTTAGCAAGATTAGAGCTCTTCAAGAAACCTTGAGGTAATTCTAGCTTAGTGGAACTAGCCGTTGGTGAGGATGCTTTTGAATGAGTAATGGAGCGTAATTTTCGAGCTGTGGGGAGCTTGGACCCAGATGATCAACCAGAGTGGGAACAGGCGTGGAGGCAGCCCATAGTAGAACAGCTCTTCAGAAGGAATTTCAGGACCAGAAAATTATAATCGCTTGTGATGTTTAATGAGATTTGATGGAGGGAACTTTTGAGAAATTTGTGGCATCTATTGCAGGACAAATCCAACCCAGCCAATTACTGTCCCATAAGTCTACTCTCGATAATCAGTAAAGGGATGGAAGGTGTTGTCAACAGTGCTATCAAGCAGCACCTGCTCAGAAATAACTTGCTCAGTGATGCCCAGTTTGGGCTCCGCCAGTGCCACTCAGTTCCTGATGTCATTACAGCTTTGGTTCAAACATGGGCAGAATAGCTGAATTCCAGAGGTGAGGTGATAGCGATATCAAAGAGCCCTAGCAAAACTGGTGTCAATGGGTATTAAGAGGCAAATGCTCTGGTAGTTGGAGTCATACCTGGCACATAGGAAGTTGGTCATGGTTGTGGGAGGTCAATCATCTCAGCTCCAGGACATCTCCACATGAGTTCTTCGGGGTAGTGTCCTAGGCCTAGCCATCTTCAGCTGCTTCATCAATGATCTTCCCTCCATCATTATATCAGAAGTGGGGATGCCTGCACAATATTCAGCAGCATTCGTGACTCCTCAGATACTGAAGCAGTCCCTGTTCACATGCAGCAAGATCTGGATAACATCCAGGCTTGGGCTGACAAGTGGCAAGTGACATGAGTGCCACACAAATGCCAGGCTATGACCATCACCTATAAGAGACAATCTAAACACCATCCCTCGACATTCAATGGTGTTACAATCACTGAATCCCCCACTATCAACATCCTGGGGGATACCATTGACCAGAAACTCAACTGGACTCACCACATAAACAGAGTGGCTACAAGAGCAGGCCAGAAGCTAGGAATGCTGTGGCGAGTAACTTACCTCCTGACTCCTCAAAGCCTGTCTACCATCTACAAGGCAGAAGTCAGGAGTGTGATGGTATACTCCCCACTTGCCTGGATGAGTGCAGCCCCAACGACACTCAAGAAGCTTGACAATTTCCAGGATAAAACAGCCCACTTGATTAGCACTACATCCACAAGCATCCCGTCCCTCCACGCCGACACTCAGGAGTAGCAGTGTGTACTATGGGCAAGATGCACTGCAGAAATTCACCAAAGATCCTCAGATGGCACCTTCCAAACCCACAACCACATCCAACTAGAAGGACAAGGGCGTCAGACATATGGGAACACCACCACTTCCAAGTTCCCCTCCAAATCCCTCATCATCCTGACTTGGAAATAGATCACCATTCCTTCACTGTCGCTGGGTGAAAATCCTGGAATTCTCTCCCTAATAGTATTGTGGGTAAACCCACAGCAGGAGGACTGCAGCAGTTCAAGAAGGCAGGTCACCACCACGTTCTCTGTCAGGGACACACACATCCCACAAATGAATAGAAAAAAAATCTGTCATGATTGTTTTTGCTATGCGCTGTGGGACATTTGATCACTATTACCCATTTTACCACATGCTAATTCTGGGTATCAGAATGCTAGTTGTACATGGACTGTAGATCATATTACTGTTCTAACATTGAATAGAAAAGATTTTTGTTATTTGTTTAAAGCTCTGGAATCATGTATCTTAATTGTCTTAGTTCCCTGGTCTACTTCAAAACAAAAGTTACTTGTCCCTATCCATATTGTAACATAAATTTGTGGTTTGGTTCATGACTGTAACACCCAATGTTAACATTGAGTTCTTAACATTCAGGCTGGTGGCAGCAATGGAGTTAAAACTGGATTTCATCTTTCACTATATCTTCAATGACCTAAAACTGTACGCACATTCTTTAATCCTCTGAAGTCTGTTGTCCTTTTCCAGCAGCTGTTTTATGTTCTATAATCTAACCCAATCGCCAGAGATATTTCTTCTCTTGAATGTGGTTATTTCTGGAAGGATAATCCATTTACTTGAAGTGAGACATGAAGATGAGGTGACCGCTAACGTTTCAAAACATCGCTCTTGTAAGATTTGACAGATGCCAGAAAAACAGAGAAAATAAGATACAGCAAAGTTCCCTAATTCCATACAGACTGCAAAACACAAATATATTTTTAGTATTTCCTCTGATTCTTGCCTCTCGTAATCCTAAAGTTCAACTGCTATTTAATTGGTGGCTGTGCCTTCCATGGTCTGAGCCCCAAGCTCTGAAACTCTACCTAAAATCTCTCCTCCTTTCAGGAAGACTTTAAAACTAATCTCTTCAACCAAGCTTTTGGTCATCTGTTTTTGCAAAGTGCCTTGGCAAGTTACATTTTGATAAACGCATTATATCAAATGCAAGTTGTTCTTATTGAGACCAGGGAGGAGCAGAAAACCTTGGGGGTATCTTCATGCCAAATCTCACCCTATTTGACCCTTTAAGAAATTTCCCTCAAAGTGGAGTAGATGTTACAGTCATGCCGCACAGATAAGTCCATTCTACCAATTCATTTCTCAAACTTTTTGTACAATTATTGCTACACACAGGGGCAGACTGGAGCATATTTCTGGCATCCAGTGTTGCGAGGGCAATTGGAGACAGATTTTAGAGTTTAAAAAGTGATGGCAGATGGTCTGTTTTCCAACAAACACACAACAAATTTGATGAATTCAACAGTAAATTAGGAGATTTGAATGCATGGGACATCTCTCAATCAACCACCTTCATCCACTTTGCTTGAATTTCCATTGATAAGTTTTGTAGACACCCATTGTTAATGTTGTTCACGTTCATCGTGAAAAATTCACAGAGAAAGACCTTTCACAGATAGCTCATCTTTCAGAACCTCAGCAGTTCTCAAAGCATTTTTCAGCCAATCAAGCAATTTTGAAATGTACACCACCGTTGTGTGAAATTAAGCAGCCAATTTGGGATCAGCAAGCAATCACAAGTAGCAATGTGACAATGATCAACATCTGTTTTCCAGATGTTGGCGGAAGGGTAAATAAGTCAGGACACCGAGGGGAACTCAACTTCCCTTCTTCAAATTAGTGCCCATGAAATCTTTAACATTCACCTGAGAGGTGAAATGGGTTTTGATTTAATGGCTAATTTAAAATATGGCACTATCAACAATGCAGCACTCCCTGTCAGTGTCAGCCTGAACTAAGTGCTTAAGTTCAGGGTGGAACTTGATCCCATGACATGCTGACTCAGAGGTGAAACTTACACCGAGTTCTGTTTGCATTTCTTGTTTGGTATTACTGGTGATAAATACATTATTATTATACAACAGAATAAAGTGGCTGCTCTATTTTTGAGAAGTAATTTTTCCTCTGCTTTATATTTTAGCATGATTCTTCAGTCTGGTTTGAGAACCACACTAAGAAGTTATGAAATACAAATTACAGGTGAAGGTTAAGCATTGTAGGCATTTACTTTTGTTATAATAAAATTCTTCTCTGAAGGAAAGACAAGGAAATGTTGCAGAATGCTGGGATGTCTAAAGCTCGTCCTTGGAAGGGGTATTGTTGTTGCTGATTTTCTTACCATTCACATGGAGGTTGTCCTCAGAGCCTGAGCAATTTTGTTGTTTCTCAAGAAGCATTCTTGAGCCATGCTGGGTATTGGATACAACGGAGGGATAAGGTTCCATTGCCTAAATCATATTGAAGTTTCATCAGAATTTCCAACTTATTCCAGATTAAACCAACAGTATACTTTATAGATAGTGGGAACTGCAGATGCCAGAGATTCTGAGATAACAAGGTGTAGAGCTGGACGAACACAGCAGGCCAAGCAGCATCATAGGAGCAGGAAAGCTGACGCTTCGGGCCTATACCCCTCTTCAGAAAAGTCTGAACAAGGGTCTAGGCTCGAAGTGTCAGCTTTCCTGCTCCTATGATACTGCTTGGCCTGCTGTGTTCGTCCAGCTCTACACCTTGTTATCTCAGTGTACTTTATATTTGGTTTTGGAAAGAAATATAAAAGATGAAGGCAAAATTCAGTGGTGTGGTAGTATGTTCGTTATATTACTGAATTAGTGCTCTAGGCCTTGTTTTAGAGAAATAAGTTAAATCTCTGTGTGTCTGTACACAGCTGGGGAATTTAAAATCGATCAAACAAATGTGGAATAATAATGGTGACCATGAAACTATCAGATTTCATTTACAAAATCTGTTCACGAATGTCATTTCACGGGTGAAATCTTCCATCCTTATCCAGTTTTGTCCAAACCTATGGCAATGTGGTTGACTCTGAAACGGCCAAACAAGCCATTCATATTCCATAAGACCATAAGATATAGGAGTGGAAGTAAGGCCATTCAGCCCATCGAGTTCACTCCGCCATTTAATCATGGCTGATGGGCATTTCAACTCCACTTACCCGCACTCTCCCCGTAGCCCTTAATTCCTTGCCAGATCAAGAACTTATCAATCTCTGCTTTGAAGACATTTAATGGCCCGGCCTCCACTGCTGTCCGTGGCAATGAATTCCACAGGCCCACCTCTCTGGCTGTAGAAATGTCACCTCATTTCTGTTCTAAATTGACCCCCTCTAACTCTAAGGCTGTGCCCACGGGTCCTAGTCTCCCCGCCTAATGGAAATAACTTCCCAGCGTCCACCCTTTCTAAGCCATGCATTATCTTGGAAGCTTCTATTAGATCTCCCCTCAACCTTCTAATTTCTAATGAATACAATCCCAGGATCCTCAGCCGTTCTTGGTACTGTTCAGTCTGAAATTATCCCTCTTACAACTTCCAAAAAGTAACATTGTGGTGCACAGCTCAATAATGTGCTGCTTTGAATTTCAAGTTGCCAAATACCTTTTTGATGTTCTAATTATAACATTCTGAACTGAAACTTCCATTTCAATTTACATAGTTACATGATTGAACAACTATTTTGTCTCTTGCAAAGGAAAAATGGAAGTTTTTAAAATGTCAGAGGGCCACATTGATTTCCACTTGTATACTTGAAAACTTAGATTCTACCGTTAAAGAAAGGACAAAACAAAGGACCACCACAGAACACCAAGACATATGGTAGATGAGTGAACCAAGCAGACTACATCACTTTCCTCTTACAATCTGGGCTGTAGGCTGACAAACAAAGAAATACCCTTAACCCAGCCCAGTTTTGAGCACCAAAATTTGAACATTGCTGGGAGAAAAAGACACATACAACAAAGTTTCACCAGTTAATTTCTCAGAGCAATGTACCGACTGCACAGGTTTTAACATTCACTCATTGCGTTTGTTGAAATTTAAACGAAACAATTATCCTTGTCCCTGGGTTTTAATCAACTTTGAGTTGAGATAGATACTATCCACAATCAGGTGGCAGAGCAGGCTTGATGAGCCAAAGGCCTAATTCTGCTCCTTTTTTTATAGGCTGTCTTGGGGCTCACGAAAAAATGTGGAATTAGTCCAGCAGAGTTTTATGCCTTTGAGAACAGACTAAAATGCTTTTTCAAAGAAAGGTTCCGTAACCAAGCATCCAACAAGTAAATATATATTCGTGGGCAAAGGTACTGAGCATCTTTCTTGGCGAGTGTTTAGATCCCTGAAAGTCCCTGCAGCTGCAGTGAACCCTTTGCTAGTCCTACATTACAGAGCAGTAATATCAGGTGATTTGAGTTCTACCTGCTGCCCTTTTGGGCTTTGATTCCTTTTGCAACCCTTGTTGCTGCTGCAGTTGGAAGATCCCTGCCACAGTTAGAATTCCCCCTTGTGACCCCTATCGCTGATGACGTTCATCCCTGTTCCCTTTGCAGTTAGAATGTCCTTGCAGTCTCCATTGTGGTTAGAAGCCCTCTGCTTATTGGTTCCCAGGAGATGATATAGCTGAAGCAATATCAGTGCAGGCAGCAACTGTCTTTGTGTAAAATCACTTACATATAAAGACCATTTTGAAAATTAAGCACCTGAATGACAGTCTTAAAAGTGCAAGAAAAATAAAACAGCTGGATTACTCTATTGGCCCCTTTCAACCTGCTCCACTATTCAACAAGATCATCTGATTTCTCCAACTCTACTTTCACACACTATCATCAATTCCTTTTGCATGCAAACCTATTAATCTTACCTTTGAATATACTCAATGACTGAGCAACCACAACTCTGTGGTAGAGAAAGGGAAACTTGCACCTGTGCCTTTCATGAACAGAATGTCCCAATGTATCTTGCTGCATATTAGGTATGTTTGCACTGTGCTATGAATCCAAGAAATACAGCAGTAGGCTTCCCAAATAAGGCAACTTTAAAGCAGATGCTTCTTTTCTGCATTTCTCTCCTCTCACTTCTCTTTTACCTGACCCGATCAGTATATTCTTCCAAAGACACTTGTTCGGCTTCCTCCTAAATGCACCAATGCCGTTCACGTGAACTGCTAATTGGGCTAATGGTACGACATTCTAACCAACCTTTGGGGAAAATGTTTCTCCTGAATTGCTGATTAGATTTATTTTCTCATTTTCGAAGTATCTACAACTGCTCAATTTGTTGTTTCCCACAATTTGGTACAGTTCCCTGCATGTACCCATCAAACACCACCTTGATTATTATGACCTATTCTGGAGTAAAGAACCATAACCAGATTTTTTTTAAAAATGAAATAGTATTCTTCCACTGAATCTGGACTTTGATGGTTTGAGCAGCATTTGTTGGTCATTGCTAATTGTCTTCAAAGGACGGTGGTGAGATGACTTCAACCACGTGCCAACCACTGTAGTCCATAGGTACACACTGAGTGCTGTTAGGAAGGGATCTCTGGGATTTTGACAGTGAAAGTAAAAGAACTATTATTCATCCTTGTGATGAATATATGGTTCCAGAATGGACAAGTTATAAAAACAAAATACTGAGAATGCTGGAAGTCTGAAACAAACACAGAATGCTGGTAAAAACTCAGCAGGTCTGCAAGATCTATGGATAGAAACAGAGTTAATTCGAGCAGTTTTGAGTAGTCATACAATACTTGAAGCATTAACTCAATTCCTCTCCACAGATGCTGCCAGAAATTCCAGTACCAATTTGAGAATCATCTTTGCATTTGTATTTACAATGTAGTTATAATGCTTTTTATAATTTGAAAGCCAGAACAATGTGCATTGTACTTCAATTTAATGTAGGAAAGATCCATCAGTTTTTCTTTACTTTTGACAGTTGGTGTCCGCAGAACCAACAGGCAATATTCATCTACTGGTGAAATACAGAATCACTGATTTTTAATGTTTTTTTTAAATGGATGTGATTTGTAATAAAGCTGCAATTTTTTCCAGAGAGAATTCGAATTGATAGCATATTCTATTCTTAGATTGGTGCTTTCAGTAGTCAAAAAAAAAGTAAAACATTTGATTTTACATTCAGAAACCCTTTGATGAGTATTTGGCCTGAAGCAAAGTTGGCCATCCTGTATAAACGCATATGACCTTGCAAATAGACGGAGTAAGCTCAAGCTTTCTGGCCCACCCCAAACCCTTGTTCACTATACGTTCTGCTAAAAGAAAATTCCTTTACGTCAAAGGGATGTGCAGTATATAGGTTGGAGGATTAATTTTGTATGTGTTATGCCCACAAACATTGTAATACTACACTGTATGTGATCTGTCTATAATAGGCATTGAGATTAAATGGCTTTGAGCTACTAAATTCCATGGTGAAAACTGAACACATCGTACACATAGCAGTCAGCAGTCTAATAACTTGCTGTTTGTACTAAGGATGGAGAAGCAATGAAAAGCTTCAAATTGTATCAGTGATAATGGGAACTGCAGATGCTGGAGAATGCAAGATAATGAAATGTGAGGCTGGATGAACACAGCAGGCCCAGCAGCACCTCAGGAGCACAAAAGCTGACGTTTCGGGCCTAGACCCTTCATCAGAGAGGGTCTAGGCCCAAAACGTCAGCTTTTGTGCTCCTGAGATGCTGCTGGGCCTGCTGTGTTCATCCAGCCTCACATTTCATTATCTTAAAAGCTTCAAATTGTTAGTTTTGCTCATAGGACCAAGTGTTTTTCTTCGCAGAACTATGCAGTTTTTCATTTCTTCTACAGATGGAGCAAAAGGTGTTTTTATTTTTGATATTTCAAAAAGAACTGATTTACGATCCTGATGGCACACGAATGGCATGGCAAGCCAAAATTTACAATTATATTACTAAAGTTTTATTTTTCAATTTATTTTATACCCTATATGCAGTAGCTGGTGCAACATCAAGTAAAACTTAATTGTTTGGTAATAAGAAAATGAGCCTTGTTGAAATAAGGCTTTCTCAAAGCGTTTTGTCCACATTCATCAAGAAAATTCACAATTCAAACATGTAAATGTTTGTTTGCACATTTAAAGGTAGTTCTCCTATTACGCGATAGCTGTGTTCTTACATGACCTTGTGCTAGAGAAAATGCAGTTATAGGGAAATCACTACACCTGTATAGCAAGAAAGTAATTCATCACCATCTTCTCAAGGAAAATTAGGAATTGACAATAAATGTAGGCCTTTGCACATTCCAAGAAAACAACACAAGTTAAAAAATTACTAAGATTACTAAGACAAACATAAAATAAAAAGTGCTCAATTTATACACATACCATAAATATTACATTAAGAATGTGTTCCTTCCTTGTCACACCATATCTTGCTATCATGTTCTGTTGTCATCACTTTTGCTGTAATAGTCACTGCCATACTCAAAATATTCAGCAAATTATAAGCAAAGGTAATTTCAGTAAATTAAGTTTCTCATGTTCAAGTAAGGTTTAAGTAAAAGCAAAACTACAAAGATTATATGGTTTGTAATTGTTCAAATAATCCCAACTATAAATTGGGCTCTTGTGCCTTTGTCTACCTTCATTATTTGAAGGTCTTGGCCACTTGCTAAGTTTTACTCCCCCCAGTGTCTTGCTCACAGACCAATGACTGTGTAGGTTGAAGGTTAATCCTACATCTCAACACTGACAGTGTGCTCAATTTGATTAGATACATTGGTATCACTTTGACAGAACATGTGTTAAAATATTTTCCTCAGTCTTTGACAGAATCTGTTTGGTTGCTTTTACAAATTATAAAGTTTTATAAAATACTGAGAAGTTGAAATAGTAACAGGAGGATGACGTTTAGTTTCTACGGCCTGATCCACTACTCAATAAGATCTTTGCCGTTCTATGGCCATGCATGCTCCATTGCCCCACATCTCTGAATACCTTTGCTTAACAAAAAAATGCAATCAATCTCAAATTTACAATTAACAATTGGTCCAGAACTGCTGCACCTGTGGAAGAGACTTCCAAACTTCTACCATTCTTAGCATAGAGATGTTTCCTAATTTCACACCTGAAAGGTCTGACTCTGATGTTTAAACAATGCACTCTAATCCTACTTTCCCTAAACAGCAGAAATAGTTTCCCTTTAACTACTCTAACAATTCCCTTTAATATCTTGGAAGCTTTAATCCAATCATCCCTTACTTTATGTTACACTCTAGGGAACACAATCTTGGCTTGTACAGTCTCTTGCAGATAGCAAGAACTGCAGATGCTGGAATCAGAGACAACACAGAGACCTGGCCCAAAACATCAACTTTCCTGCTCCTCTGATGCTGCCTGACCTGCTGCATTCCTACAGCTGCACATTGTGTTGGAGAATTTCTGGTAGTTTAACCCTTTGGAGTCCAGGTATCTCAAGTTTAATACAAGTGATACTCGAACTAGTCACTAAACAATATTTTCAATTTTCTGAACTATTGCTGGGTCGACCAAGCATCGAGGGTTATTTATGTCCTCCTGTTCATCTTCCTAAACCTTTTGAGACTCACCTGTCCTCTCAGGTGGATGTAAACATTTTCATGGCACTGTTTTGAAGAAGAACAGAGGAGATATTTTGGCATCTTACCCAATATTTATCCCACAACTAATACTAGTAGAGTAGGCTATCATGTCACTTAGCCCATTGACATTTGTGGAATTTTGTTGTGTGTAAATTAACTGCAACTTTTCTACCATTCAACAGTGGACAGACCTTCAAAAGTACTTAATTGACTAAAATACCTGTACTTTGGAGCATCCTGAGGTTATGAAAGTTATACACATACAGCAAAGTGGCAGCCATAGTTTATTTCACACCACTGCAATTTGCAATATTCCAGGAATGTTATTAACCCATGCTCTCAACAGCACGATCAAAACAATGAGTAATCAGCTAAATTAGGGGCAATATGCAGCAGATATATTTAATATTACAGGACATAAACCTTGGTGTACACGTTAACAGTAAATTCAAAAGGAAATTGGGAATGGAGATCAATAAGGCAAGAAAATTATGATTCTGAAAGTAAGGTGTGATCATGAACAACAAAATGATGTCACAAGCGCAACGCATGAAGCAGGTTACTTCTGCTCATACAGTTTAACACAGATTGTGCATAAAGTTAAAATCACTCACAGTATTGTGCAGAAATCAAAGGTGGCCAAAGCATTTATAGCTTTTTGATCAATGTCTCCTATTCACAGCAGTCAAGTTTAAATTCTACTCTTTTGAGCCTTTTCTAAGTTTTCTTTTTATTCGATACTTGGGATGTGAAGGTCAGTGGCAACTCCAGCACTTACTGCTCATACCTAACTGCACTTCAGAAAATGGTGGTGAATGTGACCTTGACCCAGTGTGTGGATTAGATGCATTAAAAGTCCTTTTAGGAGATCCAGAATGCCTAGCCAGTGGTAATGAAGGAACAATGGTATATTTGCAATTTAGGATGGTATGAGAGATTCAGGGGTGATTGTCTTCCCTCGCATTTGGCGTCCTTGTTTGTCTCAGTTACAGATTGACAATTTAGGAGGTGCTGTTAATTGAGAATTGGCAAATTTCTATATTGCATCTCGTAAATGGGACATCCTGCTGCCATATGTGCTAATGGTAAATTGAGCAAATCTTTAAAGGTACTGGGTAGATACTACACAGGCAGGTTATTTTATCCCAGATGATGACGAGCATCTTGAGTGTAGTTGCAGCTGGATTCCTTTGGTCAAGGTTCCTGACATATACCTTGTTGATTACATAGAAGCTTTGAAGTGTTCTGAAGTTTTCCACTCATTGCTTAGAGCTCTTGTGTCACAGTGGTAGTGCCCTACCCCTGAACCAGGAGGTTCAGGTTCAAGTCCCACCTGCTCCACATGTGTGTCACAACCTCTCTGCAAAGGCTCATGTACAAAATACACAGTCCAAGTTCTATACTTGGAGACATGCTCAAAACGTGTGGTCCAATTCAACTCCCACAACAATGCTAGCTCACAGGCTCTGGGGTAATGGTAGCAACTTCACTTCGCATTTTACATTCGCAGAGAATGACTGAGTCTCCCCTTGTTAGACATCATCACTCCCCAGTATTAATGTGGTTTAGATGTTATGGATCACCTGTCAGTCCAAGTATGGATGTTACCCAAATTCATCATGAAAAGAGTTGTGAACGTAACTGAACAGCATGAAATCACTCATGAATAGCCCCAATTCTGACCCCATAACGCAAGGAAAATCACTGATGAAGCAGTTGCCGTAATGATTCCCCACCACCACCCATCCTCCCACCACCCCCATGGAACTACTACCGTGGTGTCCTGGACTGCGGGTATTAATTCATGGAAATGGTCACATTTGTAAATACTGGGGCAAAAAATTCAAACCCAGAATTGGTGAAGCTGATTGCTGAATAATCATAAAAGCGAGGTCAATTGGCAACACAACTGCAACTGTTTACACAAGACTGCTGGGATTACAACAAATTGAGGGTATCTTAATCTTTTTCTAAAAATCTAAAATTGTATATATTTAACAATTAACTGAAAGTTATTGTTTGCATTCAGGGGTCTAAGCAAGGGTACACAAACTATTCACTATGTATAGTTAGTTAATTGAGGATTTTAGCTTGAACATGTTTCTCTGTAACTGAGATTTGCAAACTCCTTAGTTCAAGAGCATAATTTTTCAGGGCAACCTGATAATGAATGCAACTTGTACAGATTGCTGGGAGTTTGGTGAATCATGGAAATGTTAATCTCTTTCTAAAAATTTAAATTTGTTTGTACTAACAC
Source organism: Stegostoma tigrinum (assembly GCF_030684315.1). Classification (NCBI taxonomy): domain Eukaryota; kingdom Metazoa; phylum Chordata; class Chondrichthyes; order Orectolobiformes; family Stegostomatidae; genus Stegostoma; species Stegostoma tigrinum. The sequence goes on from NC_081370.1 coordinate 36,304,870, forward strand.
TAAACTGAAAGTTTCAATTCAGGACCAGGAAGCTGAGTCAGGATGGCAAAAGTTTGGTGAATTGAAGGAATTAAGTGACCAGGTTCTCCGTCACTTAAGTTTTCAATTTATAGGCACAAGAGAAGGAGCTGGTTGGTAGTTAATTTTACTTTCTACTCTCTAATCTCTAATTTATAATAAATTACTCAGAAGTGAGTATAGCAGGACAGCTTAGTCACACACAATGCCCATCCAATGGCATGTGGGAAGTTGTGGACACTTCACCTGACCTATACAAGCACATGTGCATGAATTGTCACCAGCTGTAGAACCTTATGCTGGAATCACTGTGGTGCATCTTTGAGGCAGATGGTTGTGTAGATAGCATATTTAGGGTTTCACAACACTGCTGAGGAGTACGCAGGCGAATAGGGGATGGGTCATTGCAGGCAGTCCAGGAGATCCAGGCAGCTCTTCTACAACAATGTGCTGAATAATTGGTTTTCCATTCTGGGTACGGGTGAGGGTAATGGTTGTCAAAGGAGTGAAGGGAGAACCAGCCTGTGGTATAGTGGGTGGCTCACTTATACACGATGGAAAGAAGAAGGGTTAGAACAGCAGTTACAACAAAGGACTTGTTATTTAGGGGAACACTGGGATTTCTGCAGCCATAGGTGTGACGCCAGGATAGTATATTGTTTCTCTAGTGCTGGTATTAAGGATGTCATGGTGACTTAAGGGGGAGGGTGATCACCCAGAGGTCATGGTCCACATTGATACCAACAACATACATAGGGAAGGCTGGTGTGGTCCTGCAGAATCAGAATGAGGGAGCCAATTATTAAATTAGCAATCAGGACCTTGAAAGTAGTAGTATTCATATTACTCCCAATGCCACATGCAAGTAAGTTCAGAAGCGAGAGGAAAAGGTAGATAAATGATGTGACTAGAAAGATGGTGTAGGAAAATAGCACCTGCACAAGCTGGATAAGTCGTGCCTGAAAAGAAGTGCGACTGAGTTCCTTGTGTAGCATTTTGCTAATGCTGTTGGAGTGGGTTTAAGATAAAATCAGCAGGGCTGTGAGAATAACCAGAGAATATTATAGGGGAATACTGGAGTGCACTAAATACTTGGAGAGATAGATTGTACAAGAATAGGGAATTGTAAATTAATAGATGAAATTGGAATAAGGGAGAAATTAAAACATTTTAAATCAGGGTTACCATTGTATGTGAATGTGTGGTGTATATAAATTAGAGAGTTACTGTTGCCTTGTGGAATTATGATGACATGGCAAAAACAGAGACAAGAGTCAAGTAAAGGAAAGACTAGTTGTTAAGTATTCCAGGTTAAAATGTTTTCAGCTAAGAAAGGAAAGGGAAAGGAAATGTAAGAGGGGTGGTGTTATTTGTTAAGGAGAACATTGCAATGTAGAGAAAGATGATGTGCCAGAGGATTAAAGGTTAGAATCAATTTGTCTAAAGTAGCATAAACAATAGGCCACTGACTAGTGACAAAGATGTAGAGGGCAAATTTGCAAGACAATTACAGGCAGTTTAAAACATCATAAAATAACGAAGGACTTTAATTAAAGAAATTTAGACTGTATTTAGGGAATAGTGATCTTGTAGAAAAGAACAATGAACAATGCAGCGTAGATATAATTAACTGGAAGACAATCCAGTTCACCAGGAAGAGAGCTCAGCCAGGCAAAGTGGAGCAAAAGGTTGATGGTGAAAACTGTAGTTGAGTAATACCCTACCTTCAAAGATTTGGCACAACCAAGGTGTATTCCTCTGAAATTGAAAGGTAGAGCAAGCAAGCCTGAAATAACTGGAGTTAACATTCAGAAGAGAAAGTGTGTTTATGCCAGGGGTCAGGTATAAAACATAATTGAGAGCCAAGCTGAATATAGAAACATCATAGGGTAATGAATAAGCAAATGGAGTGGTAAAGAGGGAAAATGAAAGACAACTGATGGCTGAAATAAAACGGAATCCCAAAATTTTCTTTAGACATATAAGTAGTAAAAAAAGTGGCAAAAGAAAGAGCAAGGCTGAATAGGAGCCAAAAAAAGGATCAAAAAGGGATGTACAAATGGATGCAGGAGGCAGGCTGAATACTTAAATGAGTCCTTTGCTGCCAGACTTGCTGAGTGATGTCCGGTATTCATAGCTCTTTGTTTTTTTTTAACATTTTGCATCTGTTTTTACTAAGGAAGCAGATGCTACTCAAGCCAAGGTGAAAGAGGAGGAAATGTAATCATTATAAAAGGTTCTAAATTGATAAGAAGGCAATATCAGCTAAGCTGTTACTACTTAAAAGGTTACAAGTCACCAAGTTCAGATAAGGTGCATTCAAGTTTACTGAAAAAAATGAGTATGGAAACTTCAGAAGCACTGGCCGTAATTTTTCAGTCTTCTGTGCCAAGTGACTGGAGAATTGCAAACATTATGCCTTGTTTGAAAAAGAATATAAGGTTACGACCAGAACAGGACCAGTCAATACAACCTTCAGTGGTGAGCCAACTTCTAGAAACTATAATTCATGATAGAATTAATAGTTACATGAGCAAATATAGGTTAACTAAGAAGAGTCAGCATGGATTTTTACGGGGAGAATCATGTTTAATGAACTTGTTTTTTTTTAAGGGTTAATTGTTAAAATTGATGAGGGCACTGCTGTTGATGTGGTTATATGGACTTCCAAAAGACATTTAATATGATGTTACACACAGGCTTGTGAACAAAGTTAGAGCTCGTGGAATAAAAGAAACATTAGCAATATGGATTCAAAACTGACAGAGTGATAAGAAACAGCAAATAATGATTAATGAGTACTGGGGCTAGAGGAAGGTTTGTAATGGACGTGAGTACTGGGACCCCTGCTTTCCTGGTACATTACTGATCTAGACCAATTTGTACAGGGGACAATACAGTTGGAGAATGATACAAACTTGGAAATGTGCTAAACCGTGAGGACAACAGTGCGGAACTTCAAAGCAGCATTGGCAATTTGATGCAATATGCAAAGAAGCATGAGGTAATATATTTTGGTTGAAAGAACAAGGAGAAACAATTAAAGTAACGCGAACTACTTTAAAGGCTGTGCAGAAACGGGGACCTGGGAATATATGTGCACGTCATTAAATATGGCCAAAAGAACTGCAGATGCTGCAAATCAAGAACAAAAACAGAAGTTGCTGGAAAAGCTCAGCAGGCCTGGCAGCACCTTTGAAAACAAAATCAGAGTGTACATTTCGGGTCCAGTGATCCTTACTCAGAACAGTTCTGAACTGTTCTAAGGAAGGGTCATTGGACCCAAAAAGTTAACTCTGATTTTTTCTTCACAGATGCTGCTAGACCTGCTAAGCTTTTCCAGAAACTTCTATTTTTGTTCATAAAATGTGGCAATGTCCAGTTAATAAAGCACACTATATCCTAGGCTTCATTTATAGGAGTGGAGAGTACAACAGCATGAAAGTTATGGTCAACTTGTAAAAGACAGTAGTTAGTCTGCAGCATAGTTCCGGGCTCTACACCTCAAGAAGCATGTGAATTCATTGGAAAGAGTGCAGCAGGACTTTATGATCAATAGTTAAAGGAATGAGAACTTTAATTATGTAGATTAACTACACAAGTTGGGACTGTTTTCCTTGGACAGAAGAAGGCTAAGAGGAGGTTTGATAGAATTGATCAAAATCACGAGGGGTCTGAACTGAGTTGACAGGCAGCAAACTGTTCCCAATCATAAAATGACTGAGAATGAAAGAGCAAAGAAATAAAACAGTAATTTGCAAAATCTGGAATGCATTTTCTGGAGGTCTGGTGGAAGCAGGTTCAATCAAAGCATTCAAGAGAGCATCAGATGATTATCTGAATATAGAAACAATGTGCAGGATTATAAGGGATATAATGGTTACAAGGAAAAGATAGTAAGAACTGCTGATGCTGGTTACAAGGAAAAGATAGGAGATTGTCACAAAGTCATAACATTCATGCGAACAACTGATGTCAGTAAGATGAGATGAATAGCTTCTTCCTGCACCATAACATCAGTGAATCTGTGAAATGATGGAAACTACAGCCCATCGACTCCTTTATTGGTAAAGAAACGATTTACATTCATACAGGAAAACATTTCAAAGGTTACACAGTCTCTAATACTGTAATTATAAGGTATACCCTCTAACTCCAGCTAGGGGGTATTCACTCTACAAATGAGGGATCATAAAATGTCAAACTAAATGTATCATTATTCCGTTACCCTGAAGTAACAGTGAGTTGTTTGCACTAAGCTGTCTCATGGAAAGATTTCTCAATGGCAAAAGGTCACAGCTGCAATATCTGATGATCTTCTTTTCAAAGATCATCCTTGTTCTTCATGTTTTCCCATACATCATCATCATAAAAACAATTTCCTCCACATCCTTCGAAGTAAACTTAATTAATCTATAATGTATTAAAGAAATCTGTATATACACCAAGGCAACTCTGTTATAAATTCTTATAGTTATATTTGATGGGTGCTGCCTTTGTTAACTGGTAGGAGGTCAATTAACACCATGACAAGTGTCAAGTTTGCATACACAGCTAGCATTAAATGTACGGAAGTAAGACTCTGTCACAGAACTTGTACGATGAGGTCAGAATTCATGATTTTAAGATTGTAAGAATTTTGCCTCAGTCTGTCAGCCCACTTCACTAAAAGACCGACTGATTTTATGTCACATACACACTCAACACCAAACAACTGTATTTCCTGTAATGAAAGCAAAAATATTGTGATTCTGGAAATTTGAACTAAAAATGGAAAAATAATGGAGAAACTCAGCAGGTCTGGCTGTATCTGTGGAAGGAGCAATAGAGTTCAGGTTTCAAGTCTGATATGAATTCTTCAGAACTGAAAGGGGCTCAAAAAGAGTGTTTTTATGCTGTTGACAAAGAAGAGGGAATAGTCAGTGGAACAGATAGGGCGGGTGCCCAGAGCAAAAGCCAAAGGGAGTGCTACTGGTGGTAAAAGAGGGATAGAGATGGCAATGGTAGGCGTAGAAGGTAGCAAATATGTTTGACCTGATGATTGCAAAGCCAGGAAGACACAATTGAGGCACAGCTAGGGCAGAGGTGGAGGGAGTGTAATCAATGAGTAAGGCTCACGTTCTTAAGTTGTTCAACTCAATGTTGAGTCCGAGAGGCTGTAAAATGCCGTTCATCCCCACTTCCTTGACGTGTCTATCTTCTCTCCCACCTATCCACTGCTCTCACCTGACTGACCAATCCCCATCACTACCTACCTGCTATCGCTATCCCACATACCTTCCCCAGTACAACACCGCCACCCCCAATTCATTTCAGAGCCCCCTTTTCCTCCCCCATTTCTGAAGAAGGATTCTGACCCGAAACATCAACTTTCCTGCTCCTCTACGCTGCTGGGCGTGCTGTGTTCCTATTATCTCAGACTCCAGCATCAGCAGTTCTTACTATCTTTAAGTGGAATATTACTTGTTGTTCCTGCAGCTCATGTTAAGCTCTGTACTAATAGATCCCAGGATGGAAATGTTTGCATGGGAGCAAGATGGGTTATTAAAATCGCAAGTTGGAATAGACCAGACGGTCAGGGTCATTCTTACAGACACAGAGGAGGTGTTCCACAAAGCAATCAACCAGAATGCGGTTGGTCTCACCAATGTAAAGGAAACAACACTCTGAGTAGCAGTTACAGTAAACTAGATTGAAAAAAGTAGAAGCAAAATTATGCTTTACCTGGAAGGTGTAGTGGGGACCCTGTACAGTGAGGAGGGAGAAGGTGAATGAACAAGTGTTATACCTTCTACCACTGCCTGGGAAGATGCCATAATGGAGTGATAAAGTGTTTGGAGTGATGGAGAAATCGACCTGGGAGTCGCAGAGGGAACAGTCCGCATGAATCGCTGAAGTGGAGAGGAGGGTAACATGTTTTTGGTGGTGGCATCCTGCTGAAGATGGTGAAAATTGTGGAGAATGATCCATTAAATGCAAATACTAGTGTGATGGAAAGTGAGGGAATAATGTTTATAAACACAATAGCAGGTAATAAACTGGTTGTTAGCTCAAGGAAATGTTGCACAGCTTGATGATAAAGAGAACTTAAATTTTTGTTTCAACAGGTTGTTGAAAAGAGAGAAACAGATTCAAACCACAACTCCTTTTTTTTATCATTTGTGGGATATGAGTATTGCTGGCTGGCCTGCATTTCTTGCCCATCCTGAGCTGCCCTTGAAAAGCTGGTGGTGAGCTGCTTTTTTGAGCCGCTGCAGTCCTCCTGCTGTGGGTTGACCCACAATGCTGTTAGAGAGGGAATTCCAGGATTTTGACCCAGCCTCAGTGAAGGAGAAGCCATATATATTTCCAAGTCAGGATGGTGAGTGACCTGGAGAGGAATTTGGACATAATGATGTTCACATATATCTGCCGCCCTTGTCCTTCTAGATGGAAGTGGGTCATGGGTTTGGAAGGTGCTGTCTGAGGATCTTTGGTGAATTTCTGCAGTGCATCTTGTAGACCGTACACACTGCTGCTACTAAGCGTCTGTGGTGGAGGAAGTGAATGCTTGTGGATGTAGTAGCTGTTTTATCCTGGATGGTGTCAAGCTTCTTGAGTGTTGTTGGGACTACACTCAGCCAGGCAAGTGGGGAGTATACCATCACACTCCTGACTTGTGCCTTGTAGATGGTGGACAGGCTTTGAGGAGTCAGGAGGTAAGTTACTCGTCGCAGTATTCCTAGCTTCTGGACTGCTCTGGTAGCCACTGTGTTAATGTGGTGAGTCCAGTTGAGCTTCTGGTCAATGTAACCCCCATGATAGTGATAGTGGGGGATTCAGTGATAGTAACAACATTGAATGTCAAGGGGTGTTGGTTAGATTGTCTCTTATTGGTGATGGTCATAGCCTGGCATTTGTGTGGCGCGAATGTCACTTGCCACGTGTCAGCCCAAACCTGGATATCGTCCAGATCTTGTTGCATGTGAACATGGACTGCTTTCAGGATCTGAGGCGTCACAATTGGTGCTGAACATTGTGCAACCATTGGCAAACACCCCTACTTCTGACCTTGTGATAGAGGGAAGGTCATTGATGAAGCACCTGAAGACGGTTGGGCCTAGGACACTGCCCTGAAGAACTCCTGCAGAAATGTCCTGGATCTGGGATGTTTGACCTCCCACAACCACTGGAGCATTTTCCCCTGATATCCATTGATTCCAGTTGTGCCAGGGCTCCTTAATACCACACTTGGTCGAATGCAGCCTTGATATCAAGGGCTGTCACTCTCACCTCACCTCTGGAATTCAGCTCTTTTGTCCATGTTTGAACCAAGGCTATAATGAGATCGGGAGCTGAGTGGCCCTGGTGGAACCCAAACTGTGCATTGCTGAGCAGGTTATTTCTGAGCAGGTGCTGCTTGATAGCAATGTTGATGACACCTTCTATCATTTTACTGATGATCGAGAGGAGACCGATGGGGCAGTAACTGGCCAAGTTGGATTTATCCTGCTTTTTGTGTACAGGACATACCTGAGCAATTTTCCACATTGCTGGGTAGATACCGTATCCACAAGGACTGTGAGATGGTCACTCTTACCGATACTGTCATGGACGGATGCAACTGTAGCTGGCAGATTAGTAAGGATGAAGTCAAGTATGTTTTCCCTCTTGTTGGCTCCCTCAGCACCTGTATGATCCATCCAGCTCGATCAGTAGTATTGCTGCCAAGCCACTCTCGGTGGTAGACATTGAAATCCCCCACCCAGAGTACATTTTGTGCCCTTGCCTAAGTGCTGTTCAAACAGGGAGGAACGTATGTCATAATCAGCAGGAGGTTTCCTCGCCCATGTTTAACTTGAAACCACGAGACTTCATGGGGCCTAGAGTGAATGTTTAGCACTCCTACAGCAACTCCCTCACGACTGTATACCACTGTGTCGCCCCCTTTGCTGGGTTTGTCCTGCCAGTGAGACAGGACATATCCAAGGATAGTGATAGTGGTGTTTGGGACGTTATTTGTAAGGTACAATTCTGTGAATATGACTATGTCAGGCTGTTGCTTGACATGTCTCCCGTCTGCCATGGTGGGATTCGAACCTGGGTCCCCAGAGCATCAGCTGAGTTTCTGGATTAATAGTCTTGTGATAATACCACGAGGCCATTGCCTACCCCTCGGCTCTAAGAACAGTAATAATTAATAAAGCTTAACAGTTACTAAGAAATCTGACTTGAGCTTGTATTAAGACCTAAAGAACCCATGTTAGAGCCGGATCAAATGTCAGATCAAACATCAGTCACCTTATTTCAAACCTGCTCCTCATGACTGAATGTCAGTTAATAGTGGGGCAAAAACAGCAGCAATTTGTAAAAATAAATCACTTTGAATATGGTGGAACATTCCAAGCTGCTTCATGGCCATATTATCAAACAAAATTTCATTGTAAAGGCAAGTCACCAAACATTTGGTCAAAAAGGTAGCTTTTTTAGAAGTGTACTGGAGGAGAAGAGACAGGTGGAGGGGATTTTCAAAGCTTAGAAACCAGGCAGCTGAAGGCATGACGCCAGAAGTGCAGTTGCTCAGGAGGCCAGAATTGGGATAGTGTAGCTAGGAGTTCAGTATAGTGCATTCTATTTACTATTTCAATGTCACACAGGATTGGAAACAGCCTCAAGTACTCTTTATAAATATTGTGCTCTCAGTCCAAGTCAATCTGCCCCTTTTCCCTGGGTCTAATACCCTTCCTTTAATTGGCAGTCCAGAACTGTATACAACACTCCAGCTGTGATCAGGCTTAAACGTCAGGAAAAAAATGAACAGGCAAAATCAAGAAAATGATCAAACATGTCACTCATTTTAAACTTTGAATCCAATCCAAGGAATACAAAGTCAAGATCCAGATAAATACTTCACTACGGCAAAACCACAATGCCATCTAAAGATAGGCTCCTACACAACATTCTCCATGTTAAACAAATAAAGTAGCTGCTGAATTCCAGCAGGAGGAATGGTAAAGTGCATGGGAACTATAGATTTACGGATGTATTCCCTCCCACTGCACAATGCTGCCCCTCCCCATGACAGAGACAAGACTAATGAACATGTGCAACATGCTCCATTTACAGCAACTGTCATTTTATCTCTGTCTCAAACTTACGGCCTGCAGCATATAATTGCTTGGTATTTGATGATGTTTGTCTGTTAACTCTGCTCTGTTCTGTGTGTTGTTAAATGGGAGGTGGTGACATTGTAACAATGTCACTGCACTAGTATTTCAGAACACTAGCTCTACTGTTCTGGGGACAAGCGTTTGACTCCCATCGTGGAAGATAGTGAATTTTGAATTCACCAAAAATTTGGAATTAAAGGATAGCCTAATTGTGATGGGGCAGACTGGTGGTGTCCTATAGGGCTCTGAGTGATGTGTGCACACTATGATGAGATATGTGATCAGAGAAAACGGGAACTGCAGATGCTGGAGAATCCGAGAATACGAAGTGTGGAGCTGGATGAACACAGCAGGCCAAGTAGCATCTTAGGAGCACAAAAGCTGACATTTCGGGCCAAGACCCGATGAAGGGTCTAGGCCTGAAACGTCAGCTTTTGTGCTCCTAAAATGCTGCTTGGCCTGCTGTGTTCATCCAACTCCACACTTTATTATCTATGATGAGATATGTGGCAGGTTCAGGCAAGGCTTATCTCGACACTGGGAGCAACTTGCCAAGTACAGCTGCAAATTTCCCATTGGACAGTGGTGAATAATCAATTAAGGGTATTACAGTTTGTTAAATGCCTTTACTAATGCTGCAAGTGCCTTCATAAAGATTCAGTTTTCTGCTTACCAAATACATCAAACAAGCTGGACAACAGGATATTTTGACATGTAAATCAGAGCAGGTACCTGATGACCAGCTGGAATTATTCCAGATGCTGGTGTAGGACCTGAAGGTTGCAGGAGTGGGAGAACACAACTAATAGTTTCTTTAAACTTCTATGCAACTAGTTCCTTCCAATGGATGATCTGTGTGGGATGACTCAATTATGCACGAACAAATGTGCACCAGGAAAGTGACTGATGTCAACTGTGCACAATCACACCTGTTCATTTTGTTTCCCGATGATGAGGCTAATAATGTAGCCCAGGCAGGTCAATTCAGGCAAATACCTAGTATACCCCAGGTACAGGGCGCCATTGACTGCCCACACATGGCATTGAGAGGGCTTTATCATGCAGAATTAATCATTAGGAAGTTTTCCATTCAATTAATGTCCAGCTGATCTGTAATCACCATTACCACTTCCTGGACATGTGCACTACTAGCCTGGCAACAATCACAACTCCTGCATCCTGGAACATTATCATGTACTTGGTGCCTTTGGTGGTCCAGGTGCCTTACACAAATGGAAACCAGAGAACAAAGGAAGCATAGAAACATAGAAGATAGGAGCAAGAGGAGGCCATTCTGCCCTATAAGCTTGCTGCACCTGTAATCACGATCCAACTCAATAGCGTAATACTGCTTTCTCCCCAAAACTTTGATCCCATTCACCCCAAGTACTATATCTAGCTGCCTCTTGAATACACGCAATGTTTGCGCATCAACTACTTACTGTGTTAATGAATTCCATAGGCTCACCACTCTTTGGGCGAAGGAATATTTCCTCATCTCTATCCCAAATGGTCTACCTCAAATCCTCAGACTGTGACCTCTGGTTCTAGTCACACCCACTGTCGGGAACATCTTCCCTGCATCTACCCTGTCTAGTCCTGTTAGAATTTTATAAATTTCTCTGAGATCCCCCTTCATTCATCTGAAATCCAGTGAAAATAATCCTAACCTAGCCAATCTCTCCTCATACATCAGGCCAGCCATTCCTGGAATCAGCCTGTTAAACGCTTGCTACATTTCCGTGAGAACAAGACCATCCTTCCTCAGAAAAGGAGACCAAAACTACACACAATATTCCAGATGTGTTCTCATCAAAGCCCTGTACAACCCAACAACACAATATTCCAGATGTGTTCTCATCAAAGCCCTGTACAACCCAACAACACAGCCCTGCCCCTGTACTCAAAACCGCTCGTAATTAAGGCCAACATACCATTTGCCTTCTTTACCACCTGCGGCACCTGCATGCTACCTTCAGCGACTGATGCGCAAGGACACCCAGGTCCCACTGCATACTCTCCTCTCCCAATTTACAGCCGTTTAGACGGTAATCTGCCTTCTTATTTTTGTTTCCAAAGTGAATAACCTCACATTTATCCAAATTATGTTGCATCCGCCATTGATTTGCCTACTCACCCAATCTGTCCAGATCACGCTGAAGGATCTCTGCATCTTGGTCACAGTTCACTCTCCCACCAAACTTGGTGTGATCTGCAAACTTCGAGAAATTACATTTTGTTCCCTCATCCAAATGATTAATATATATCATGAACAGCTGAGGTACTAGCATCAATCTCTGTGGCATCCCACTCGTTACTGCCTGCCAATTTGAAAAGGACCCATTAATTCCTACTCTTTGTTTCCTCTCTGCCAACCAGTTTTCTATACATCTCAATATGCTTCCCCCAGTGTCATGCAGTTTAATTTTGCACAATAATCTTTTATGGGGGACTGTGTCAATCACTTTCTGAAAGTCCATATATACTGCATCAACTGGCTCCCCTTTATCAACTCTACTAGTTACACCTTCATAGAATTCCAACAGATTTGTCAAGCATGACTGCCCCTTCATAAATCCATGCTGACTCTGTCTGATCCTGCCACTGCTTTCTCTGCTATAAAGTCCTTAATAATGGATTCAGAAATTTTCCCCACTTACTGGTCTTACTGGTCTATAATTCCCTGTTTTCTCTCTCCTTCCCTTTTTGAGTATTTCAGTGGCATTAGCTACCCTCCAATCTGCAGGGACTGTTCCAGAGTCTACAGAATCATGGAAGATGACCACCAATGCATCCACTGTTTCTAGAGCCACCTCCTTAAGTAACCTGGAATGCAGATTATCAGGCCCTGTAGATTTATCCACTTTCAATCCCATCAATTTTCCAAGCACCATTTCTGCACTAATATTGATCTCCCTCAATTCTTCCCTCTCACTAAATCTTGCTTTCTTCAACATTTCTGGTATCTGATTTGAGTCCTCTTTTGTGAAGACAGAACCAAAGTACTTATTCAGTTGCTCAGCCATTTCTTTGTCCCCTATTATCTGTAGGGGTTCCCCATTTCTGTGTGTAGGGGACCTAACATTTGTCTTCCCCAATCTTTCTCTTCATGTACCTATTACAGAAGGAATAAGGACATTCCTATCACAGAAACTCTTAGTGTCAGTCTCTATATTCCCTGCAAGCTTACTTTTGTACAGTATTTTCCTCTTGGTCCTTCTTTGCTGAATTCTAAACTGCTCCCAATCCTCAGACATATTATTTTTCTTGGCTAATCTGTATGCTTCTTCCTTGGATCAGATACTATCTCTAATTTCCTTTGTATGCCATGGATTAGCCCTCTTGTGCATTTTGCTTTTGTGCCAGACAGGAATAAACAGTTGTTGCAGTTCCCCCATGCATTCCTTGAATGTTTGCCATTGCCTATCCACTGTTATCCCTTTAAATAACTCTCCCCAATCCATCAAGATAAACTCAAGAACGACTGCAACAATGAATCCTGACACCATTGTACAAGCCCTTGATGTGAAGCACAGTTACAATGCTGCTCATGTTTCGACCAAGGCTTTGGTGGTGCTGGTGGTGGTGATGGGGAAGAGAGGGCACCTTCGCTATATTCCAGACAGTGTGCATGTCATCCTCGCACATGATGGAGAAGGCATGAAGGCAATGTGCTAGATGTTGGGCAACTGTGGGAACTGGGGAAGCAGTCTTTCAAAGATGAGCACCAGTACATTAGGGAGAACAACCTCTCCTCCTTCCCCATGACAGAGCTCAGCTGTGTCAGGTACTACACACCAGACAGGACCTGACTGGCACATTTTCCAGTATATGGCAGTTGTCTGCAAAGACTGTCATGGAATAGTTGTTGGTCATGATGCCAGCATTAGGTTTATATTATGGAGGTGAGCTGAAGCCTCAATTGGCTTTGCTTGTGTTCCCTTTTGATGTCTGTAAATAAAAATTCATATTGGAATTATCTGACTGTCTGACTATATGTGACATTTCTCCGATAAGGGTCTACAGTGGGCACTGGGACAGAGTGTTGGTGACTTAGGTAGAGTGTTGGGACAGAGGAGTATAAGGACATGTAAAGTGTGTGGCATTGAGGTTAAACAGCAACAATTTGAGAGAATAGGATAGTAAATATGAGAGAGTCAGCCAGGCTGGCTATGTTCCGTGGGCAGTGTAGCTATAAGGCTCCTACTCCACCTGGTATTCCCAGGTGGTCTCCCATCCAAGTACTAACCAGGCTTGAGTCTGCTTAGCTTCTGAGATCAGACAAGATCAGGCGTTTTCAGACTAGTATGACCGTAGGCTTCTTTCCTACTGCACCTGGTATTCCCAGGTGGTCTCCCATCCAAGTACTAACCAGGCCCGATTTTGTTATCGTAGCTTTAAGGCTGTTGCGCCATTACATTGCCTGTGAGGGGAAACTCTTGTATTGCTAACAATTGTCTGAGTGCACAGTGGTCTTTCAAAGATGGCACTGGTACAAGGGATACTGGTTTTTCAATGGATATCTAATGTGTGGTAAGTTGTCCCAGGGATAGTGCATGGTATAATGGAATAGAATCAGATAAAGGGGTGGGGGAAGTAATTAATGAGGAATTGTTGGTAAGATGCAGTGAAAAATCTTTATTAAACTTGCAGCAAAAATCCCTCCAAAAAAAAACTTGATGCAACTTGCAAGTAGTCAAAAAAAATAAATTTGAGCCCTATTGAACCATTATTGGCTGTCATAGACACCCATTAGATTCACAATGTCCTTCGGGGGAAAGGAAATCTGCCAGGCCAGGCCCAAAACAATATGGTTGACTGCTAGCTCTCTAAAATGGTCTAGCAAGTCATTCTGTTTCAAGACAATTAGCGATAAATGCTAGCCATAACTTGTGAGCAAATGCAAAACAAATCTACGGGCATTGTTAGCGAGGTCAACATTTGTTGTTTGCCCCTAACTGGCTATGAGAAGGTGGTGATGAGCTGCTTTCTTCTACAGTTGCAGCTCATGGATGGCAGAGAAAAGGAAACTAAACTCAAACAATAAGCTGCAACCTTGAGAGCAGATATATTAAAAGTACTCTTAATAAAGCTGCTGGTTAGGCATAGAAACTGGTTTGCCATCTCTACAGAACTCTGAGGCATTAAGTGCAGCAATTTGTGAAGATGGAGAATAGCTTAAGCTTATCAGTTCCAGTGACTTTCCTTCTTTAGCTGAGAGATCCACTCACTCCTTGGGATTGACGAATATTGGGATTCATGGCCTACTTATTTGCTACAAGAATGGACAATGCAAATGCAGTAGTGACGAGTAATAAAGTGACATTCTCAAGTGTAACAGGAGTTGAAATAACTAGAAGCATATATTACTATTGAAGGAAATAACTCATCACCATGGATATTGAAGTTAGTCATTGAATGATTAAGAAACAGCAAACTTCAACTATGTGTTGACCTTAAGGTAGTCAACAAAGCTAACACGCTAAACAAGTACCCAATTCCTATGATCCAAGAATTACCAGCAACGTTTCAACATGCAGAGCTATCTTCAGAAACCCCTGGTGAAAGAAACCAACACCTAATAGTTTTTGTTCCTTACAAAGGTAGGTTTCAGAATGCCCTGTGGATTAAGTCGGACACCTAGCACCTTCCAGAAGATAGTGTTTACAATCTTGTCAGATATTAAGGGAATACTCAATTACTTAACATCAGTCAAAATTATTTTGTAAATGCTATCCAAAGGCAGAATTACATCTAACGTAGGACTTAGTATTCTGATGTTTGTGACCACAGGCTGTTTCAACAGCATTGACATGTAGTTTGCAGCAAATAGTCAAACGGACAGTTTATGGTTTGCCAGTCATTGTGATGCATGGCCTGCAAACTAGTTTCACCCTGGCAATGAAATTTATACATCACTATAGATTTGATCCTGCTACCTAGATAGCATTTAATAAATAATCCTGATTGTGCTAAGTAGTACCCTGGAGTGTCATTTAATATTATCAATCCACCTTGCAGTGCGATGCCCTTGTGAGTGATAGAAATTACATTCAATCACACAAGGGAACCTGTTTGTTCAAGGCAAGATTCAGTTCAGGAAAAGGTTTGGAGTTTGCCAATTCCTGTGTCATTCCCCATGAGAGTGCCTTGATCAATCAGAGTTTACCTGTCTTGTCTAGCCTTTTTTTATTCCAGCTAAAATCAACAGTTCACGCTTCCTGCTACATCTCCATGCTAACATGGTCCAATCATTCAGCACCTTCTTCTCATGGTGTATTAATTTATTTTCCCTTTCAAATGTTTTGTTTCTTATGTCAGTCCTGATGAGTGCAGGATAAAAAGCTTTGACTACATGTCCCTTTTGCATAATCTGAATGACCTCTTATCAGGACAGTCCCCAGTCTTCTCTTTTCTACTGCTCTAACCTGTTCATTCATTCCTGATACTGGGTCACTGAAAGCTTCATGTATCAGAAATCATAACAGGAGGAAGACATTCAGCCCTCTAACATGATTTAACATTCAAACAATCGTAAATGGTCTGCAGAGATACTAAATTTACTCACCTTGGCACAATATACCTTATTATCTTTAGCATCTGGAATAATTAAACAACAATATCTTCCATTTACCGACTGCTCTTAATGGACCAATATATCTCTAGGTATTTAACAAGTATACCTCCTTTTTAAAAAAACTGATACCTATCCACTAAGTGAGATACTTGGACAGGTGGCTAAAATCTTGACCAAACAGGTAGGTTTTAAGGACCTAAAAGAGAACGGCAGGGTAGGGAGCTAGAGTTTGAAGAATTTTAGGGAAGGCACTACTGAAAATCAAGGCAACTGTTGGCACAATACATTGATTGAGAATTTAAAATTAGCGATTCTAAACAGGCAAAACTTTTTTTTAAGAGATAATGGGAACTGCAGATTCTGGAGAATCCGAGATAACAAAGTGTGGAGCTGGATGAACACAGCAGGCCAAGCAGCATCTTAGGAGCACAAAAGCTGATGTTTCGGGCCTAGACCCTTCATCAGAAAAGGCGGATGGGGAGAGCGTTCTGGAATAAATAGGGAGAAAGGAGGAGGCGGATTGAAGATGGATAGAGGAGAAGATAGGTGGAGAGGAGACAGACAAGTTAAAGGGGCAGGGATGGGGCCTGTAGAGGTGAGTGTAGGTGGGGAGGTAGGGAGGGGATAGGTCAGTCCGGGGAGGACGAACAGGACAAGGGGCGGGATGAAGTTAGTAGGTAGGAGATGGAGGTGGGGCATGGGGTGGGAGGAGGGGATAGGTGAGAGGAAGAACAGGTTAGGGAGGTGGGGACAAGCTGGGCTGGTTTTGGGATGTAGTGGGGGAGGGAAGATTTTGAAGCTTATGAAATCCACATTGATACCACTGGACTGCAGGGTTCCAAGTGGAAAATGAGTTGCTGTTCCTGCAACCTTCGGGTCGCATCGTTGTGGCACTGCAGGAGGTCCAGGATGGACATGTCGCCAAAGGAATGGGAGGGGAAGTTAAAATGGTTCGCGACTGGGAGGTGCAGTTGTTTATTGCAAACCGAGTGTAGGTGTTCAGCAAAGCGGTCCCCCACCCCTCCGCTTGGTTTCCCTGACGTAGAGAGAGCCACAACGGGTACAGCGGATGCTGTATACCACATTGGCAGATGTGCAGGTGAACATCTGCTTGATGTGGAAAGTCTTCTTCGGGCCTGGGATGAGGGTGAGGGAGGAGGTGTGGGGGCAGGCGTAGCACTTCCTGCGGTTGCAGGGGAATGTGCTGGGTGTGGTGGGGTTGGAGAGGAGTGTGGAGCGGACAAGGGAGTCACAGAGAGAGTGGTCCCTCCAGAAAGTGGGCAATGGTGGGGATGGAAAAATGTCTTTGGTGGTGGGGTCGGATTGTAGATGGCGGAAGTGTCGGAGGATGATGCGTTGAATCCAGAGGTTGGTGGGGTGATATGTGAGGATGAGGGGGATTCTCTTTTGGCGGTTACTGCGGTGACGGGGTGTGAGGGATGAGTTGTGGGAAATGCGGGAGACATGGTCGAGGGCGTTCTCGACCACTGCGGGAGGGGATGTTGCGGTCCTTGAAGAACAAGGACATCTGAGTTGTATGGGAGTGGAATGCCTCATCCTGGGAGCTGATGCGGTGGAGTCAAAGGAATTGGGAATAGAGGATGGAATTTTTGCAGGAAGGTGGGTGGGAGGAGGTGTATTCTCGGTAGCTGTGGGAGACGGTGGGCTTGTAATGGATATCGGTTTCTAGGTGGTTGCCTGAGATGGAGACAGAGAGGTCCAGGAAGGTGAGGGATGTGTTGGAGATGGTCCAAGTGAACTTGAGGTTGGGTGGAAGGTGTTGGTGGCAAGAAATTTAATCAACATTTAAGAAACAAGTATAACTGACCTTGGGAATGTGGTGGTGAGCACTGAGAGTCACCACATAAACAGTCAGTCATTTGAAGGTAATTTAGCAGGTTGGTGTGGTGGTTCCACAGCTATGATAGAAGAGCCCTGAGAAAATTTGCTGAGAGACTGTGGATGGAGCAGATTATTTTCCTAAAATAGGATTGTCTTATTTAGTCTTGCTGTATATGTACTTCAGCTTAACCCTCCTCATAACATTTTAAATTGCACTTAAAATGTTAAAAACAAACAGGAAACACATTAAAATATTGTTTATGTAATACAGTGAATGTTATTACAAGGCAGTGCTTTCCAAACATTTTCTCACTGCAATCCCATTTCATGGTTTGAAAATTGCCATGACCCTCTGGGAGATTGGGTGGGGAAAGCGAGTTGGTGTGATGGCGGTGAAGAATTATGAGAGAGGGGGCAGGGTCAGAAGACCCTTCAAAGTGTGGTGAAGCGTCAAAGCTACATGGCAGTCATTGCTGCCTCTGAACTCATGACCCCATGACCCCAAAATTTCGGTTTCAGAACCCACTGGAGTCCAGCAACGCCCTCCCCATTCTGAGAAGCCCTGTTATAACGTTGCTATTACTGTTATCTATCTGGAACAAGATAGATGTTGCACAATATTCGCACGGGTCTTAACTATAATTATGCAAATCTGGTAGAGTGTCAGACTATGACGAACATCTCTTACAGTACACTTTCTCCACTAATTACTAATTTTAAAAGAGCTTTAATTTACATACAGCCTTTCTCTACCTCTGGAAATCCCAAAACATATTAAAGTCAATGAAGTACTTTTGAAGCACAGTAACTAGACACTTACACACAAGATATCACCAACAGGAATATGATTATGACCAGATAACCTGTTTGATTTGTGATGTTATCTGAGAAATAAATATTTGCACAGGACATTTTGGATATATCCCTGGTCTTCTTCAAATAACGGGTGTGGGGTCTTTAACAGTCACTTGAGAGGATAGATGATATCATCTCAAATGAAAGACAGCACTTCCAACTAGATTCACCGGTATTGTACTGGGGCTAGAAGGATTAAATTATACTGAGAAGTTGCAGAAACATAGATTAGAATCCCTTGAGTTTAGAAGATTGACTGGTAATCCATTTTCAAGGTCGGATAAGGGACTTGACAGGGTTGATATTAACTACTTCATCTCATGTGGTGGTGGTAGTGATGGTGTTGGGGGCAGGGGGAGATATTCTGTATAAAGAGGGCATAACCTTAAAGTTACAGCCAGACCATTCAGGTGTGATGTTAGCAAGCCATTTTTCATAGAAATGGCAGAGGAAACCTGGAATGTTATCTCCCCTGCAAACAAAAGTTGTCACGGCTGTGAATCAATTGGAACATTCAAGACTGGGATTGTTGAATTTTTTCCTCCAATTTTGAGGGATATGGAATCAATGAGGGTAAATGAAGTTGAGGTACAGATCTGCTTTGTTCTACTGAATGATGGACTACTCTCAAGGAGGTGTAAGATCTACTCCTATTCTTTTTCTTTCCATGTTTCAGGTGTCTTTTGGTGGATTGAATGTTGTGATGTAGAATACAGTGTAGTGTGATGTAGTTTGATTCTGTGTTGGGTGATATGGCAGTATGGCATTGTGTGGTCTGGTGTTCTGTGGTCTGGTTTAATTTAATATGGTGTGGTTTGCTGTGAAATGGAGTTTCATGTGGGATGGTCTGGTGCAGTTTGATGTTTTGGTATGTTGTGGTTTGAGGTTGCACTGTGGAGTGTGGTTTCACCTTATCCAGCCATGATTTGGATAAGGAGAAACCAACAGCCGTTGGTTGTGTTTGGAGTGAGGACTCTGGGATGTGTCAAGCAACAGCCTGACACAGTTATACTCAGGTGATCAAACCCTATACATAACGTCCCAAACAACACCAGTACCATCCCTGGTATCATGTCCTGTCCCACAAGCAGGACCGACCCAGCAGAAGACTCAATGATATACAGTCAAGAAGGAGTTGCCCTAGGAATCTTCAACATTGACTCCATCCCATGAAATCTTACAGCATCAAGTCAATCATAGGCAAGGAAACCCCTTGCTGATAACCACATACTTGCCCTTCTCCCCTCAGCTGACAAATCAGTGATCCTCCATGATGAAGACACTTGGAGGATGCATTGAGAGTATAAATGGTGTAAAATGTACTCTGGATAGGGGACTTCAATCTCCATCACCGTGGGTGGTTTAGCAGCAACACTACTGACTGATCTGGTTGAGTCCAAAAGGATACAGTTACTAGCCTTGGTCTGTGGCTGGTGGTGATTGAGCAAACAAGAGACAAGAACATAGGAACATAGACTCACCAATCTGTTTGCTGCCAAAGCATCTGTCCATGACAGTATCAGTAAGAATGACCACAGTTCTTGTGGAGACAAAGTCTCATCTTCACATTGAGATGACACTCCATCATGTTGTGTAACATTGCCACTGAGCTAAATGGGATGGACTTCGAACAGATCTAGTAACTCAAATCTAGTGTGGGCCATCAGCAGCAGCAAAATTGTACTCAAATACATTGTGCCTAGTGTTCCGCAGTCTACCAATACCATCAAGCCAGGAGATAAGACCTGGTTCAACGAAGAGTGAAGGAGGACATTTCAGGAGTAGCATTAGACATAACTATAAATGTGGTGCGAATCTTGTAAAGCTGCAAAACAGGATTACTTGTGGTGCCAAACAATGGAAAGGGAGAGACAGAGCTACGCAATTCCATAAACAACAAACCAGGTCTGGTGCATATAGAACCCTTTAGCTCAGTTTTTTCTTACAAAATGCTTTCATTCTTATTGGAAACGGAACACCGAGAATAATCAGGCTCTACAGCTGAAAATCACACTCAGTGGGCTCGACAGGGCACAAATTTTCAATTGACAAGCACTTTCACTACTACATCAGTACAGCCTCTAAAAAATCAGAACAGAATTCAAAAAATAACCCAAGGATATAGCCTACAGGAAAATAAATTAGCAACAATGGAAACAATCCAAGCTAGTCTGTTAAAACTGCTCTCTGTTTAATTAGATAGCTGATCTGTAATGGAATTCTGTTCCTCCACCTTTCCTCCATATTCCTTAGTACTCTTACCAAATTAAAAATCACTCGTTGTCAGTCACAAAAGTACCAATGTTTCCCAGCATCCACAACTTAATAGGGATTGCACACATCTTGTTAAACTCTAGAAGAATGTTGACTGAAAACATGGTCCTTACCCGAATTCCTTCAGTTGCATTTCCTGCTGGAAAATTTATTTTTTTCATAGCCCTTTTTGCGCTGGCCAAGATAGCCAATAGTCTTTCTTCTGCCATTGCTGCTCTACACTGAGCTGATGAAGCCTTATGTTTTAATGCAGCCAACATCTCAGTAACCTCGGCTACTCTATCTTCCATTGCAGACATTTTCTTGGAGGAATCTAGTAAGGACTCCCTAGCATGTTCCTTCACCCTCTCAGTCTCCTCTTTGACTCTCTCCAACTCCGCCAAAAACCCAGTGGCTCTTTGTTCTTCTGCAGCAGCTTTCAGTTCGGCAACAGCCACTAATTGCTCGGTCTCCTCTATCTTCTTCTCCATGTCTCGGGTCTTTGTCTCAAGCATCTTTACTTTCTTCTCCGCCATCTCCAAGGCCAACATCATCTTCTTCCTATCCTCGTCTGTCCTTTCATTGTCCTCACTGACTTTCTGCTGGAGCTCAAACAGTGCAAACTCTGATAAAGATAATTTTTCTTTCACCTCAGCTAATTTTTTGTTGGATTCCAGTAATTTTCCTTCTGTTTCGATGGCTGCATTTCTAGCACTGGTCAGTTCTTCATCAGCTGTAGTCATGTCTTCCAAAGCTTTTTTAACCTTCTTGCTTTCAAGGGTTTTGGCTATGATAGCTTCCTTTTCCTTGGTCTTTGCTTCCTTTGCACTTTGCAGTGCATCAGCAGCTTTTTCTTCAGCCTCTTCTCTGAGAATCTTCTGAAGTTCCAATTCTCTTATCCTGAGAAAAGCAGTAACATTTCTAATACCACAATGCATACAAACAATGAAAGATCTGCAATTCTATAAGCATGTTTCACACCCTCAAAGACCCACAGTGTGACTTACAGCTAATAAGGCACTTTTAAAGAGTAGTCACTGAACATAAGATCATAAGAAATCAAAGTAGGCCATTCAGCCCCTCAAGCTCTGACATTCCATAAAATCATGGTCAATCTGATCATAGCTTTAATTTCAATTTTCAGCCTGCCATAACTATCAAGACCGTTGTAGATGAGAAGCTGTCTTACTCAGCTTTGAATATATTCGATAACCTAGTCTTTACTGTTCTGAACTAGAAAATTCTGAAAACTAAAGAGTCATGGGGATAATAAAATTCACATAATCTTCATTTCAAATGGGAGGCAATTCCTTCTGAATCAGCGCTCCCTAGTTCTAGATCTGTCCATGAGGGGAATCATCCTCCCAGCATTTAACTCATCAAGCCCCTCAGAATCTTATTTTTCAAAATTATCAACTTGTATTCTTCTAAATTCCAATGAGATTGGAACCTAGTTAACCTTTCCCCTAAGGCAACTCCTGCATCTCAGGAATCAAACTAATGAAGCTTCTTTAAACTGCTTTAATGCAAAATTTTCCATCTGAAATAGGATGTGGTCTCATGAATACCCTGTTCAGTTGTAGCATGATTTCTTTACCTTTATATCCTATTCCCCTTGTGGTAAAGGCCATCATTTATTTGCCTATCGATTCATTTTCTCTACTTGTACGCTGGCTCTTTCTGATGCATGAACAAGTATACTCAAATCTTTCTTTACTGTCATATTCTGCAGTCTCTTTGCATTTAAATAATGTTCCACTTCTTTTATTCTTCGCAGTGAACAACACGGACAAGATCATATTTTCCCGTCCTATACTCCATCTGTTAAACTTTTGCCAAGTCAATTAGCCTACCTATATTTCTTGGCAAATTCTGTGTATCCTCCTGACAACCTGCTTTCCTAACTATCTGTATCATCAGCAAATTTAGCTAGAAGACACTCTATTCCTAATATAGGTCATAAATTGTTGAGACTCCAACATTGTTTCCTGTGGGATCCCAGTGCTACAGTTTGCTACTAATAGGACACTGATATCATTCTAAAAATATCAAATAATCAAGAGGCTAAAGGGGGAAATTTAAAATAAACAATAACTACCACTCAAGAGAAAGTGTATAAGGAAACTAAGGGGGTTAAAGGCTGACAAGATCCTAGACCTGATGAGTTACATTTTGTTATTTTAAAGGATATAGTTAAAGAGATAGTGGAAGCACTGGCATTAATCTTCAGAGAATCTTTAGATTCTGGAATAATCACAGAGGATTGGAAATATGCAATGTAGCCACCTTATTGAAAAGGGAGAGAGACAAGAAACAGGGGGTGGTTTAGGATGTGATAGTACAGCACTTATAGAGACATAGAATTTTATTGTACAGAAAGACAGCATTTGATCCACTATGTCTGTACTTGCTCCCGAAAGAGCCACCAGCTAGTTCCACTCTCCATCTCTTCGCCTGTCTTTTGTGACTTCCTGTGGAATCCATCTCCACCACTGTCCCTAGCAGCACAATTGAAATCCTAACAATTCAGAAGTTTCTTGTCATCGCACTCCTAGCTCTCCTGCTGACAATCAAATCATGACCCCTAGTTACTGACATACCCATTAGTAGAAAGAATATCTTTCTTCAGCTGTCAAAACTGTTCATTATTTTGAACACATCAATAAGATCACCTCTTAATCTTCTCTGCTCCAAGGAGAATAAGCCTAATCTCTAACTTTTTCTTGTATCTGAAGTCCTTCAATTGTGAGAAATACACTATAAAATTCAGGAAGATTCATGAAGAAATCCTGTCTGAAACAGAAATTATTTGAGAAGTAATAAGCAGGATGGATAAAGTCAAAGCTGGCGATGTAATTTACTTATATTTCTAAAAGGCGTTTGATAAGTTACTGTACATAAGTCTACTCAATAAAAGCCTATGGTTTGGGGGTTGATTGCAACTTGGTTGACCTAGTTAATCATGAGGTTGTTGAATGGGGTTGTTAACCTGAGCCAATCAGGAAAGGTCCTGACTGATCAATGTAACCAGGAGATTAGAATCTCATCATTTCACTTGACTGATTCTGAGCTGGCTGGCCACAGTTAGTGTACTGTGCATTGAGAAGATAAAGAGTGACTTGTTGGTGGGATGCAGCCTCCATGCCATTGTGTAGACACTAGACTGAGCCTTTGTGCATGGTCTGACAGCGCCACGGTCAGACATGGTGTAGGCAAAAGGTGCCATGTGTAGGCTGGAGATGTTCTGTATGTGTAAACTGGAGACGCTCTGGGTTTGTGGGAAGGAACTGCTGCACGTGTGTGGGCCAAAAATATTCAAATACAAAATCTAACCAGGAGATTAGAATCTCCTTGATTCAAGCGACTGACTCCAAGCTAGCTGGCCGCGGCCAGTGTACTGTGCACAAGTAAAAAGAGGTTGACTTGGTGATGGGATACCAGCCTCTCTGCAGTTATTTCAGTGGTGACAGGAGAAAACCAGACATGCCTGCAGAACATTCACTTGCAACAGTTATCTTGGAGAAAGGGTAAGTATTTCTGGCATCATGCCTTTATTTGGGAAGCGTGACTCATTTGACCCTGTTGTTGAAGACTGGGCCCAGTATGGGGAAAGAATGTGATTTTTTTTTCCCAGGCAAATGACATTAGGGGAGATGAAAAGCAACAAGTAATCCTTCTGACTGCATGTGGACCTACAGAATTCATGGTCATAAAGGGCTTAAGTTTCCCAGAGGATCCAGGTACTAAAACCTTTCAAGAGTTGATGAGTTGGTTAAGAAAAATTACAACCTCAAACCTCTAATTCTGAGATGCTATTGGTTTTATTCTGTTAGAGAATGGGGGGAGTCTGTATTGGGATTTTTGACGAGGATAAGATGATTGGCAGAGGCATGTGATTTTGCATTAACATTGAATGAGATGCTGAGAGACCATTTGGAACGTTGGATTAATGACATTACCATGCAGAAGTGCCTATTAGCTGAAGCCCAGCTGGATTTTAAACAGACACTGCAGCTGGTTTTGTAGAAAAAGTGGCAAGTGGAGCATGGGAACTACAGGGCATTCCAATGGAAGGAGAAATCCTCACCTCTCTGACTTGGCTTTGGGAACACCACTTGAGTATAGAGCCTCATGCAGTCTATATTCCTGAGCAGATGGACCCTAGGCGAGCCCACAGCAAAACCCACAACAAAGCTGAGCCTCTGCCAAGTCACTAAAAAGTATTTCAGGATCTGGGTTGGCAAGCCATTGTCATTTGTCATTACATGTGGACCCGAGACAGCAAAGGAGTCCTATAAGGCCTAGCTTGATAAGAAAGCTCATAGACCAGTATCCAGTAGAGCACACACAATGGAAAGTCCTCCTAAATGTGGGTTGGAACAATTAAATTGCTTAATGATATCCAAATCAAAACTGATTAAAATTGATGTTTGGATAAATGGTTACCCAGTTCCCTTATTTCCGAAGGAAGTCGACAGTGGCACAGCTCTACCTGTGGTTGTAGACTCCATCTTCAAAATTTGCTCAGGATTCCAACCCTTAAGTTTGCACAAGGCCTCAGCCAGACTGAGAACATGTACTGGGGAATCGTTGCAGATTAAGGGTATGACTTCGATTCTGGCCTCCTATGGGAAGTAGTTGGTGCAGTTACCACTGATGGTAGTAAAAGGTTCGAGCCAAAGCCTCCTGGGCAGAATTGGTTAGAGATTCACCTAGACCAGCTCAACATTTTTTGATCAGAAAATGGCTGCGTCAGGGATGTCCTAGCGAAATGCCGAAGAGTATATTGGGAAGGGCTTGCGAAGATCAAAGGGGCCAAAGGCACTTTACATGCTGACCTGGAAGCAGTTCCGTGACTGATTTTTTTTTTCTTCCCCCAAGACCAGTGCTATTTGCCTTGTGGGCAAAAGTAGAGGCGGAAATCTGAAGACTGGAGAGCGAAGGAATCATCAAACTGGTGCAGTCCACCAGTTTTACTGATTGTAAAGTCTGATGGCTCAGTTTGCCTTTGTGGAAATTTTAAGCAAATGGTAAACTGCTTCTTGCAGTCAATTAAGTTCCCAATCCCTTGCGTAAAGGACTTGTATGCAAAGTTGGTGGGGGTAGCTATCCTTCACAAAGCTAGCCATGAGGCACGCCCACCTGCAATTGCAACTGGATGAGGGGTCCCAGAAGTATGCTACAATTATACCCACAAGGGTTTATATCAATATACAAGACCTCCATTTGTGGTATCATCAACCTGCACTCTTTACCAGTGGACTATGGAGAACATGTTACAAGGGCAACCCCAGGTTGCCATTTATCCGGATGTTGTACTAATAACAGGGAAGGCCAATGAAAAGCAATTAGAGAACTTGGACATGGTGCTTAAACGTTTCTCCCAGGTGGGCGTCCACCTTAGAAGAGAAAACCGTTTGTCCCAGGCATCTCAAGTGATGTACTTGTGTTACAGGGTCAACAAAACCGGGTTTCACCCATTGGAAGAGAATCTGAGGGTGATCAAAGGAGCCCTGGCTCCCATGTCTGAACTGGAGCTTAGATCTTTCCTTTGGTTCATGAATTATTGCGGAAATTTCATACATAATATAGTGTTTATCTTGGCACCTTTTACACCTGCTATTGAGAAAGGGTCAGCCTTGGAAATGGTGAAGTAGCCTTTACAGAAGTGTAAAAAATAACAATTGTTATCTATGGTTTGGGCCACTACAATCTGAAATGAGAGGAGTGTTGACGTGTGATGCCTCTGCCTCTCCATACAGTATTGGGGTAGTGTTGGCCCAATTGGACAGGCAGAAATAGCAACAGGAATGCCAATGCTGCCTCTAAGTGAGAGAGACAATTTAATTTGGGGTTTGAAGTTTGGTGCCAGAACCATGGAAATGGCCCTGTATGGGTAAGAGGCAAAGTCGACGCAAGTTCTGGTTCCATCACTTACAAAGTTCGGATAGGTGATAGTGTCCTAGTCGAACATGTGGATCACCTGAAATTACCTCGTAAACAGAGCAGGAGAAAAACACACCTGCTCTGCAGAATAGCCAGGAGGCCTGTTAGAAACCATACATTCTTTCCCCTCCGTCTAGTAATAAGCAAACATCGGAATCTGAGATTGATGCAGTCTCCATACTGTTACTGCCAAAAGAGGAGGAGGAGGAGGAGGAGGAACTCCTCCGAGATGCTCTGGATGCAAGAGGTGGGTTATAGTCTGGTACATACCACCCATGTCAGAGGAACTGGACCTGGGACAAAAATGTCGCAGGAAAAGCTACAAGCCAAAGACCAGGCCTACATCCCTGGACTTGAGGGAGGAATGTAGAGAGTGGAAGTACATTGACCTTGTTGGCTTCAAGCACTATGGTTGGGATGTTAACATGGGCCAACCAGAAAAGCTGAAAGAACTTCAGATGCTATAAATCAGGAAGAAACACCGGTCGCTGGAATTGCTCAGCAAATTTGGCAACATCTGTGAAGAAAAATCAGAGTTAACATTTTGGATCTGGTGACCCTTCCTTAGAAGCAGTTCTGATTGATTTTATTTACCCCCACCCCCCCCCCCCCCCGCCCCCAATCAGGAAAGCAGTGGCAGACCAATAAAACCAGGAGATTCAGAATCTCCTCTGTTCAAGGGCTGACTCCAAGCTGGCTGGCTACAGCCAGTGTACCATGCACAAGTAAATAAAGGGTGAATTGGTGATGGGATGCCGGCCTCTGTGCAGTTATTTCAGTATGTTAACATGAACAGGGAATTGGCTGACGAATAAAAGGTAGAGTTAGGACAAAGGCCGCATTTTCATGATGGCAACCTGTAACTAGTTGAGTTCCACACAGATCAGTGCTAGGACCACAATTATTTGCAATATATATTATGGCTTGGATAACATTAGTGAATGTACAATCACTAAGTTTGTAGATGACACAAAAATAAGTGGGAAGGCAACTAATGAGGATGTTAAAGTGTCAGAGAGATAGACAAGCAGAGTGATGGGGCAAAATCTCAGCAGTGGGAATATAACGTGGGCAAATGTAAGGTTATGAATTTAGGCAGAAAGAATAGAAGATCTGAATATTATTTAAGTGGGGCAAAAGAGTTGAATACATGAATCACCAAAGTACTAGCATCTACATTCAGCAGGCAATAGGGAAGATAAATGGGATAGAACATAGAACATAGAACATAACAGCACAGTACAGGGCCTTCGGCCCTCAATGTTGTGCCAACCTGTCATACCAATCTGAAGCCCATCTAACCTACGCTATTCCATGTACGTCCATATGCTCATCCAATGACGACTTAAATGTACCTAAAGTTGGCGAATCTACTACTCTTACCCTTACTACTCTCTGAGTAAAGAAACTATCTCTGACATCTGTCCTATATCTTTCACCCCTCAATTTAAAGCTATGCCCCCTCGTGCTCACAGTCACCATCCGAGGAAAAAGGCTCTCCCTATCCACCCTATCTAACCCTCTGATTATTTTATATGTTTCAATTAAGTCACTTCTCAACCTTCTTCTCTCTAAGGAAAACAGCCTCAAGTCCCTCAGCCTTTCCTCGTAAGACCTTCCCTCCATAACAGGCAACATCCTAGTAAATCTCCTCTGCACCCTTTCCAAAGCTTCCACATCCTTCTTATAATGCGGTGACCAGAACTGTACGCAATACTCCAAGTGCGGCCGCACCAGAGTTTTGTACAGCTGCAGCATAACCTCTTGCTTCCAGAACTCGATCCCTCTGTTAATAAAAGCTAAAACACTGTATGCCTTCTTAACAGCCCTGTCAACCTGGGTGGCAACTTTCAATGATCTGTGTACATGGACACCGAGATCGCTCTGCTCATCTACGCTACTAAGAATCTTACCATGAGCCCAGTACTTTACCTTACAGTTACTCCTACCAAAGTGCATCACCTCACACTTGTCTGCATTAAACTCCATTTGCCACCTCTCAGCCCAGCTCTGCAGCTTATCTATGTCTCTCTGCAACCTACAGCATCCTTCGTCACTAAATGGGGGAAGGGGATTCTGAAATAAATAGAGAGAGGGGGAGGCGGATAGAAGATGGATAAAGAAGATAGGTGGAGAGGAGGCAGACAGGTGAAAGAGGCAGGGGTGGAGCCTGCAAGATATTCGTATAGTTCAGTAAAGCCTTTGACAAGGTTCTGCATGGCAGACTGGTACAAAAGGTGAAGTTGCATGGTATCAGGGTTGAGCTGGCAAGACTGGTACAGAACTGGCTTAGTCATAGGAGCCAGAATGTAGTGGTGGAGGGATCCTTTTTGGAATGGACAGCTGAGACTAGTGGTGTTCTATAGGGATCAGGGCTGAGATCTATGCTGTTTGTGATCTACATAAATGATTTGGAGGAAAATGTAGCTGGTCAAATTAGTAAGTTTGCAGATGATACAAAGATTGGTGGTGTTGCAAATAGTGAGGAGGATTGTCAGAGTATACAGTTGCCTATAGATCAGTTGGAGGCATGGGCAGGAGTTTAATCTGGGCAAATGTGAGATGATACATTTTGGAAGGTCAAGTTCAGGTGGAAATTATACAGTGAATGGCAGAACCCTTAGGAGTAGTGATATGCAGAGGGACCTGGATGTGCAGGTCCACAGATCACTGAAGGTAGCAGCGTAGATAGATAAGGTAGTAAAAAAGGCTTCTGGCATGCCTGCCTTCATTAGAAAGGGCATTGTGTATAAGGATAGACAAGTTATGCTGCAGCTTTACAGAACTTTAGTTAGGCCACACTTGGACTATTTCACACAGTTTTGGTTACCACACTACCAGAAGGGTGTGGATGCTTTCAAGAGGGTACAGAAAAGGTTTACCAAGATGTTGCCTGAAATGAGGGGTTTTAGCTATGAAGAAAGATTAGATAGACTGGGTTTGCTTCCACTGGAATGGGAGTTTGAGTAGTGACCTGATAGAAGGTTATAAGATTGTGAATGGCATGGACAGAGTGAAAAGCATGAGGTCTTTTCCCAGGATGGAGGAGTCAATTACTAGGGGATACAGGTTCAAGGTGCAGGGGAGTAAGTTTAAAAGAAATGTGCAAGGCACGTTTTTTCTCAAAGGGTGGTGAGTGCCTGGAAAGTCCTGCCAGAAGTAGTGGCGGAAGCAGACACAATAGCAGCATTCAAGAAATACCTGGATGAACACACGAATAGGTAGGGAATACAAGGATAGGAATCCTGTAAGTGAAGACAGTTTTAATATGGAAAGGCAAAATGTGTCAGCGTAGGCTTGGAGGGTTGAAAAACCTATTCCTGTGCTGTATTATTTGTTGTTCTTTGTGCTTTGTTCTTTGCATATTGACTAGTCAGACCACACCTAAAACACCGTACACAGGTTTGGTTGCCTTATCTAAGGAGAGATTGACTGGCATGGAAGGCAGTCCAGAGAAGCTTTACTATGTTGATTCTGGGTATGGAGAGATTTTCTTATGAGGAGAGGCTGCGTAGGTTGTGCTTGTACTGTTTGGTGTTTAGCAAAATGCAAAAATGCTTATTGAAGCACAAGAATCTTAGGGGACATCACACGGTTTTCCTCTCTGTGGGACAGCCTAGGAACAGAGGATATCATCTCAGTGTAAGGGGGCATCCTTTTAAGACAAAGATGATGGGGATTTTTTTCTGTCAGGAAATCATGAATCTTTGGAATTCTTTACAGCAGAGGTCTTTCAAGGCTGGCTCATTAAGTACATTCAAGCAGAAATAGATTTCTAACCTTAAAGGGAATCAAGAGTTATAGGGAAAAGCAGGAAAGTGAGTTGAGGTGTATCAGATCAACCATGATCACTTTGAATGGCAGACTGGACTCAGTGGGTGGAATGGTCTACTTATGCTCCTGCATTTCATGGTTTTATAACCTAACAATCTATTCCCCACTCTGTACTGATGGTTAACCAGTCTTCAATCCATGCTAATGCATTACTCACAACTCCAGGATCTATAATCTTATGCAGTAATTTTTTAAATGGAATTTATAGGACGCTGTTTGGAAATTCAAATACATTGTATCTGCTCATTCCCCGAATTTCTCTTTCATAAACCTATACTTTTCATAACTCTGCTTGACTGTGTTACGATTATTTCAATGTCCTTCTATTATCTCCTCAATAAGAGATTTCAGCATTTTCTCTAGTTTATTTCAAAAGTGGGTGTTGGTTGCTTCCAGAATTCAGGGAGCCAGATAGGAATTTAGTGAGCAGTTCCTTCACTGTCGCTGGGTCAAAATCCTGGAATTCCCTCCCTAATTGCATTGTGGATCAACCCACAGCAGGTGGACTGCAGCAGTTCAAGAGGGCAACTTACCACCAGCTTATCAAGGGTAACTAGGGACAGGCAACAAATGCTGGCCAGCCAGTGACGCCCACATCCCACAAATGAATAAATAAGAAAAAAGCATCTAAAAAGTAGTAATTTCCACAGTGCTCCCCATTCCGTGCACAAGTTGCAGAATCAGGTAAATCAGGTAAAAAAGGAGGAAAGTGAGTTGAGGTGTATCAGATCAACCATGATCACTTTGAATGGCAGACTGGACTCAGTGGGTGGAATAGTCTACTTATGCTCCTGCATTTTATGGTTTTATAACCTAACAATCTATTCCCCACTCTGTACTGATGGTTAACTAGTCTTCAATCCATGCTGGGGGAGATGCTGCAGGAGGACAGATTTTAGATTTCTAAGATATTGGGACTAGCTCTGGGGAAGATGGAACTAGTACTGGCAGACAGTATGCAGCTGAACAGCTTCAGGGCTGAATTCCTTGTGGGTAATTTTGCTATTTATTGAGGATGCATTGAATAGTTGAAGGGTCAATACTGAGGAAACGCTGCCAAGTGGAGGGCCAGTACTGCATTGGCAGAGGGGAAGCCCTGAGGCACTCTCAAAGTGCTGCATTCTTCTGATATGATGTTAACTTGAGACCTTGTCTGGCTTCTTAATGGGCAGGTGTTGTTTGAAGAAAAGCATGAAGATTTTTCCAGTGTCTGAGACTAATAATGAGCTACCAAAGAACATCATGAGAAATGCATGCTTTTGTCATTTACTGTATTGCTATTTGTGTGAATTTATGGTGCTTCAATTTCCTGCTGCATTTGCTAAAGCAACGACAATTCAGTCACCGTGAAATGCTTTGAGATGTGATGCGATTGTGAAAAGCATTACAGAAAACCAAGGATTTTCCTTTCTTATTTCAGCTGCAATGTAAGTTTAAGGAAGCATAAGTTCACCCACGTGTTGGCCAAATTGTGTTCAGTGTTGAAGCACTGTCGCTGGCATTCGGCACTGACTTGTTCCAGCTTTTCCATAGATTTTTCCCAAGATTCTTTAATTGGAGCCAGGAGGTGAAGCCTCTGCACAACATCCAACATTGTCTGTTTCAGCTCTTTCTTCAACTCCTTCAGCAAGATCATAAGAAGCAAATGTCACTAATGCTCCAACTAACATAAATGGGCACATCACATTCAACAATCTTCAAAGACAATCTAAGGATATCACAACACCTCAGGAAGCCGGACTGGAAAGGACCATCATTTAAGTTGAACACTAAAATATAGCCACCACTTGTAGTGTACATTGGCTAGTCCCAGCCCAGGACAGACAGTTCTGCAGACCCAATCTTGGATATGTTTTATTATATTTTCTATTCAACCTGTTCAGAGATGTTATTACAAAGCTCTGGAGCAGGTGAGACTTGAATCCAGGTCTCCTGGCTCAGAGGTAGGGACACTACCACTATGCCACAAGAACCCTCTGGATCTGCTTTATTATTTTCTCTAAGAAATCTATTGAAATGTTATTACACACACCTCTAGAGCAGGTGGGATGTGAACCTGGATCTCTCAGTCCAGGGGTAGGGACACCACTGTTGTGACACAAGAGGGGCCCCTGAAATATCAACCTGTTCATAACATAACATGACACACCTCCAGGCCAGGTGGAATTTGAACACCCAAGCCTTATAGTTCAGAGGTACAGGCACTGCCGTTAATGTTACTACTGGCAATGCCCTAGTGAACGATAGTATCTCGAGCAGGGGTTGAACCTGTGATTTCTGGTTTATGGGTCCAGCAACTTACCAACTGGCTACAGCACCCAATGCTGGGTCTGCTCTATAAAAGGCTCAGGTGATAAGTTGCAACTGGTAGGCCACTGCCTGTTGCCAAGGGAGCTCATTTAATGACCTTGGCAAGGAGATGAATTAGTAATTCCTCCAGGTCTTGTAGGAGCTATCATAGATATAATCTTAAAATTAATATGGAAGATTAAGGAGTCATATTATTAAGATGTTTAAGACGGCTAAAGGAGTTGCTGGGGTAGTGTTACGAAGATGATTTGTATTTAATACTGCTTGGAGGAGTAAGTTTTCAAGCAAGCTTTGAAGGATTGGAAAAAATTCATTTATTTAAAATTTTGTGGACATAATTGAAGTGATCTTTCTAAAAAAAAACTCACTGAAAGTTCTCTGCAGACATTACTGTTATCTTTTAGCAAGGCTTCCTATAAATCACATACTCAGTGATAACTGTGATCAGAGATAATGGGAACTGTGGATGCTGGAGAATCCAAGATAACAAAGTGTGAAGCTGGATGAACACAGCAGGCCAAGCAGCATCTCAGGAGCACAAAAGCTGACGTTTCAGGCCTAGACCGAAACATCAGCTTTTGTGCTCCTGAGATGCTGCTTGGCCTGCTGTGTTCATCCAGCTTCACACTTTGTTATCTTTACTCAGTGATAACTGCTTGTTTTGCAGTAGATATCTGCTGGACCCATTTTGAACAGTAACTGGAGAGGTATTTGTTTTATCTGGTTTGGTTGGACAGAAGCCTATTAAGAACAAGCAGGGGGAAAGCCTACCTTGAACAAGCTAAGTTGGAATAATGCTTGCTAAGAACAAGCTGATCAGCTGATCTCACATTTCTAACAAGAAAACATTCTTACTGAGTTTGGGGGAACTTATTTGATGTTTGGAAAGAGTGACTGAAGAAACACTTCAATATTGTATTTCCTTATCGAGTTGAGACTACAAGTGTTCGGAGACAACTGTACATAATTCATGGTTTAACCACATATGACACAGCATCAAAACAACAGACTCTGGAACATGTTACACTTCAACCTTTGGCCTTCAAGAATAATTCTTTGGTCACAGTGTTTTGTTTCCAGAAAGCCAATCTCTGCAGAGAATTCTGTTTTTCTACTTTCAAGAGAGCGGAGAGAGAAAGAAAGAAAGAGAGGACAGACAAAAATAGAGATGGGGAGAGAGAAAGAGACAGAGAGAAAGAGAGATTTCATGAATATTTTGAAGATATCTATAAGGATAAACATTTATACTTCTGGATAACGTGAACATGTTAACCAAGTTTTCCATCTTTACTGGACATACTTTCAAAAATCAAAACAGAATTGTGTTTATTAACAAATCTAGTTGATGGATTTTAAAAAAAATCTAATATAGACAACTTCTTTAATTGTTCATCTTGGTAACCAGAAAAAGTACTTTTATTTTGTGTTACAATCTTGGCGTAGTGGGAGTAGATTCAGACATCACATGTGTAATTTTGGTCATAACAGGAGATATGGCAAAACCATAGATCCTGGTGTGGCAAAGCTCCAGGGAAGTGATAGGCAGTGCAGGGATGATGTCTGCAAGCAATCCTTTGCACAGAGTATAGTGCAAATCTGAAATTCTCTGCCCCAATAGGCTATTGAGGCTGAGGGTTGATTTGAAGTTACCAATTGGGATTCATATATTTTTATTATTAAGGGTACAAAATCCAAGAACGTTAATGATACTAGCCTACAGACATGTTATAATGTATCTGAATGGCAGAAAAGGCATGAGGGGCTGAATGGCATTCTTTTGTTTCTAAGAATGGCAAATGGAACTCATAGAAACAATAGACAACTTTGGACATGCTACACTGTACCAAACATATATCAGTGTTATATTTAACTGTGATGATACAACTACTTTAAACTGGAGATCATCGCAGTTTAAATGATTTTGTCAGTGGGACCCTCCTTGATTGTTTTGCATTAGTATAAATAGGGCTTATTTAAACAGGCCTAACGTTCTAAAGTCCGGATTCTAGGAAAATGGGTAAAATATAAAGAATTTTCAACAACTGAGAGCTGTCAAGTATAATACTGGGTAATTTTTAGTTTAGATCACCTTTCATGATTCTTTCAAATGCACCTCCCAAAACTATGACCACTACTATCATGCCATGTTGTCCACAGTGGCTAGGCGGTTATCACCGATGCTTCACAGCACCACGGATCTGGCTTCGAGTCCAACCTTGGGTGGCTGTGTGGAGTTTGCATATTCTCCCTGTGGCTGCATGGGTTTCTTCCAGGAGTTCTGGTTTCCTCCCACAGTCAAAAGATGGTTAGGTGGATTGTCCATGGTGTCGAGGGACATGTAAGCTAGGTGGGTTAGCCATTGTAAAATGTGAGGTTATGGGGATAGGGTGAGGTTCTTATCTTGGATGGGATGCTCTTCAGAGGGTTAGTGTGCACTTGATAGACCGAATAGGTTCTTCCTACACTGTAGGTAGTCTATGGTCTACAGGAAGAAGGATATCAGGCATGTAGGAACACCGCTGCGCTAGTCCTGGAACCATCGCCATAGCTGCGGTGTGTGTGTGTGTGTGTGTGTGTGTGTGTGTGTGTGTGTGTGTGTGTGTGTGTATGTGTGTGCGCGCATGCGTGTGCGCGTGCGTGTGCCCGTACTACAAGGAACATTTAAAAAAATGCCTTTTCAACATCAGTCAGGAATAAATGTCAGCCTTGCAACTGACACCCACATCTCAAAGTTGAAGTAGAAACATGTTTCCTGAGATGTAATTTTTTTAAAAACTTAGACAAATGATTTCACTTGCTTTATTGAAAGCAAAATATAGCAGTTGCTTATAGCAACCAAACATTCTGTGGCAATTAGACAGAAATAGAGCTACAGGACTCTGATACAATATTCAAAATATGTTAACATCAGGATCCAGTGATACCAGTATATTTAAAAGAAAACAGTCGCTTAGATTGATAAGAAAAATATTCTAAGAGGAGATCAACACGGTGTATGTGTTTGTGTTGGGGCTGATGATGGTGAATATCAAGCAGGGCTAGAATGGGAAGAGTTTCTCATAAACTCTATATGT
Organism: Stegostoma tigrinum; assembly: GCF_030684315.1. Lineage (NCBI taxonomy): Eukaryota > Metazoa > Chordata > Chondrichthyes > Orectolobiformes > Stegostomatidae > Stegostoma > Stegostoma tigrinum. The sequence goes on from NC_081370.1 coordinate 36,340,728, forward strand.
TTCCTCTTTATTATTGGTACTGCAGCACTTCAATTTTAAAATCCTCAGCTTGCTTCCACATTGGTCCACGGCCTTGATCCTCACTAATTCTATATTTTCCTCCAGCTCTGCAACCCTCCAAAATGTCTGCAACTATGGTGCCTTGCCCAGCCCTAATTTCTTTTCCTCCATGATTGCTGACAGTGCGAGCACAGAAGTGCTTTGGCCCATCGAATGTGGGCTGACCTATCTGTATTAATCCCACTTTCCAGCACCAGGTTCCTGTCCTCGAATGTTGTGACATTCCAAGTGATCCTCCATGAACTTTTTATTGGCCTTGCGGGATTCCATCTCTACTACACTCCCAGACAGTGCATTCAAGATTCCCACTGCCCTCTGGATGAAAATAGTTTTTCTTTAAATCCCCTCTAAATGCCCTTCACCTTAAAATCAATCCCTTTATCATTCACTCTTCAACTAAGTCAGCACGGTTTTGTGAAGGGTAGGTCGTGCCTCACAAACCTTATTGAGTTCTTTCAGAAGGTGATCAAACAGGTATGTAAGAGTAAACCGGTTGATGTGGTGTATATGGATTTCAGCAAGCCTGATAAGGTTCCCCACAGTAGGCTATTGTCCAAAATGCGGAGGAATGGGATTGTGGGAGATATAGCAGTTTGGATTGGAAATTGGCTTGCTGAAAGAAGACAGAGGGTGGTGGTTGATGGGAAATGTTCATCCTGGAGACCAGTTACTCATGGTGTACCGCAAGGGTCGGTGTTGGGTCCACTGCTGTTTGTCATTTTTATAAATGACCTGGATGAGGGCGTAGATGGATAGGTTAGTAAATTTGCAGACAACACTAAGGTCAGTGGAGTTGTGGATAGTGACAAAGGATGTTGTAGGTTACAGAGAGCCGTAGATAAGCTGCAGAGCTGGGCTGAGAGGTGGCAAATAGAGTTTAATGTGGACAAGTGTGAGGTGATGCACTTTGGTAGGAGTAGCCGGAATGCAAAGTACTGGGCTAATGGTAAGATTCTTGGTAGTGTAGATGAGCAGAGAGACCTCGGTGTCCATATACACAGATCATTGAAAGTTGCCACCCAGGTTGACAGGGCTGTTAAGAAGGCATACAGTGTTTTAGCTTTTATTAATAGAGGGATCGAGTTCTGGAACCAAGAGGTTATACTGCAGCTGTACAAAACTCTGGTGTGGCCGCACTTGGAGTATTGTGTACAGTTTTGGTCACCGCATTATAAGAAGGATGTGGAAGCTTTGGAAAGGGTGCAGAGGAGATTTACTAGGATGTTGCCTGTTATGGAGGGAAGGTCTTACGAGGAAAGGCTGAGGGACTTGAGGCTGTTTTCATTAGAGAGAAGAAGGTTGAGAAGTGACTTAATTGAGACATATAAGATAATCAGACGGTTAGATAGGGTGGATAGGGAGAGCCTTTTTCCTAGGATGGTGACGGCGAGCACAAGGAAGCATACTTTAAATTGAGGGGTGAAAGATATAGGACAGATGTCAGAGGTAGTTTCTTTACTCAGAGTAGTAAGGGAATGGAACACTTTGCCTGCAACGGTAGTAGATTCGCTAACTTTTAAGTACATTTAAGTCGTAATTGGACAAGCATATGGACGTACATGAAATAGTGTAGGTTACATGGGCTTCAGATTGGTATGGCAGGTCAGCACAACATCGAGGGCCGAAGGGCCTGTACTGTGCTGTAATGTTCTATGTTCTACGTAAGGAGAACAGCTGCTTTGTATCCACCTCATGTCCCTCATATGATTATAAACCTCAGTCAGACCCCCCCATATCCTTCTCTACTCTAAAATAATGAACCTGAGTCTATCTAGCCTCTCTCCTTACCTTAGAGGAATGGGTTTATAGTATGCGGGGATTTCATTTTGCTACCATTAACTGGGATTGCATTTGTCAGAAAGGACTAGATGGGGTGGAATTTTTAAAGTGCATCTCACAGAGAGCTTTCTGTGCCAGTACGTAGATAGTCTAACAAGAGCTGAGGCAGTGCTAGACCTAATCCTAGGAAATTAAGCTGTCAAATGGCTGAAATGTGAATGTGTGAATATTTTGAGGACAGTAACCGTAACTGTAGGTTTCAAAGTTATTATGGAAAGGGATAAGAGTAGTGCAGAAGTTAAGTGTCTAAACTGGAAGGCCAATTCAATGTCATTAGATAGCATCTGGTAAATGGATTGAAAGCAGTTGCAGGTAAGTCTACATTTGCAAAGTGGAAGTCTTTTAAAAGTCGTACAGTGAGAATTCAAGGCCAACATGTTCCTCTGAGTGAAGAGCAGGGGCAGCAAGTCCAGGGAACTGTGAATGTCAATGGATATTGGGAACTTGATAAAGGAAATTAAGAAAACATATGTTTCAGAGATAGTAGGAACTGAGCTTGGGCCTGCCTTGCAGAACACCTATACTCAGTTCATGCTAAACAATTGCATCTCCCAGTTGCGAAGCATTTCAACTCCTCCTCCCATTCCTCAGACATTTCCACCCTAAGCCTCCTGCAGTGCCACAACAATGCTACTCGAAGGTTGCAGGAACAGCAACTTATATTCTGCTTGGGAACCGTGCAGCCCAATATCAACGTGGACTTCACAAGCTTCAAAATCTCTCCTCCCCCGCACCGCATCCCAAAACCAGCTTGCCCCCGCCTCCCTAACTTGTCCTTCCTCCCATCTATCTCCTCCTCCCACCTCAAGCCCCACCCCCATCTCCTACCTACTAAATTTATCCTGCCCCCTTATCTGTCTGTCCTCCCTGGACTGACCTATCTCCTCCCTAACTCCCCATCTACATTCACCTTTACTGGCTCTAACCCGGCCTCTTTGACCTGTCTGTCTCCTCTCCACCTATCTTCTTCTCTATCCATCTTCTATCCTCCTCCCCCTCTCTTCCTATTTACTTCAAAAGCCTCTTCCCCTCCCTCACTTCTGAAGAAGGGTCTAGGCCTGAAATGTCAACCTTCCTGCTCCTCTGATGCTGATTGTCCTTCTGTGTTCATCCAGCTCTACACCTTGTTATATAAAGAAAACATATGTCAGGTACATAGTGTTTAAAAACAGTGAGTGTATAGAGAGTGTAAAGAGGTGCCTTAAAAAAATTAGGAGGGAAAGTGGGACAGCAAAATATCTTTGACAGATAGGGCTAAGAAAAACCCCAAGGCATTTTGTAAATATATTCAAAGCAAGAGGATCACTGTGTAAAGAGTGAGGCCTATACGAGATAATGGAGGAGACTGCTGGGATCCTGGCAGAGATATTTCATACTTGACTTGTCACAGGTGAAGTGCCAGATGACTGGAGGATGATCAATGTAGTTCCTTTGCTCAAGAAGCACAACAGGGATATGTCAGGTAATTACAGACCAGTTAGTCTGACTGCAGTGGAAGGGGATCAATTCTGAGGGGCAGGATTAATCAACACTTGGATAGGTAGTTGGCATGGATTTGTTGGAGAGAGAGCCAATCTGACTAATTTAATTGAGTTTTTTCGAATAGATGACTAAATATTGTTGAGGGTAGCGCAGTTGATGTAGTTTACATGGACCTTAATAAGGCCTTAACAAGATCCAAACAGAAGGTTGGTCCAAAAGGTAAGAGCCCAGGTGATCTAAGGCAACTTGGCAAACTGGATCTAAAAGTCACTTGCAAATAGGAGGCAAAGGATAATGGTGGAAGATTGTTTGTGAGTGGGAACCCGTGATCAGGGTTGTACCATGGGGATTGATGCTGTTATGTATATTAGTGACTTGGATGTGAATGTAGAAGATCTAATTAGTAAGCTTGCGTGTGACATGAAAATTGGTGTTGTTGATAGTAAAGAAGATGGTAAATGTGGCAGCGCAATGGCAGATGAAATTTAATGCTGATGAAGTGATGCATTTTGGAAGGTCTAATAAGGGGAAGATTTTCAGAATGAATTATTGATCCCTGGGAAGTACTGAAAATTAAGGGGGCTTTGGTTCACAAGTCCATAGATTACTGAAATAATCAGTACCGGCAGATAGGGTTGCGAGGACGACTTATGGGATGGCTGTCTTCATTAGCCGGGTGAAGAATATAGGACCAAGGAAGTCCTGTTACAATGTTATAGAGCATTGGTCAGGCTGCAGATGGAATAATGATCGCCACACTATTGGATGGATGCAATTGCACTGGAGAGGGTGCAGAGGAGATTCACCTGGATATTGCCTGGGATGGAAAGTCTCAGTTATGAGGAGATATTAAATCAAAGTTTCCTTTTCTTGGAACAAAGGAAGATGAGGGAAGATCTGATGGAAGTCTAAAAATTACGAGTGGCATAGATAGGGTAAATCATGTGAATCTTTTCTCCATGGCAGATGTGTCTTAGACCAGCAGGTATAACCTTAAGGTGAAAAAGAAATGGTTTAGAGGGGATCTGATGAAAAATTTTTGCACACAGTGGGAGGCAGAAATATGGACTGTGCTGCCTGAGAGGGTGTAGCGGCAGGTGCTCTCACAACGATTAAGAAACATCTATATGAACACTTAAAATGGCAAGGCATAGTAGGCATGGACCAAGAACAGATAAATGGATTAGTAGAGTTTGGTGTTTGTTGGTGGGCATTGACATGGTAGGCCAAAGGACATTTTTCTTTACTGAATGACTCTATGATTTTAGTTTTTCCACCATTAATATGAGATTCATTGATCTGTAATTCCATGGTTTATCATTACCACTCTTGAAAAGTGGAACCACATTAGCTGTCCTCCAGCCCTCTAGCACCTCCAGAGAACAATTAAAAATTTGGGTCAAAGCCCCTATAATTTCCTCCCTTACCTCCCACAGTTGCCTGAGATATAACTCATCTAGACCTAAGGGTTTGATATTTGTGAGCCTGCCAAACCTCCAAAAACCCCTCACTCCCAACACCTATTCACTCAAGAACAGATCCTCTCTCCAAATTCTGTACCTCCACCCTCTTTCTCTTGAATGAAGACATAAATGAATATCTACTTCATATCCTACCAATGTTCTCAAGCTCCACACATAGGTTGCGCCCTTGGTTCCTCAAAATCCCTTCTCTTTCCCTGGCTACCCTCCTACCTTGAATATACTTACAGAAGATCTTGGGATTTTCCCTAATCTTATCCACTAGTGGTTTTTCATGGTCCCTCTCCACTCTTCTAATTGCTTTCTTAAGGTCTCCCCATGCATTCTATACTCCAATAAGGTCTCCACTGATCTGCTCCCTTTGTAACTGCCAAAAGCCTTTGCCTCTCCTTCCTTCCTTATCCACTCCTGGATATTCCTCAACATCCAGGGTTCTCTGGGCTTGTTGTTCCTATATGTTATACCTATATGGTGGGACTACAGTCTCCCTATTTCCTTTTTGAACAGACCTCATATTCTGCTTTCGATTTTCCCGTAAGTGGCTGTTCCCAGTCTACTTTGGCCATATCCTGCCTTATATTAGTAAAATCTGCCTTCCTCCAATCCGAACCCTTGTTTCAGACCATCTTTTCCCTTTTTCCAAAAGAAACAAAATGACCATTGAGAAGGTTATGGTAGGCAGACAACAAAATGTACCCAGGAAGTGTGTGAATTTATCACTGAAAATCGCTGAAATCACAAGAAGTAATGATCATGAGGTAACTAATCGGAGGATGGTCATCTTTGAAAGTGGAACCAAGAAATTTTAACAGCAGCTTCTTCTTCAATGTCAGGCTATTTCTCCATTCATTTGCTGGAAGCCTTTTAGAAAAAGGTAATGCTTTTGAAAGGTATAATGCTGAAGGCTACATTAAGCACCACCCAGTCTGATGATGCAATACAGTCTTAGTTGAGAAATAAAGGAGTCCAGTTCGAAATCCCAATGGAGGAAAAATGCCAATATTCTCTCCTGACAGGCTAGTCTGACATCATAATTAAAATTATGTAACTGTAATTATTGCTAAAATTCAATCTTTTAAGTAAAGAATGTAGCTATGCATCCAAGGTAATCGCAAGCCAATTAAGCAAACTGTGAAAATGTTGACAGCAGCTATCACTAGCTTATTTGAAGAGGGCCAGAAAGATCCATTCATACACCATTGATGCCAACATGCAAGCTGGACAACATAGAATACAATTGCAATACAGGCTGTGTGCATCACTGCACAGACACCTCCGACAAAGTTAGAATATTTCTAAACGTGATGCAAACATTTCTCCAGGTCTGCGAGTAGGCACTGAGCTGGAAGATGTACTCAAAATCAATCAGTTGTATTTCAGTCAGTGTAATGCAAGCAATGTCATTCTGAAACAGTTAATGATCCAAGACTGAAACCACTCTGGAAAATCAATGAAGAATGGTTTGAAAGCACTGTCCTTTAACAGGCTTTGCTTGTAAATATTCAATCAGCCACACAGGTCTTTTTGCTGGTGATAGAGGTAAAAAACAAAAAAAAATAATAAAACCTATTCACAAAGGTGCCCTTATTTTTCTGTCTACTAAAATTTACAGGTGATTTGGGCAGAAAATATATTAAAAAGAAAGCAGACCACAGATGAGGCCCTCTTGTCATGTAGTGGTAGTGTCCCTATCCCTGGACCAAGATGCCTGGGTTCAAGTTACAAATTAAAGAAAGGGAAAAACATACATGGTGACATGATGATGGGGATAAAAGAACTGTTCTGTTGTGTTTGATAATATTTCTGGACATTAGAAACAAAAAAAATGTAAAGCAGATCCAGGATGGTTATTAAATCAAATGAATAAAAAAGAATAAAAAATAGAAAAGGGGTGGCGTGAAGCCATTAGAGAAATAACAGCCATACGTAGATGCTTTTGAACCCCGGAGATTAATTCGGTATCTCGGGAGACATAATTTTCAAAGTAAAACAAGTATTTATCATAATTATAGAGTCATAGAGGCCTACAGCACAGAAAAAGTCCCTTTGCCCTATCAAATCTGCAACAGTCAAAAACAACCACCAAACATTCTAATACATTTTCCAGCTCTTAGCCCATAACTCCGTACGCCTTGGTATCACAAGAGAACATCTACATATGTCTTAAATGTTGAGGGTTACTATCTGTACAACACCTACAAGCAGTGAGCTCTATATTCCCAATACGCTATGGATGAAAAACATTTCCTTCACATCCACTTTAACCCTCTTACCTTTACCTGAAATCTATCCCCTAGTCATTGATTCCTTCACCATGGGGAAACAGTTCTTCCTGTCTCCTATTTATGCCCTCAACTTTATACATCTCAATCACGCCCCCTCTCAGTTTTCTCTACTCCTAGAAAAACAACTCCAGTCTGTCCAAGATAACAAAGTGTGAAGCTGGATGAACACAGCAGGCCAAGCAGCATCTCAGGAGCACCTGGGCTCCTGAGATGCTGCTTGGCCTGCTGTGTTCATCCAGCTTCACACTTTGTTATCTTGGATTCTCCAGCATCTGCAGTTCCCATTATCTCCAGTCTATCCAATCCCTCTTTAGAGCCAGAACTCTCCAGTCCAGGCAACCTCATGCCAAATCTCCTCTGCACCCTTGCCAGCGCAGTCACACCCCTCCATTACTATGGATTCCACATATGCCAGATCCCCACCAGTTGCCATGATATTTGTGCCCAAAGCTCTCTGCCAGGACAAGCTGTTTCAGCTACACCAAAAAATATGGATGAAAGGACCGACGATGCAAATAACATATGATCAAAATTACTGGTTTGGGATTAACAATGAAATCAAAAAGTTACTGAGGATATAGAAGGCATGCCAGAGACACCAGCCACTGCAATGTCAACAATCTCCACACATTCACAAGATATTCCATCAGTCTCTTGGTCCAAAAGCATCACTGATCTACATAGCATAAATGGAGACCACTTTATCTTAATTAGAAACACAGAAAATAGGTACAGGAATAGACCATTCAGCTTTTTGAGCCTGCTGTGCCATTCAGTATGATCATGCCTAATCATCCCACTAAGTACCCTGTTCAAGCTTTTTCCTCATACACTTTAATCACTTTAGACCTAAGAAATATACCTAACTCCTTCTTGAAGCCAGTTAATGTTTTGGCCTCAATTGCTTTCTGTGGCAAAAAATTCCTCAGGGTCACCACTCTCTGGGTGAAGAAATTTCTCCTCACCTCTGTCCTAAATGGTCCATCCCATATCGTCAGACTGTGACTCCTGGTCATGGGAACATCCTTCCTGCATTTACCTTGTCTAGTCCTGTTAGAATTTTATAGATTTCAATGAGATGACCCCCTTATTCTTCTCATATCCAATGAATATAGTCCTAACTGATCCAGGCTGTCTTCACAGTTGGTCCTGCCATCCCAGGGAATAGTCCTGCACTGCACTCCCTCCATAACCAGAACATCCTTCCTCAGATTAGGAGACCAAAACTGCATACGTTATTCCAGATGTGGTCTCACTAAGGCCCTAAACAGTTGCAGTATGACACCCCTGCACAAATTCTCTCACTATGAAGGCTAATATACCATTTGTCTTCTTTACAATCTGTTGCATCTGCGTGCTTACTTTCAATGACTGGTATACAAAGATATCCAGGTTTTGTTGCACCTCCCCCTTTCCCAATCTATCACTATTCAATAATCTGCCTCTTGTTTTTGCCCCAAAAGTGGAAATATCTCACATTGATCTACATTATAGTTCATCTGACAAGCATTTGCTACTGGCTCAGTGATAATAGGAACTGCAGATGCTGGAGAATCCAAGATGATAAAGTGTGAAGCTGGATGAACACAGCAGGCCAAGCAGCATCTCAGGAGCACAAAAGCTGACGTTTCGGGCCTAGACCCTTCATCAGAGAGGGGGATGGGGTGAGGGTTCTGGAATAAATAGGGAGAGATGGGGAGGAGGACCGAAGGTGGAGAGAAAAGAAGATAGGTGGAGAGTAGAGTATAGGTGGGGAGGTAGGGAGGGGATAGGTCAGTCCAGGGAAGATGGACAGGTCAAGGAGGTGGGATGAGGTTAGTAGGTAGGAGATGGAGGTGCGGCTTGGGGTGGGAGGAAGGGATGGGTGAGAGGAAGAACCGGTTAGGGAGACAAGAGACAGGCTGGGGTGGTTTTGGGATGCAGTGGGGGGAGGGGAAGAGCTGGGCTGGTGGTGTGGTGCAGTGGGGGGAGGGGACGAACTGGGCTGGTTTTGGGATGCGGTGGGGGAAGGGGAGATTTTGAAGCTGGTGAAGTCCACATTGAGACCATTGGGCTGCAGGGTTCCCAAGCGGAATATGAGTTGCTGTTCCTGCAACCTTCGGGTGGCATCATTGTGGCACTGCAGGAGGCCCATGATGGACATGTCATCTAAAGAATGGGTGGGGGAGTTGAAATGGTTCGCGACTGGGAGGTGCAGTTGTTTGTTGCGAACCGAGCAGAGGTGTTCTGCAAAGCGGTCCCCAAGCCTCCGCTTGGTTTCCCCAATGTAGAGGAAGCCACACAGGTGCAATGGATACAGTATACTACATTCGCAGATGTGCAGGTGAACCTCTACTTAATATGGAAAGTCAGCTTGGGGCCTGGGATAGGGGTGAGGGAGGAGGTGTGGGGGCAAGTGTAGCACTTCCTGCAGTTGCAGGGGAAGGTGCCGGGTGTGGTGGGGTTGGAGGGCAGTGTGGAGCGAACAAGGGAGACACGGAGAGAGTGGTCTCTCCGGAAAGCAGACAAGGGTGGGGATGGAAAAATGTCTTGGGTGGTGGAGTTGGATTGTAGATGGCAGAAGTGTCGGAGGATGATGCGTTGTATCCGGAGGTTGGTGGGATGGTGTGTGAGAATGAGGGGGATCCTCTTGGGGCGGTTGTGGCGGGGGCGGGGTGTGAGGGATGTGTTGCTGGAAATGCGGGAGACGCGGTCAAGGGTGTTCTCGACCACTGCGGGGGGCAAGTTGCGGTCCTTGAAGAACTTGGATATCTGGGATGTGCGGGAGTGGAATGCCTCATTGTGGGAGCAGATGCGCTGGAGGCGGAGGAATTGGGAATAGGAGATGGAATTTTTGCAGGAGTTTGGGTGGGAGGAGGTGTATTCTAGGTAGCTGTGGGAGTCGGTGGGCTTGAAATGGACATCAGTTACAAGCTGGTTGCCTGAGATGGAGACTGAGAGGTCCAGGAAGGTGAGGGGTTTGCTGGAGATGGCCCAGGTGAACTGAAGGTTGGGGTGGAAGGTGTTGGTGAAGTGGATGAACTGTTCGAGCTCCTCTGGGGAGCAAGAGGTGGCACCGATACAGTCATCAATGTAACGGAGGAAGAGGTGGGGTTTGGGGCCTGTGTTGGTGCGGAAGAGGGACTGTTCCACGTAACCTACAAAGAGGCAGGCATAGTTGGGGCCCATGCGGGTGCCCATGCCCACCACCTTTGTCTGTAGGAAGTGGGAGGAATCGAAAGAGAAGTTGTTGAGGGTGAGGGCGAGTTTGGCTAGGCGGATGAGGGTGTCAGTGGAGGGGGACTGGCTCAACTTGTTTAAATCAAACTGCAGCATCTCGCCATCCTCTGCACAGTTCACCCTCACACCCAAATTTATGTTATCTGAAAACTTCAGGATATATTTAGTTCATCATCTAAACCATACTGTGAACACAGTTACTGATTATTGCTCCAAATTTGCAATTGTCAGACAGATAAAAAAAACTTCAAGTGCGTCAGTGGCAGGCATATTGAGTGCTATGTACAGTTTATTTTGCATTTAATAAATTTCTGACAACAGACGGCAGATAATATGCAGATCTTTCAAAGACATATGTGCCAAATGGCACGTAAACCATGTGATGTCTTCTCCATATTACCCAAGATCAAAGAGTTTTGCTGAACAAATAGTTTGTGTATTAACTCACTTATTCTGATATGAATGACAATAAGAACCTGATTCTCCAAGGATTTGCAAAGTGACGTAGATTGACACTCTCTCCCAACCCAAAACATCAGCTTTCCTGCTCCTCTGATGCTACCTGGCCTGCTGTGTCCATCCAGCTCCATACTATGAGGAACTTCTTCAGAATCTGCCACAACGGGCATTCCATACAGTGTCCGTACGCACATCTCCCATCTAGGTTGCATAAACAATTATCTGGGTCATTGGAAACTCCAGGCCAAATTGTGTGTCATGGCATGTTATCCTTCTGATCTACTCCTCTGAGGAAGCGTCACTCAATCCAAAATGTTAACTCTGATTTCTCTTCACAGATGATGTCAGACCTGCTGAGCATTTTTAGTCATTTCTGATTTTACTCACCAATAGAGATAATGTTTGGAAGGCAAGTGAGAAAAATGTTGCGAAGCCGCAATCAATCCAAATTGTCTGAGAGCCAGGAAAAACTTGACAAAAAATACCAGGAAGGAGGAAGATAGTGCATGACCGGATACAAGTGTAAAATGACTTAAGTCATAGGGAAATACAGCATGGAAACAGGCCCTCCAGTCCAACTCGTTCAGACCAGATAATCTATATAAATCTAGTCCCATTTGCCAGTATTTGATTCATATCCTTGGCATGGTGACTCAGTGGTTAGCACTGCAGCCTCACAGTGCCAGGGACCCGGGTTCTATTCCAGCCTCGGGTAACTGTCAGTGCGGAGTTTGCACATTGTCCCCATGTCTGCGTGGGTTCCCTCCAGGTGCTCCAGTTTCCTCTCACAGTCCAAAGATGTGCAGGCTAGGTGGATCGGCCATGCTAAATTTCCAATAGTGTTCAGGGATGTGTGGGTCTAGGTGGGATGCTTCAACGGGCGGTGTGGGCTTGATGGGTCGAAGGGCCTGTTTCCACACTGTAGGGAATTTAATCTGAGCCCTTCCTATTCATTTACCCATCCCCAGGTGCCTTTTAAATGTTGTAATTGCACAAGCCTCCACCACTTCTTCTGGCAGCTCATTCCACACATGCACCATCCTCTAAATGAAAATGTTGCCCCTCTGGTCCCTTTAAAACTTTCCTGTCTGACCATAAACCTATGCCATCTAGTTTTGGACTCCCACTCTGGGGAAAAGACATTACCCCTCATGATATTATAAACCTCTGTAAGATCACTCCTCAGCAGCCACTGACATTCCAGTGAAAATAGCCCTAACATATTCAGCTTCTTCCTGTAGCTCAAGCCCTCCAACCCTGGCAATATGCTTGTATATCTTTTCTGAACCTTGGACAAGAAAGCTCGGAGTCATACACCCCACAATAGAAACATGATTATCTGCAGAAGTATACAAATTGTGCAGTGAGCCAAGTCACAACAGCCAATGAAACAATGCTGAGGAGGAACAAAAGCTAGCTGAAGGAAATTGCAGTATGCCTGTTGTGAGCAACAAACATTAAGGAATACACCAAGACAGCAATGTGATGGAGTGCCAAGTTGACAACAAACACATGAACAAACGTCTTCAAATTATGAATAGTCCAAGGGCAAAACCATATGCCCTGAAGGTTACACCATGACAAGATCTGGCAGTGTTGTCAAAGTGCCAAAATGATATATAGATTCTGAAACTTCTTCCGTACAACCCTTATTTGTATAGTTGAAAAAGTTATAATTCTGTATAAAGATTGGATAGCAAAATTAGTTCTGTATTTTCACTTGTAGAAAATGAAACAAAGGAGATTGATGATTTAAAAGCAAAGTATGAAGCTTAACATTCAGATGAGCCAACTACCTGCATGATATCACATGACCTGCAACTACAGTTACCCTAGATTGTAGCACTCTCGACAAAAGGTGTGTCTAGAGATACCACTGTACTGTACTGTTCGCTCCACACTGCCCTCCAACCCCACCACACCCGGCACCTTCCCCTGCAACCGCAGGAAATGCTACACTTGTCCCCACACCTCCTCCCTCACCCCCATCCCAGGCCCCAAGATGACATTCCACATCAAGCAGAGGTTCACCTGCACATCTGCCAATGTGGTATACTGCATCCACTGTACCCGGTGCGGCTTCCTCTACATTGGGGAAACCAAGCGGAGGCTTGGGGACCGCTTTGCAGAACACCTCCGCTCAGTTCGCAAAAAACAACTGCACCTCCCAGTCGCAAACCATTTCCACTCCCCCTCCCATTCTCTTGATGACATGTCCATCATGGGCCTCCTGCACTGCCACAATGATGCCACCCGAAGGTTGCAGGAACAGCAACTCATATTCCGCCTGGGAACCCTGCAGCCATATGGTATCAATGTGGACTTCACCAGTTTCAAAATCTCCCCTTCCCCTACTGCATCCCTCAACCAGCCCAGTTCGTCCCCTCCCCCCACTGCACCACACAACCAGCCCAGCTCTTCCCCCCCACCCACTGCATCCCAAAACCAGTCCAACCTGTCTCTGCCTCCCCAACCGGTTCTTCCTCTCACCCATCCCTTCCTCCCACCCCAAGCCGCACCCCCCACTACCTACTAACCTCATCCCACCTCCTTGACCTGTCCGTCTTCCCTGGACTGACCTATCCCCTCCCTACCTCCCCACCTACACTCTCTCCACCTATCTTCTTTACTCTCCATCTTCGGTCCGCCTCCCCCTCTCTCCCTATTTATTCCAGTTCCCTCCCCCCATCCCCCTCTCTGATGAAGGGTCTAGGCCCGAAACGTCAGCCTTTGTGCTCCTGAGATGCTACTTGGCCTGCTGTGTTCATCCAGCCTCACATTTTATTATCTTGGAATCTCCAGCATCTGCAGTTCCCATTATCTCTCACCACTGTACTGTCTATACCAGTTTTACTTGTAAACCAAAGTACTGGAGAACTTTAAGTAAACAGAATCTACTGCCTTCATTTGTGTTATGCATAATACAAACAATCACTTCAGTTTAAAGCACAGAAAAGGTAAAATTCTTCAAGTGCAAACATGAACTCTTCCGCAACAGAATAATAGTACATAATTCTTCATTTCTTTCCCATTCCATCAGTAAGTATTCATTGCAATGTTTAAGTGGGATAATCTGGTGAAGATTCATTAATATTCTGAAAATACTTTAGAAGGATGTTCAGTCCTGCACCTGAGAGTAGCCTGATTTAAAATAACTAAAATTGAGCGTTCATAAAAAAAAACACATTATACCATTTCTAGCTGCAATATTGTACAGTCATCAGGTTCTTTGTAAATCAAAACACTTTCATCCAGGAAAGCTTTTAAAATTTGCTCACTTGTATCAGGAAGAAAATGAGTACTATTTAAAGACTCTTCCAGAAACAGTGCAATTGACAGAATCATGACCCAGGGTCATAGGAAGAACAAACCGAATCATGAACCAATGTAAAAGATTGCAGACAGACAGTTGTAAATAGTTGGGCTTAACTTACATTTAAAATTCCTTGATTGTTCATACTAATTTAGCTGTTTCCACTTGGATTGTGACAATGCAATTAGTGGAAGCTCAACCTCCTAAGCCACAAAGTCATCAGAACAGAAAAAAAGTGGTAAAATGCTTAATGATCTAGTTTCAGAGTATTTGTGTACAATATTTGGCTATTTAGTTGGGTTTCAGCAGGTAAAGGGTGCACACTAGTGGTGGAAGCAGGAACTTAATAGTGAAATTTAGAGGTGGGGCCATTAAAGAAACATGTTACATATGGATGGCAACAAGTCTAATTGCTTAGAGCATTTTTACTCATTAGCAACAACTACTTACATTTATGCAGTGACTTTAATGCAGGAAGATACTACAAAGGCACTCCACAGATGCCTAATCAATAAAAATTGACATTGGATGAAGTGAAAGAAAAAAAAATTGCATTTACAAAGGGTCTTTCACAACCACAAGATATTCCAAATCTTTTTAAAGTTGTTGTAACATGAACACAAAGAACTGTGGGTGCTGGAAGCCTGAAACAAAAACAGTGCTGGAGAAACACAGCTGGCAGCATCGGTAGAGAAGTTGTTGTAGCATCTGATATATGGCAGCTAGTTCAGATAATGAACAGCAAGATCCCACAAACAGCAATATGACTATAAGCACATAATCTGCCTTTGTGATATTGATGGAGGTGTAAATATTGGTCAGTGGAAACTCACCCTGCACTTTTGCAAATTAGTGCCACGGTGTTGCTTAGCTCTCCTTGACAGCAGAAGGGATCTCGTTTTAATGCCTCATCAAAAAGACAGTACGACCAACCATTCAGAACTCTCTCAGTGATGCCCCTGTAGCAATATCGTGGTCTGTCATAATTGTCTTTCTAAAAGTGCAACACTGCCTTAGTACTGCCCCTTCAACAGTGCAGTTTTCCTTTAGTACCTCCCTTCCAACAATGCAACATTCTCTTACTACTACGCTAAGTGTATCAACCTGGATTAGGCACACAAATATTTGCAGTGGGGGCCTTTAAACTCACAACTTTCTGACTCTGAGGCAAGAGTGCTAGCAACGTTAAACTGTGTGTGAGTATGCATCAGCAGAGCCTGCCAGACAGATGTTGACATGCATTCTGCACAAACCAACATTAAAAATTAATAAGATTTATAATTGCCAATAATTTGCTGGAGTAGGTATATCATGACTTTATTCGTTACACATTTTCCTTCAACTATCAGTTCAAACAGCAAGGAGGTTATATTAAACTGGCTCAAAAACAATGGTTTAGCTCCAGTTGGAGCACTGCTTCCAGTTCTGGGCCTAGCACTTTAGGAAAGATGTACAAGCACTAGAGAAAGTGCAAGAACTAGAGAAAGTGCAAGAAAGATTGTTACACCGTCCATGGACAAGAGTCTACAACTCATTATGATCCTGGATGAGGAGAGATAAACTGGCTTGCCCCCTTCTTTAATCAATCAATTTCTTGGTTAAATACAGAATGTCAATTTAAAAAGGATTCCTTTCTTTGTAATTATGTTTTCCCAGAACACGTATTTACAAATAGATGAAAACAATTTAAGCAGGTTTTCTTGAGTGAAAGGAACAGTATATTAGTTACTAATGATTGAGAAAAGATGGTAAAATACAACACACATACACACAGATTCAAAATGACAGATGAGTCCAAAAAGATGTAAGTTTGAAAGAATAACACAATCTGTGCTAGAGAGTGTTTAGCATGTCCATGACAAGTAGATTGTGAAATGCTGCAGTTACTACAGTGGGCAATTCTCATAGTGCCAACTGGCAATTAACCCTTCCTCAGAACTGACAGTGGCTGGGAAAATGTTGGTTTATATACAGAAAATAGGAAGGGTGATGGAACAGGCAGAAAACAACACTTTAAAGGATAGAGCCTAAAGAGAGAAAAGAGCAGTTGAATAGACAAAGAAATTGATAATGGTCTGGCCAGGAGGATGGAGGGTGAGGAAGGGTCACTGGATCCGAAACATTAACTAATTTTTTTCTTCACAGATGTTGCCAGACCTGCTGAGCGTTTCCAGAAAATTGTGTCTTTGTTCCTGATTTACAGCATCTGCAGTTCTTTTGGTTTTTGTTCAGAGTGTATTGTTTTTTCAACTAGTTGAGAGGAGTTTGCCCAGTTCTTTGAAAGGCACTGTACTGACTTGCTTTCTGCAGAGAGATTTTATTTATGTCTTACTCACGCAAGGGTATCTAGTGGAAATGCTTGGCTGTACCCCTAACAGCACTTTTTGTCACAATGGAATTTGAACCACATGCTATACACTAGCATGCCAGCTCTCTCACACCTAGAAACCAGGGATTTCAGTTAGTTTTTAAAGACCCTTTCTACAATATTCTTGAAAGGGTAAAACATAAACACATCTTTCACCCAGAACTGTCTTTCTTTCAACTCATGTCATGTCTGCAGTCTGGACACAACCCACAGGAGATCACAGTGGCACTTTTTGAACATCTGTCCTTTTGAAGATTGCTGTCTGGTTCCCCATGATACTCACCAGGTGTATGATTTCTCTTGGGACTCAGTGAAACCACAAAGGATTTTAGCTTTTTAGCCACTGAATTTACATTTCCAGGTATTTGTGGTTTGTCTTGTTTACTTCTAAGAATGCAAGCCCTACTTAAAAGTTCAATATTTTCTTAAGGAATTTAATGTATGATTTCTCTTTATGACAAGACTCACAAGAATAGTTCCAGGGAACTTTAATTCTGTGGATATATCGGAGAAGTTGGCACTGGATTTCCTTGAAGAACAGAAAGTTGAGAGGAGATTTAATAGAGATATTCAAAATCTTCAGGACTCTGGATAGTAGATAGGAAAAACTCTGTTCCCATTCATGGAAGGGGTGAGAATGAGAGGGGACATACTTAAGACTGCTGGCAAAAGAAATAATGGAGAATGAGAAGAAATCCACTCAGTGAGTAGTAGACCTGAGAACAAGATGGAGGCAGGTTTTATTGGGGCGTTCAAGAGGGAATTGGATTTTTATCTGAAAAGGAAAAGCATGCAGAGTTACAGGGAGAGGCTAGGAGAATGGCACTAGATATGTTGTTTATTTAGAGAGCTGGTGAAAGACCAAAATGCCAAATGGTCGGTTCTTGTACTGTTAACAATCTGAGATCTGTGAAACTTAATTTGTCCAACCACTGATAGGGACATGATCTGAAACCAGCACAAGTGGGTCAACAAGTTTAGTGAATGAGGGAGCCAAATGTCCATCCATTAACAAATGAGATTTAAGGGTTGAAAAAGAAACAGGAAAAATCAGGTAAATTAGAATTAACTGTGAACTTTCATTGCTGCAAGTAGCAACTTGTTCCTGGATATCATTTTTTCTGTGTTTTTTTTTCTTTCTGCTTCCAGTTCTTTTTTTCTCTCTCTTACTCCATTTAGATATAATTTTTCTTTAAATTAAAATGAAATCACGAACAGAGAGAGAAATTAAAACAGGGAAAGCAAGACTGGATTAAAATATAGAGGAAAAAATAGAGGAAGAAAGAAAAGAAGTAGTTAAAAAAAATTTTAAATGTCAAGGAACAATTTACTGCCTGCAGCAACAGAAGCTTACAGTTTTAATTATTCCTTTTTCAGGCAGGTCCTTGTTAGGTCAGGAATTGCATGAATCTGCTCATTGAAGAGGGATCTTAAATGGTTAGGTAGCTGCCATAAATTCCAGAGGTGAATTTAACGGTTAATGAATGTTGTAATGCCTTAATTTCCTGATGATACTCACAGGGAGATTGAAGACATTCTGCTGATTTTGTGATCCAATGATGGCACAGAGCAAATCATCCACTAACCTTTGACAATTTGCAATTTATATTTCTTTCTCACCATAAGCTGCTGCAATTTTACTTTAGTAATGGTGGCAACGATAAATTTGTGACAGTTAGGGCATAAAATCTGGCCAATATAGTGCCTTATCTACATTACATAAAAATAAATCAAATTACATCTGGAAATGTACTTTACACACGAGTTATATGACTGATAACAAACAGGTCATGAATTCCACAGTCAATATGCAGGTAGCAAACACAGTTGAAATATTCTATCCCTCTCAAAAGATTCCAACATTCTCAATCATCTTCTATATTTCAACAGAACATAATTCCAAATTCTTAAGGACGTCTAGAGTTTTCAAGGTTTATCACTGGCTCTCTTACTTCTTTTACCTTGAGGTTTAGATGCTGTGTGGATTCCACTCTCTGAAGTGATGCCATGAATGCTTCAGTCTGGACGTTCAGTTCATCCACCTTCAATAAAAACAGCACATTAAATACCTGCTACCTGGGAACATGACCACACGTTATGCACAGGCAATATTTCTGGAATCTGGAGTTCCCTACCTGCAAAGATGGTGGAACATGATTTCATAAATAACTTTAAAAGGGAGTTGGACAAGTATTTGAGGAGGAAGAACTTAGAAAATTAGAGAAAAACTGCAGACGTGTAACTGAGTACAACTGCTCTTTTGAAGAGCTGGAATTGGCACATCAGACTGAATAGGCTACTCCTGTACAGTATGTTTCCAAGATTCTGTTACAGAGTCAGCAAGAGTCCATCAAAGCTACGCAACTGCAACCAGATCATTATTGATCAATTTGTGGTACAGGCAGGATAGTGATATGTTGCCGGAACAGAAATCTAGAGAAAGTGAATTCAAATTCCATCCTGGCAGAGTGAGAAATCAAACTTCTTCATTAAAAAACAATTTGTAAAAAAATCTTTCCGCTGCCACAATACACTTGTCAACCATATTTCACTGGATCACATTCTCAATCCTGAAGACGGGGCTATGGGGTCAAACTATGTCTTTTGAGGTTTAAGCATGTGATATAACATTCCCAATACTGCATGGATTATAGTGGTTCAAGAAAGAAGCTCATCACTGCCTTCTCAAGAATAACTAGAGATGAGCAGTAATTGCTGGCCAGCCAGCGAAACCCATGTCCCACAAGTGAATAAATAAAGGAAGCACTGCAAAGTTGAAAAGCTGAGGAAGTACTGAGGAAGCTGATTACTGTTGGAGGGGAGTACTGAAGGAGAGGTGACCTATCAGACCTGCAGTAATTAAGGAACACTGCACTAATGGAAGGGCAGTATGAAAGGTGCAGTACTTGCCAGAGCTAATCTTTTGCAATTTCTGCTAAGTAAATTTAAAAACTCTGCTTATACAAAATTGAATTGTTGTTGTATTCAAAGTTGTATTCAATCAGCTTTTAGTTTCGTTTCTGGCCTTTTCTCCTGCGTGCTTAATTTCAATATGTTGCTGCTGTTAATGTGGCATAGAAACAGTGCTAAAGCAACTTCTGAGGGTTAATGAAAATGCCTGTTCAGGATACATTGTCATTCTTCTTTGTGGGGAGGTGCGAGTTATATGGTGTTTTAACATCATGTACATTAGAGTTTGGGTTTTGAATGAGTGGCATGTGGGTTTGCTCTTTATATATGGAGGGTTTAAATGATTAACGTAGTAGTATTTCTGGACCCAAGGCTTTTTTGAAACCAGTTTCAGACAGGGAGTCCCTGGAGTAATAATAGTGATTCTACATTTTTCTCACTGCCCCCAGTTCTCCTCTATTCATTCCTCTACATGATGTTGACTGTCTCTGTGCGTTCCTTTCAACTGTTTGTCTAGATAATGCTGATTATCTCTGGTTCCTCTTTTGGCTGGTTCTTCTTTGTGATGGTTTAATGTAGTCCATATCCTTTGAGGATCTGTTAGCTTTATGAAATGTTAAAACTCTGCTGACCACTGCACCAACTGCTAAGCAAATTTTAATAGTTTGCTTTTCTATGTCAGAAACACCTGAATCTAAGGAGGTGATGGTGTCATCGTAATGTTATGGAATAATAATTAGAGGCCTGAGAATAATTTTCCCAGGACAGGGTTTCATATTCCACCAAGATAGGCGGTAGAGTTTAAATTCAGTCAATAAAATTCTGAACTGAAAGCTAATCTTGGTAAAGATGTCATGAAGCTACCATCATTGGTCATAAAAACTCATCAGGTTCACTAATGACCTTTTGGGAAGAAACCAGTCATCTTAGACTAGTTTATAAATGATATACAGCAATGTGATTAACTCTTAACTGTTCTGTAAAATGGCTCAGCAACTCAGCTCAAGGGCAATCAGAAAGGGGCAGTAAATGCTCACCTGGCAGCAATGCCCACTTCCTGTGAAAGAATAAAGAAAGAAAACACCTAAATCTATGAATTATAACACCAAAACAGTGCAAAATTTTCAGTATGTTAGGAGGTCTGCAATATCCCAGTTCAAAATAAAGAATTTTATGGTCATTCTGTCTATATGCTTTTGACCTACCAATGATTTATTTTTCTCAAGAGAATTAAATTGTCCTCTCAAAAAGGATTTGTTTACCAGCACAGTGTGTTTTCAACACTGCAAGGCTATAACAAACAAAGACATTAAAGGATGTCTGATACACTTTTGGAGGTGAGGTTTGGGGCTGGGGGGTGATGGTGTGGTAGAATGGGTTGTGGCTGCAAGGGTTGACGGAGAAATGAAGAGGTTGCAAGGGACTGGTAAAGGAAAGGAGGCTGCAAGTGACGTAATTCAAGAAACTACAACAGGGGTGGGGAAGAAGATGGGTGAGGGTTGAGGAAGTGGTTGGCAGGAGAAGAAAATGGGGAGTGGGATTAGACACGGTGGGGGTTCGGGTAAAGACAAATGTGGGTAGGGGGAGGGGAGGGGGGAAGAAAGATGATTTTGCAAGGGAAAAGAGAAGACTGCAAGAATTGGGGATCGGGGAAAGCAGATGTCGAATGGGTGTGGGGTAAAGAAGGATAAGGACAAAGGAAGATATTGGAAGGGGTGGGGTGAATGAAGTCACAAGAAGAAAGGGCAAAGGTGGCAATAGGGTTGTGGGGAAGGAGGAGTGGGGAAAAATGAGGCTACAACAATAGAGTTAAGGCAGCTGCAATGAGTATGGGAAAGTAAAAGGATGTGAACAGGTGGGGATGGAAGGAAGACAATGAAAGATGGAGATAACAAAGTGTGGAGCTGGATGAACACAGCAGGCCAAGCAGCATCTTAGGAGCACAAAAGCTGATTTTCAGGCCGAGACCCTTCATCAGAAATTTTTTTTTCTGTGTTCATCCAGCTCCACACTTTGTTATCTCGGATTCTTCAGCATCTACAGTTCCATTATCAATGAAAGATGGATGATGCTCATGCTTAAAGTAGGGGAGAAGAAGGTGAATGCACAGCAGAGGGGAAAAAGAGAGGCTGGAAAGAAGACAGAGCCAATTTAAACTTGTCAACAATGGAATATTCAACTATATGCAATTTAGGATACCTTGAAATCACCGAGGTAATGAGTCTCTTGAAAATGAATCTGAAATCTCTAGTTTAATGCTACATACGATTAGGAGATGCATTTGACCAGAAACGTAAGGGATGCTATTGTGCCGAACACCAATTGTTCAATTTAAATCTGGAATTGAGATTGGAGATGCAGTAAACATCTGCCTGGTTAAAATGCTCCAGCTTTATGTACATGCAATGGAAATGCATTAGTTGTAGCCTCATGAGTTTGCAGAAGGTATGTTTAAGGTGATGGCTTATTTTTAGAGTAGAAGTGCATCAGAAATTTTGAAAAACTGTTGTGTTGCTAACTCATGCTCATTGTCATTTGTCAATTTAAATACTGTGGCAGTTACTTTAGCCAGAACAAGCTACCACATGAGATAAGTGATCAAATAATCTGGGTTAGGTGGTAGGTGTTAATTGAAGAATAAACATTCACCCAAGACATCATACTGTGCACTGCTCTTCTTCAAGATAGTCTTTTACTTTTGCTACCACAAACACATGTCCACGCACATACGTATATTTTAAAAATTAATTTATTTAATCAACTGTGGGCAGCATGGTGGTTCAGTGGTTAGCACTGCAGCCTCATAGCTCCAGGGACCTGGGTTCGATTCCAGCCTTGGGTGACTGTGCAAACTCCGCACATTCTCCCCGTGTCTGCGTGGGTTTCCTCCAGGCGCTCTGGTTTCCTCCCACAGTCCAAAGATATGCAGGCTAGGTTGATCGGCCATGCTAAATTGCCCATAGTGTTCAGGGGTGTGTGGGTTATAGGAGGATGGGTCTGGGTAGGACGCTGCAAGGGGCGGTGTGGACTTGTGGGGCTGAAGGGCCTGTTTCCACACTGTAGGGAATCTAATCTAATCTAAACTGTCTGGCATCATTCACCAGATAGTGTCTTTAGCTTGTCCCTTACAGTCTTACCATTTCATCAACAGTTTTTTGGAACAGTGAGCTGTGTTTCTTAGCTTTTGTGTGACTGAAAATTTCTTGGAAAATGTCCCCTTGATCTTTGAAAGGCATCAATCCACACAGTGGGTTAGGCAGTCCTTCAGTCTCTTCTGCCTGTTGGAACAATATTAGAAGCTACAAATTAATAAACCTGTGACAAACTTCACTCAGTAAAGTCACATGAGCAGGGGTTAGCCTTCAACCTGCACTGGTCTGCCAGTCATTCTCTGATATCATGATTGATCTGTATCTCAATTCTAGTCATTGGCTATGATCCAATTACAGCTGTGAATTTTTTCATCTCTAAATTTGCCTTCTGACTTCAACGAACACAGGAACAGGAGGGCTGTTTAACCTTTTAGCCTACTGGATGATCATTTTGGTTGTTTTTGTTTGGACAGTTACGGTAGCTGAATTTTAATTAGGCTAATAAGCTCAGAACGTCATGACATTTGGAAAGCACAATTAGTTTAATGATGTTTCAGACTCCAAAATAGAACACACACACACACACACACACACAAACACACCTTGTCCATTTATAGTAGATTCAATAAAGATCAAAGCTGATCTATACCTTATCTCAATCCACACGCCTTAGTCCCATAACACTTCATAAATGAACCCAGCAAAAATTCTGAATTTTTCAATTGGCTCTTGATCCCAACAGCCTTTTGTGGTTTAATGTTCCAAAATATGCAATGAAATGTTTTTAACATTCTCGTTGAATAGCCCAAGTTTAATTTTAAACTTATTCCTCCTTGTTCTGGAGTCTTCACCAAAGACAAAGGCTTTCATCTATCGACCCTAACCCTCTCCTGGAGGCTGCCATTCCACCTAAGGTAGCTTCCCTTTCCTGCCTTATCCAACAGACCACTTTCAATATGCAAGTCTATGCAATGACATCCAGCTGTTGAAATTTGGAGGACAATGAACCAATATCATCTCCATATTTCCAGCATGGGGGATGAGAAGGTAGCAAGGAGCAGGGATCCATAGTTGATGTTCCCTTGGCCAGTGATGGTGAGGTCAACCAATGGCCAGATGAGTTGGGTAGTGGCCTCCAAAATCTCTGTCTTGCAGAGGGACGATAGCAAACTCACTTGAATTGTCTGAAATGTCTTCAGATTCTTGATTAATTTCCTGAATGCTGCTGCAATATGTCAATAGGAATCTGTGAATGACTCTACCTCCTCAAGCCTCAATGTATGATTGGCTGCTAAATTTACCAATCACTGTCTTTTGTGTTCCTGACTGTGAAATCAGATTACAGAGCAGAGTCTGGATGTCACAGATGAAGCAGGAGAGCAGGCAGTTGGAGGCAAACTTCCAACATTCATACAAGAACACAAAAATTGGAGTAGGAGCAGGTCATTTGCTTCCATGGGCATGCTCCACCATTTAAGAACATAATTGATAAGATGTGACACAACTCCACTTTCTATGTCTGACCACCTCCACCACCACTCTACCCTCCAGCCCACAATCCTTGACTTCCCTGTATATCAAATTTCTATTTTAGCCTGAAACATATTCAATGACCCATCCTCCACTGACTCTGGGGAGGAACTCCATATGGGAACATAACCTCTTCTATCTCAGTCATAAATGGGAGATCCCTTACTTCTAAAGTGGTATTCCCCTAGTTTTAGCCTCTCCCACTGGGATAGCATCGTCTCAGCATTCATTTTATCAGGTCCACTCAAGATCTAATGTTTCATCAGAGCACCTTTCAATTTTCTGAACTCCAATGTATACAGGTCTAACCTATTCAACATTTCCTCATGTAACAAACTGTGAAAATGATATCAGTCAAATGAACCTTCTTTGAAGTGTCTTAAATTCAGTTATGTCCTTTCTTAAGCAAGGAAATGAAAACAGTACACGGTACTCCAGATGCAGTATCACTACAATGCTATACAGCTGCAGTAGTACTTCCCTACTTTTACACTCGATTCCTCTCGCAATAAATGCCAACATTGCATTTACTTTCCTAATCCCTTGCTGCACCTGCTTACCAATATTTTATGTTGCATTTACCAGGGCACCGAGATTGTAAGTGTTCTACAGTCTCCCCTCCTTTGCATAATTGTACTGCTTTGCTAGTCTTCATACCAAAGTGAACAGGTTAACATTTTGCACATTATATTCCATCTGCCAAACATTTGCTCACTCATCTAAGCTTATTGAATCCTTTTGTCCTCTTAATTTTCTCCATTTTGTGTTATCAGCAAATTTGTCAGTCCCTTCATCCAAGTAATCAGTATAGTTGAGGCTCCAACAATGATTCCTGACACTACTCTACTAGTCACAGTCTGCCAACCTAAAAATGAACCAAATATTTCTACTGTGATAATGGGAACTGCAGATGCTGGAGAATCCAAGATAACGAAGTGTGGAGCTGGATGAACACAGCAGGCCAAGCAGCATCTCAGGAGCACAAAAGCTGACATTTCGGGCCTAGACCCTTCATCAGAGAGGGGGATGGGGAGAGGGAACTGGAATAAATAGGGAGAGAGGGGGAGGAGGACCGAAGACGGAGAGAAAAGAAGATAGGTGGAGAGGAGAGTATAAGTGGGGAGGTAGGGAGGGAATAGGCCAGTCCAGGGAAGATGGACAGGTCAAGGAGGCGGGATGAGGTGGTAGGTAGGAAATGGAGGTGCGGCTTGAGGTGGGAGGAAGGCATGGGTGAGAGGAAGAACAAGTTAGGGAAGCAGAGCTGGTTTTGGGATGCAGTGGGGGGAGGAGACGAGTTGGGCTGGTTTTGTGATGCAGTGGGGGGAGGAGGAAGAACTGGGCTGGTTTTGGGATGCAGTAGGGGAAGGGGAGATTTTGAAGCTTGTGAAGTCCACGTTGATACCATTGGGCTGCAGGGTTCCCAAGCGGAATATGAGTTGCTGTTCCTGCAATCTTCGGGTGGCATCACTGTGGCACTGCAGGAGGCCCGTGATGGACATGTCGTCTGAGGAATGGGAGGGAGAGTTGAAATGGTTCGCGACTGGGAGGTGCAGTTGTTTGTTGCGAACCGAGTACTGTTTGCTTTCTGTTACCTAACTAATTTTTAACAATGTTAATATGTTACCACCATAGCATAAACTCTTATTTTTTGTCATAATCTTGATTTTGGCATGTTATTGAATGTTTTTGGAAATCCAAGTAAACCAGTTCTACAAGTCCTCCTTTAGTACTTTCTCAAAGAACTCTAAAATATAGTCAAACACAACTGACAAAACTATATTGATTTTGTTACGAGATAGTAAGAATTGCCAGTGCTGGAGCCGATAATAACAGTGTGCAGCAGGAGGAACACAGCATGCCAGACAGCATCAGAGGAGCAAGAAAGTTGACTTTTCGGGTCGGGACATTTCTTCAGAAATGGGGAGGGGGAGGGGAGCTCAGAAATAAGTAGAGAGAGCAGAAGTGGGGCTGGGGAAGGTAGGTGGGATGGTGATAGGTGAGTGCAGGTAGGGAATGGCAGTGATTGGTCAGTGAGGTGGGGGGGTGTGGATAGGTGGGACAGAAGATGGACAGGTTGTGTCAGGTCAAGGAGGCGAGGATGAGAGGGGGAATTGGATATGGATTGAAGTTGCAAGTCAGGAGATTTTAAAGCTGGTGAAATCCATGTTTAGGCCATAGGGCTGTCGGGTCCCTAGGTGGAATATGAGATGCTGCTCTTCCAATTTGCGAGCAGTGTCATTGTAACACTGGAGGAGACCCAGGATGGACATGTTATCCAGGGAGTGGGAGGGAGAGTTAAAATGTTTCGCGGCTGGAAGGTGTTGTTTGTCGCGTACAGAGCGCAGATGCTCCACAAAAGTCTCCGAGTCTCCACTTGATCCTACCGAATTAGAGAAGGCCACATCAGCGAATGGAGTGGGCCAACTGTGCAGGTGAACCCCTCTCTAACGTGGAAGGTTTGTTTTTTGCCTTCAATGGAGGTGAGGGGGGGGAGCGGTGTAGGGCAGGTGTATCACATTCTGCAGTTGCAAGGAAAGGTGCTGGGGGTGATGGGGTTAATGGGGAGTGTGGAGCAGACGAGGGAAAGCGCAGTCCTTATGAAAGGCCGATAAGGCAGGGAGGGAAGTATCTCTTTGGTTGTGGGGTTGGATTGTAGGTGGCGGAAGTGGGGGAGAATGATACGTTGGATGCAGAGGTTGGAGAGGTGATATGTGAAGACAAGGAGGATTCTGTCATTACTTCTGTTGCAGGGAGAAGATGTGAGGTCAGAGGTATGGGAAACACAAGAGATTTTTATCAAGGGGCAGTAGGAAGAGGTGTCAGAGAGTTGGTGCCTGGCTTTGACTATGTAAAGGTCATTACCACTACTGCTTTGATAAGGGTGCAGTAGGAGGAGGTGCCAGAGAGAGACTTTGCTGTTAGGTCCTTAATAATGGATTCTAGTATCTTCAAGATGAATAACATTAGATTAACTGGCTTATAGTTTCCTGCTTTCCTGAAAAGAAGCATTACATTAGTTGTTCTCCGACACACTGGGACTGTTCCAGAATCTAGAGAATTTGGATGATTGTAACAAATGCATCTACCAATTATTTAAAACCCTTTTAGTTGTACTAATGTACCCACTATCTTTTTGTGATTAGTTTAGGTTCTCCTTCCATTTTACATCTTGATATTCAAATATTCTGGAGATGTTATTTGTGTTCTCTACAGTAAAGATATACACAAAATGTATATTCTACTCTGTCATTTCCTTATTTCACAATTATTAATTTCCCAGTCTCATTGACTGTGGGTACCATAAAAGCAAGATCACTTCAAACATTAGTTAGAACAGAAACTGTTTTAAAATTTGATTTTTTTGTCAAAAATCAACTTTTTTAGGTGTGAGTTAGACCAGCACTGTGCCCAGAGTTAGGCTAGATCTGGACACAGAGAGACCAGCAGAATAGTTTAGATTGACACTGGACACTGAGTCAGATTGACTTTGGTTGCTGAGTGACACCACCACTGGGTGCTAAGTTAAACCAGCAACAGCAATGAGTTAGACCAGTACTAGTGCAGATGCAGACTGGCATCAGTCAAGCTGATACTAGGTAATGCATTTTATTCTCTCGGCCACTACAGCTTGCCTGGGACATTACTTTAGACTTCAATGTAATCATTAAGATTTCAGCAAAATTGAACTGTGAAATCACATCTGGATTTTGCTCTCCAACTATAAACATACATGAAGCATAAAACACAGTTAGAAGGAGATGTCAAAGCAGCAGAAGCAGTGGTAGGTTTACCTTTTGGATGTCTTGTATTTCCAACTGAAGTGACATTTCAGACTGGACAGGACAGACCATAGGAAGTTCAAGTGAGGATTTTGTGAGAGCAATTTTACAACTGTTACCAAAAGCAAAGAAGAAAAATATTATTGTGTTGGTAAGTGAAAACCTAAGTGAAGATGGCAAATGGCAGTAAGGTAGATTTGTCTTCATTCATTCACTGGATGTCAATGTTGCTGGAATTGATGGCATTTATTACCTATCTGCAGTATCTTTTCTAAAGTGATGGTGGGAACTTCATACAGGAGAGGCTTGCTGATTCACTTGGAGAACAGGTAAGGTTCAACCCAATTGTTATGGAACTGAGTCACATATAGGCCTAGACTGGGTTAGGATTGAATGGGCATTGAAGGGACTAAGTATTTCTCTGCTATAACAGTTTGGAAATAATTTTAGAGATTAAATGTCAGAAGAGGTCTTATGTCTGGAGGTGAGGGGAGTAACATTTTAGCTCCCATGGTTTATGTTTTGGGTTTGGTGATAGAGCCCGATGTGTTGGCACAGTAAAAAAAAAATCAATTTCATTGTGGACTAGTTTTCTGAAGAAAGAAAGACATGCATTTCTGTGATGGTTTTTACCTCAGAATGCGCTTCACATCCAATGAAGCAATTTTGATTTGTACAATTAGGAAACAATGGTTTAGAAAATACGGCAGTCAATTTGCGCACAGAAAGATCTCATAACCAGTAACATGATATTGAATAGACGACTTGTTTTAGTGACATTCATTCAAGGAAAAAATATCAGTCCTATGAACACGGGAATGACTCCCACTCTCTTCTTTAAAATACTCCTGTGGAATATTTTATATCTAACTGGGAGGACAAATATCCCTGGGCTTATTGTCTCAAAGAAAATGACATTTCTGAAAGTGCAGCACCCCTAAACACTGCCCTTCTGGCAGGTCAGTGCTCCCTTAGAACTAGCCCTCTGGCAGTGCAATGCTCTCCTCCTACAGTGCAGCATTACCTCAGTTCTGCACTGGGAAGGTCAGCGTGAGTAATGGGCTCAAGTTTCTAATGTAAAATGCAACCACAGGATCTTCAACTCTGAAGCAAAAATGCTGCCTATTCAGTCATGCCTCACTTTTACAGTCTGTTTATTTTAAATGCTTCATCAGATGTAACATTACTGGCTAGGTCAGTAGTTATTGCCCATTCCTAATTAGTCATGAGAAGGTGATGGTGAGCAGCTGTCTTGAACCATTGGAGTCCAGGTGGTGTGGGTACAGCGCTGAGAAAGCTGATGATCCATGCCTCTGCCCCAGCAACAGAGAAGGAAAGGCATTACAGAATAGCAAGTAACTGTATCATTTATACCCTGCTGACTCTGCATGCTGGTGGTGAAATAAATAGGATGCTTTGATATGAATGTTTCAAATTTTTGAACATCGTTGCAGTCCATTAGCAACAATCTGTGGAGGTGCCAGTGTTGGACTGGGGTGGACAAGGTCAGGACTCACACGACACCAGGTTATAGTCCAACTGGTTTATTTGGAAACACGAACTTTCAGAGCCTCACTCCTTCTTCAGATGTTAGTGAAAGAGGTAATATCAGACACAGAATTTATAAGTAAAAGGCTCTGAAGGCATGTATTTTCAAATAAACCTGTTGGACTATAACCTGGTGTTGTGTGATTTCTAAACTTATTAGCAACTAGTTACAGAATGGTATTCTTTTGGATTATTCAGCAACTCGAAGAGGAGCAGGGAAGTTCACTCCAGTATCTAGGATATTATTTATGTATCAATCAATACCGCAAGAACAAATGATCTGATAGGAAGAGATTTACCAGAATGTTGCCGGGACAGCAATGGTAAACCTACCATTCCAGGGATCACATGGACGATCCCTGGAATGGTAGGTTTAACATACAATAAACAGCTAAGGATCTTGGGATTGTATTCATTAGAGTTTAGAAGGTTGAGGGGAGATCTAATAGAAACTTACAAGATAATGTATGGCTTAGAAAGGGTGGACGCTGGGAAGTTGTTCCCGTTAGGTGGGGAGACTAGGACCCGTGGGCACAGCCTTAGAATTAGAGGGGGTAAATTTAAAACGGAAATGAGGAGGCATTTCTTCAGCCAGAGAGTGGTGGGCCTGTGGAGTTCATTGCCACGGAATGCAGTGGAGGCCTGGACGTTAAATGCCTTCAAGGCAGAGATCGATAAATTCTTGATCTCACAAGGAATCAAGGGTTATGGGGAGAGGGTGGGTAAGTGGAGTTGAAATGCCCATCAGCCATGATTTAAATTGCAGAGTGGACACAATGGGCCGAATGGCCTTACTTCCACTCCTACGTCTTATGGTCTTACGGTCTAATGGAAGGTTTAAATTATAAAGAAAGGTTGGATAGACTGGGACTTTTTTCACTGGAGCACAGGAGGCTGAGAGATGACCTGATAGAAGTTTATAAAATAATGAGAGGTATAGATAGAGTTAATGGTAGTTGTCTTTTCCCTAGGATGGGGAATTTCAAGGCTGGGGGACACACTTTTAAGATGACAGGGCAGAAATTTAAAAAGACGTAACAGAAAATCTTTTACACAGAGGGTGGATTGCGTATAGAATGAACTTCCTGATGAGGTGGTAGATGTGGTTACAATTACAATGTTTAAAAGACATTTGGGTGGATATATGAACAGGAAAGATTGGTGGGTGGGGGGGGGGGATGGTGGTGGTATGGGCCAGGAGTAGGCAGGTGGGGCTAGTTTAGCTTGGGATTATGTTTGGCATGGATTCATTGGACCTTAGAGTCTGTTTTTGTGCTGTATGACTCTATGCTGTTTGCAGGAGCTTTCTGTGTACAAATTGCTTTCTACATTTCAGAGATACTTCATTAACAGTAACACCCTTCAAAACCTGAAGCTGTAAAAGGTGCTATATAAACATATAACCACAGAAACTCCGCAGCTATGAGAGTGCTCATTATGCTCACCCAAAGAAGTCTTGGCAAACCTTCTCTTGTGATGCTTTTAATTCAGCACGCAATCCCTGAGAAAGAAAATAGATTTCTAGTTCTGCAATTTTTAGTAGGCTGGCAACATCCAAACAGCACAGCAGCATTGGGAAAATACTGAATCTTGAACCAGTCAGAAAGTTTTGAACAAATCCCAATCACATATGGTGATTTCATTCCAGTCACGGTCAAACAAAAACCCTATTACCATTACCACCTATTCTGGGTGTGAACAGAAACAAGCCTGTAAGATATCTCAAATTTAAAGTTCTCAACATTTTGTTCAAAAACCTCCCTGACATAACACTAACCCTGACCCCTCCCCTAATGTTACTTCTGGTATCATTTCCAGTGATAAAACGCTCCAAGATTTCCATATTCCTCCAATTCTTGCCTCCTGCACATCAAATACTAAATGCTAGGATTCTCTACTAAACCTCTTTGCCTCTCAACTGCACACAAACCTATTTCAATCCTACTCTTACTGCTAACTTGAACCAAAGGCCACTTACCCCTATGGAAAGAACCAACGTGATATACAAGATCCCATGCAAAGACTGTGAAAAACATTACATTGGACAGAAAGGAAGGAAAGTGGCCACAAGAATACAGGAACACAACTAGCAAAAAAAAGACACAACCAATACTCACTTGTCTCCATTCACATGGACAAAGAGAACCACCAGTTCAATTGGGACAACATCAGGATCCTTGGACAGGCCAAGCAGAGACAAGCACGGGAATTTCTACAGGCTTTTTCTCCACCAAGAAGGTCATCAATAAACATGTAGAATTAGACCCTATATACACACCACTGCAAAGAAAAACTGGGAATGAGGGAACCAATTCCAACGGACCCCAGAGTTTAAACACTGGATAGGAAAACCCAAGAGTGCTTCATTGGAGGCTGTACTGATGATGTTACCCAGCAGGGTAACATCTGCAAGCTAACAAACCAACTCGGCATGCGAATCAACCACAGCATCCACAACATAAGCTACAAATCTACCTAAGATCCTTCGACTCTCTTTCCCCCTTTAGATGTTCCTTAATTCCTACCTCTCTGATTAACATTTTAGTGACCTACCTCCAATAAAATAATTACAGAGGCAGGAACTTTAAAGTTATTCATAAATGGGCTGGAAAGCCCAGAGCGGGACTCTGGCGGAGGCATGGTGGGGGCTGGAAAGCCCGGAGTGGGACTCTGGTGGAGGTATGGCTGGGATTGGAAAGCCCAGAGCGGGACTCTGGCGGAGGCACGGTGAGGACTAGAAAGCCTCGAGTGTGACTGTGGCAGTTGAAAGGAAGGTTGGACTGTCTTAAGTATTTTTTTCTTATCTTATTCTAAGTTAATGTGAACAGTACCATGTATGTACAGCAAAGCTACACAATTTTCACTGTATTTTTACACTGAATACACGTAACAATGAATGATTCAATTCAATGCAAATGAATTGTTCCTACCAAACAGTATTCATCACTTTCAGGTAAATGGCAAAAGAACCAAAGGGGATTGATAAGAAATGTTTTTTAAGCAATGAGCTATAATGATCTAGAAGGCACTCTACAAAAGGCTAGCGGAAATACATGAAATAATAACTTGCAAAGTGAATTTTTGTTATTAAAATCAACTCAGACATGAGTCAAAATCAATGTTTACTGCCCATCTGTAATGGTTCAAAAATCAGTAATGACCTGTTTCTTAAATGCTGCAGTCTATTTGGTGTAGGTACAGTCCTGTTAGAATAAAGTTCCAGGAATTTAGCCCAACATGAAGGAGGAATGGTGAGACAGTTGAACTTAGGGTGATGGTTGAGACTGGAGGTCTGGAAGGTGTTGTCAAGGAGGTTTGGCAGGTAATTGCAGTGCATTTCGAACATGGTGCACAGAGCTGCTACTACATGTCATATAGACAGAATGAACATTTAAGGTGTGAGATAGGATAGGATCAAGTAGCTACTTTGTCCTGGATGATGTTGAGCAACTTGAGTGTTGTTGGAACTCAACTCAGCCAGACAAGCAGCATTCCATCACCCTGACTTGTGTTTTATATAGGGTGAACAAGCTTTGGGGAGTTGAGAGGTAAGTAACTCACTATAGGATTCCCAGCCTTTAATCTGCACTTGCAGCTACATTATTTCTATGGCTGTTATAGTTAAACATTTAATTGAATATAGTTGACCTAGAATTTTAACGTGAGAAACTCCTGCAACAAAGTACCGTTTGAGCTGAACGGTCTGTTTCTGTGTTTTCTCATCCAGTCACTCATAATTGCTTAAATTATGTGTTTTTATGCACACTTTCAATGTCTCATACCATCAAATATTGAAGCGTTTTCATCAAATGATCCACCTCAGTCCAATCACACTCTTCTATACATGCCGTGTATACTTTAATAACCCACACAATCAAATCTTATTCCTTTTTCCCTATTTCTCCCTCTTGTTGTGTGACTATCATTCCTTCTTCTTACACTTTTTATTTCTGTTCATATCTTTCTCTTAGTACGAACTTTAGGTTGTCTATTTCTCTCACATCAAATATTGTTAGTATACAAACAAAGAAAAAAGAAGTCACAAAATAGAGAATTCAAACATTACAGTTTTTCTTTTTGTTATTTTCAAACATTCAGTTCCAAGAGATTTGTTTGATGAAAGTCTTTGTGCTGTTAAGGAACTAGCCAAATACATTCTCTCTTCCTTTGTTTACAAGCTCTTAGACTGATGGTGTAAATCACATTGAATTGCTAAAACACATCACTTGTATGTTGGTTTTTCTCTGTAAAAAAGGCTTGCTGCTGACTAAATGTTCACCCTGCTTCACCCCCTCCCCACTCACTAGAAACTAAGCCCCAGAAAGAAAAAAATAAAATCTACCTCTATGATTTTACAGCTTTCTTCATTAGACATCTTCAACTCTTCAATCAAAACTCTTTCCTGGAATGTTGGTAAAAGAATAAACAAATCTGTAAGGGGTTGAATAATGAATGTATTTCGTCTATGTCAAGAAAAATAGCTACAAAACAAATAATCAACATATTATGGCAATTACAGTGCAGTAGATGACCATTTGGCCCATTATTGCTAACACTTCAATTGCGAGATCAAATCTCATTTCCCTGCTCTATCCCAATATCCTATTACATTCTTACTTTACAAATCCTATATGACTACTCTTAAATAATATATAGTTTCTACCTCAATAGACACTATAGTACAGCATTGTGTGATTGAGTTTCCTCTACTTATAACCCAGGTTTAATTGTTCAATTCTACATGAAAGATCAAAAGAATTTTAAGCTTCAGTGGAATATAATACCTTCTCTGATAATGGGAACTGCAGATGCTGGAGAATCCAAGATAATAAAATGTGAGGCTGGATGAACACAGCAGGCCCAGCAGCATCTCAGGAGCACAAAAGCTGACGTTTCGGGCCTAGACCCTTCATCAGAGAGGGGGATGGGGTGAGGGTTCTGGAATAAATAGGGAGAGAGTGGGAGGCGGACCGAAGATGGAGAGAAAAGAAGATAGGTAGAGAGGAGAGTATAGGTGGGGAGGTAGGGAGGGGATAGGTCAGTCCAGGGAAGACGGACAGGTCAAGGGAGGTGGGATGAGGTTAGTAGGTAGGAGACAGAGGTGCGGCTTGGGGTGGGAGGAAGGAATGGGTGAGAGGAAGAACAGGTTAGGGAGGCAGAGACAGGCTGGACTGGTTTTGGGATGCAGTGGGTGGAGGGGAAGAGCTGGGCTGGTTGTGTGGTGCAGTGGGGGGAGGGGACGAGCTGGGCTGGTTTTGGGTTGCGGTGGGGGAAGGGGAGATTTTGAAGCTGGTGAAGTCCACATTGATACCATTGGGCTGCAGGGTTCCCAAGCGGAATATGAATTGCTGTTCCTGCAACCTTCGGTTGGCATCATTGTGGCACTGCAGGAGGCCCATGATGGACATGTCATCTAAAGAATGGGAGGAGGAGTGGAAATGGTTCGCGACTGGGAGGTGCAGTTGTTTATTGCGAACCGAGCGGAGGTGTTCTGCAAAGCGGTCCCCAAGCCTCCGCTTGGTTTCCCCAATGTGGAGGAGCCACACCGGGTACAATGGATGCAGTATACCACATTGGCAGATGTGCAGGTGAACCACTGCTTAATATGGAAAGTCATCTAGGGGCCTGGGATAGGGGTGAGGGAGGTGGTGTGGGGGCAAGTGTAGCATTTCCTGCGGTTGCAGGGGAAGATGCCGGGTGTGGTGGGGTTGGAGGGCAGTGTGGAGCGAACAAGGGAGTCACGGAGAGAGAGTGGTCTCTCCGGAAAGCAGACAAGGGTGGGGATGGAAAAATGTCTTGGGTGGTGGGGTCCGACACTTCCGCCATCTACAATCCGACCCCACCACCCAAGACATTTTTCCATCCCCACCCTTGTCTGCTTTCCAGAGAGACCACTCTCTCCGTGACTCCCTTGTTCGCTCCACACTGCCCTCCAACCCCACCACACCCGGCACCTTCCCCTGCAACCGCAGGGAGTGCTACACCTACCCCCACACCTCCTCCCTCACCCCTATCCCAGGCCCCTAGATGACTTTCCATATTAAGCAGAGGTTCACCTGCACATCTGCCAATGTGGTATACTGCATCCATTGTACCCTGTGTGCTTCCTCTACATTGGGGAAACCAAGCGGAGGCTTGGGGACCGCTTTGCAGAACACCTCCGCTCGGTTTGCAATAAATAAATGCACCTCCCAGTCGCGAACCATTTCCACTCCCCCTCCCATTCTTTAGATGACATGTCCATCATGGGCCTCCTGCAGTGCCACAATGATGCCACCCAACGGTTGCAGGAATAGCAATTCATATTCCGCTTGGGAACCCTGCAGCCCAATGGTATCAATGTGGACTTCACCAGCTTCAAAATCTCCCCTTCCCCCACCGCAACCCAAAACCAGCCCAGCTCGTCCCCTCCCCCCACTGCACCACACAACCAGCCCAGCTCTTCCCCTCCACCCACTGCATCCCAAAACCAGTCCAACCTGTCTCTGCCTCCCTAACCTGTTCTTCCTCTCACCCATTCCTTCCTCCCACCCCAAGCCGCACCTCCGTCTCCTACCTACTAACCTCATCCCACCTCCTTGACCTGTCCGTCTTCCCTGGACTGACCTATCCCCTCCCTACCTCCCCACCTATACTCTCCTCTCCACTTATCTTCTTTTCTCTCCATCTTCGGTCCGCCTCCCCCTCTCTCCCTATTTATTCCAGAACCCTCACTCCATCTCCCTCTCTGACGAAGGGTCTAGGCCCGAAACGTCAGCTTTTGTGCTCCTGAGATGCTGCTGGGCCTGCTGTGTTCATCCAGCCTCACATTTTATTATCTATAATACCTTCTCACTGGTTTCAGATTTAGTTCACTTGAATAAGGTTATGCCTATAAAACTGTCCACCATCCACATCTGCATCCACCCCCTACCCCTTTCCCAGTTGAAAATTATTAACTCATTCATTGCTTTGAATTCATTGCTTTGGTTCCAGAAATTCAAATTGTACTCCTCCTCCCACAGAAATATTGTAAAAGCTTTTTCGTAATTAAAAAATATTCAATTTACTGTGAAACTGACCAATGCACACTAATGAAACTATTGAATGGTTCAATATAATTATTTGAAAGTCATTATCAGTGATCCACCCATTTTGAGTCATATTCATGTGACTGCACCAGGCTAACAAACACGTTAAAAAGATTAAATGAATACTTTCAAGTGAACATGATACAGCTCAGTTGCACTGATAAATTTTATATTTGTGATTATACAAATCAATTTTAGTGGAAACACTAACTATATGCTAATATGGACATTTTGGGGACAGTTTCCTCATTACAACCAGAATAGAAACTTCCTTCCATTCTGTGTGTAAACATTTCTTCTGACTCACCACTTCATTCTGCAAAGATAATCCTCAATCCATTCAACAAGTCCAAAGAATCTCATAATTTATTCTCTTCCTAATGTCCTTTAGAAAAAAAAAATCTGCCATCATGTGGTCTGGCCTAGACATGATTCCAGACTCTCGCAGCAATGTGGGTGACTCTTAACTGCCCTCTAAATGGCCAAGTAAGCCACTTAGTTCAAAAGCAATTAGGGCAATAAATGCCAGCTCAGCAAACGACACCCACATTCCAAGTACAAATAAAAAAGTGTTCAGTTTTGAAAGGTGTATCAGAGATAATAGGAACTGCAGATGCTGAAGAATCCGGAGATAACAAGGTGTGGAGCTGGACGAACACAGCAGGCCAAGCAGCATCTTAGGAGCAGAAAAGCTGGCGTTTTGGACCTGAAGGGTCTAGGACCGAAACGTCAGCCTTTTTGCTCCTAAGATGCTGCTTGGCCTGCTGTGTTCATCCAGCTCTACATTTTGTTATTTCAGTTTTGAAAGCCTGCATTTAATCATGTTTAATCTTCTTTGCAGCGGCGTTTAAATAAAACTATTCATGTCTTTCTTCATTCACCACAAATTTTCATTTCTGGCATGGATCAACAGAATCTTTGTGCCACCAACAACCTCCACCCCCATCACTACACCCCCACGCCCCGACCTCAGGCTCTAATGTGCAGGGTTCAGGTTGCTCCATTTTTCCATCATTGAATACAGTACATTAAAAGGTAGAGTGGCAGATTTTTAGTATCTTGGAGAATCAAGTAATATAAGGAGCTTGTGAGAAAGTTGAGCTGAGGCAGGGGATCAAAGTTATGATTGTATTGAATAGTCGATCCTGGCTAAAGAATCTTATAGGTTACTCTTATTTTTATGTTTTTTTCCTGAAGTTGGATGCCCAGAATAATACTGTAACTATGGTTCAAACACGGTCTCGTAAAAAGCTATGAAATTCACTAACATTTAATACAAAATCCAGAATCCCATTTACCCCTGTGACACCACTTTATAATTACCATCCTGCATCTGAAGATCTCCACTTCTGGATATCTCATATCCTCTTCACTTAATCAATGATACATACTGTCCTCCATTGTTCCTTACTTCAGAATGTTAGATTTCACATTGAGCCCTTTCTTCCCTGTGTGATTCTGTGCCTTTCCCCTACTTGCCCACAATGTGACCTCTTTATTAATTGCCCTTTCTCTCATATTTTGCCAAAACTCCTTATTTAAATTCACCTATTTGCATTTCTAGTTCACATATTGCCAGCTATAGGCGAATTCATTCTCTTGGAATTATCAATTGCGAATAATTGAGATTTTATTCTACTTCTGCTTCATTTGTCTAAGATGAACTGCATAAAAAATTAAGCCACTGTGTCCATACCTCAAAAATTAAAGTGTCTTTAGATATCAGCAGATTTTGAGCCTCATGAATCTGCTTCTGAAAAATTGAAACACACATCCACAAAAGTTACTTTTGTTACACAAAATATTTAAGCTACACATAGCGGTGTCATTATCTCTGGACAGAATGGAGATAATTATGTAACTTTACTATCAGGCACTTCGAGACTGTACTGCTGTAAATGGCTAGGATTGAATTTGTATAGCAAATGTGGTATTTAGCTATCCTCCGCTCACTGCTTTTATTGGGAGACTTTGCTATAGTTTGGAACGTAAATTTTGTTTGCTATAACATCCATTTGTATAGGCTGTGTAGACTGCTTACTACAAGTTCCACTTATCTCCAACATATTAGTTGATATAATAGCATCAGTTCTCACTGCAAAATTTTAATTTCTCTTAGTACAATGGGAACCGGATTTAGGTGCAAAGAAATATCTTCACAAGAGTGGACGGTGATTCACTTTCTTTGTGTAAAGTTAAGATTGTATGATAAAAAAATGTCTGAGATATGACTCAACCTTCCTTGTTTGGCTATTTTTCACTTTCAGCCATTTTGATAGCCTGGATATTATACATCAAGAGACCAATAAAAGGTCAATTAAGGATCTCAAATGAAATTCCTACCTCAGCTAGTTTAAGAGAATAACTTACTATGTATTTTAAAACCCCCAATTAAGCCTTCATTAAAAAGTCACTTGATAAATTGAAGGCAAAGCGTTGGTTAGGTATGACCATGAACATTAATGTTCTATATTTCATATCCAACTTCCAGTTTTGACTTTTTTCAGAGCTTGAAAGATACACAAAGCAGATGCCTTCTTCAACATAAATATATTTAAAACTTAAAGCCAATAATTTTCTTGACTCCAGAAGCTTCCGTTGATCCCCCTGAGCCGAGACAGCTTTGTAAATATAACGTGTAAGTGATATTGTCCTGATCCTACTTTTAGTTTATGACATTTCATTCAAACAAGGTGGAGATAAAAGGGAAAATTATAAACATTGAAATCTGAAATAAAATCTGACACATTAGAAATTTACAACAAAGGTCAACAGTTAAAACAGATGGATTTTAGCCAGCCACAGCTCTTTGTCAGAATGCCATAGGTTTGAATTCCATCTCCAGAAACTTAAGCACACCATCCAAATCTGACTCCCAATGCAGAATAAAGTGGGCATTGAATTTTTTTCAAGTGACCATACTGTGGAAATGCTGCACTAACAAAGGGCAACACTGTGAGAGTGTTACCCCACTGGAAGCACAATACTCAGGGAATGTTGTATTATCGGTTGGGTATAGGGATGGCACCATGGAATTTGCTACCCTAAATGAACCTTCAGCCTGGAACCCCCTCAAATAAGTTCTGAAAATGAATTATTCACGGATAATTGTTAAGCACAGCCTTACCTCACCCTCGGCTTCTCTCAACCTCAGTCTCCCCCTGTTTTATGTTCCCTTGGAGCTAATCACTAGATTTGTGCACTCTGCTCCCACACCTTGCAGGAAATCTTTAACATTCACATCACCACAGGATGAACCAAATGGGCATTTTTGATTCATCATTAATATCCTTTCCAAACACTTGCAGAAAACACTAGACATTCTAACATTTTGTCCACATTATCTACATTTATACAAAGACACAATAAATTTCTGCTGTCAATTTTCCTGTTTACAGTAAGATGCCTCATATTTCACTTGCTTCTCTAGCAGACTGTACCAGGGTTTGAGAATTGTACCCTCTATGAAGCTGCTTGATCCACTGAGCAATAGCATAAATTTAAAAACTGTTAGAGTGAGAGTGAATTCAGGGCCGCTTTTCGAGTAAGTGGAGAAATTAACATTAAAGTCCACACACTTTCACATTAAAACAGGGAAGTCTGCACACTCAGGCTGAAATTATGTTCACATTTGGATTTGGATCAAGGTTGGGTTTGGTTTTGGTTTAAGTGTGACTGTAGTGAGTTGATAACATGGGCAAACACTTCCTGTGATCATTTGGTTTGTGAGAAGCTGCTATAGTGCCAACAGCAGCGAATAAATACTCCACAGGGGGAGATACAGCACCTTCTAAGCAAAGGGAAAATCTTCATCTGGCTGCATGGCCAGCGTTAAATAAACTTCAAATGGAAGCCAGAAATAAATCCTTTTGAAATGGATATTTTGTCACACAGAATCTCCGAATAAGAATTTCAATCAGTCTGCACTATATTTCTTTGGTTCATCACTTCATCTCTACTGGAATTGTTGCCATGAAAATTAAAATATTTACTGGGTTTAGAAAACAGTGAAAAGATGGAGGTAATGAAGTGTAGGCCAAGGGACAGAAACAGAAATTGCTGCAAAAAGCTCAGCAGGTCTTCCAGCAATTTATTTCCTTTATTCATTAATGGGATGAGGGCACTGCTGATCAGGTAGCATTTATTGCCCAGAGGTAATTCAGAGTGAACCACATTGCTATGGGTCTGGAGTCATCTGTAGGCCAAACTAGGTAAGGATGGCAGTTTTTCTCCCTAAAGGACATTAGTGAACCAGATGGGTTTTTCCAATAATCGACAATGGATTCATGGTCATCATTAGATTCTTAATTCCAGATATTCAGCGGCACAGTGGCTCAGTGATTAGCATTGCAGCCGCACAGCAACAGGGACCTGAGTTCAATTCCACCCTTGGGTGACTGTGTGGAGTTTGCACGTTCTCCCTGTGTGTGCGTGGATTTCCTCCGGGTGCTCCGGTTTCCTCCTACAGTCCAAAGATATGCAGGCTAGGTGGATTGGCCATGCTAATCTGTCCAAAGTGTTCGGGGATGGGTCTGAGTGCGATGCTTTGTGTGTTGGTGTGGACTTGTTGGGACAAAGGGCCTGTTTCCACACTGTAGGGATTCTATGATTTCTATATTGTATTGAATTCAAATTCCACCATCTGCCATGGCAGGATTCAAACCGGGATCTCCAGACATTATCTGGGTCACTGGATTAACAGCCCAATGATAATACCACAAGGCCAGTGCCTTCACAATCTGTGAAGAGAAATCAGAATTAATGTTTCAGTTACAGGGTTGTCACCTTGGTCCACAGAAACAGACTAATGTCCTTTAGGGAGGAAAACTGCCATCCTTACCTAGTCTGGCCTACAGATGACTCCAGACCCACAGCAACGTGGTTGAATTCCTCACAATTCAGGCCAACGGAGTAGGTTGTGTATTTTGCCTTTTTGAAAACTCTGTTTCCACTACTGTTTCACATTCCATTTTTGAGGAATATCAAAATCTAACAGCTCTCTGGGCCATCTTGTACCTTCTCTAATTTTTTTCACATAGACCCTGTAAATCCAGCTCTCTTGGTCTGGTCATTTAACTGCACATTTTAAAATTTTTAAGAAACAAGCTCATTATCTGAGGTTCAAAAGATGAAAAAGATGTCCTAAAGAAGACTCATATTCGACTTGAAATATTACATTCAAAGTCACCAGAATTTGGTCAAGTGTCATTTTTGGCAAGCATAGAAGGTTTCCCTCTGGGATGTCTAGTGGTTTTTCTTGCATTACATTCCCAAACTTGCCTCATTACCTATGCACCTTACCCCAATGACCTCTGCTCATCATATTCTCCACTCAAGACAATCACCACTGCCAGGATCTCGCTGTATTTAGGCCAGATCTAAAAGGCAGCTGTGTATCCAGTCAAGCAGATCTGCTCAATGTGGTTTCTTTTATTTGTACTGGATATGGTAGACAAGGGAAAACTGATGTTCCATTTTGCAAATAAGAACCTGGAGGTCCTGGTGGATGGGGTGATGCAGAGGGGTCTTTCCTTTATCTCTAAGAAAGACAGAGGAGGCCATGCCATCTGAAGCTTAGTCCAGGGTTGCCACCTTGGTCCACAGAAACATATAGCAATGCTGCAAGAAGGTCAATGACCTTCTCCACTCCACCAGGGTAAATGCCACCGTCTTCTCTCTCCAGCCTTTCCTATTGCACAAACCTCCCGCCACGGTTCATAGCATGCCACTCTCAGTACTGCTGACAACATCCTTCCTCACTCACACCTCCTGCATGCCTCAGGCACTGCCTGATCACCCACTTGGGTCACCTCATTATCTTTCCCCCAACTGCACCAGGACTAATAAACGTGCCAACCATCAATCCCTCCCTTTGTCTGGTTACAGGGGAAAATGTTCCACAATAGGATCAAAAGTGTTAAAAGCAATAGTGGGGCAGCTGACAGTAGGTTCCTTACTCCTTGAGGATGGAATCATAGAATCCCAACAGTGTGGAAGCAGGCCATTTAGCCCATCATCGACCCTCTGAAGAGTATCTCAACCAGTACAACACCTATTTTATCCCTGGAACTTTGCACTCCCCATGGCTAACGCACCAAGCCTGCATGTCCGTGGATATTATGAGCAATTTAACATGGCCGATCCACTTAGCCTGCACATTTATGGACTGTGGGAAGAAACTGGAGCACCTGGAAGGGACCCACACAGATACGGGGAGAATGTGCAAACTCCGCAAAGACAAATCACCCAAGGGTGGAACTCAACCCGTGTTCTTGCTGCTGTGAGGCAGCATTGCTAACCACTGAGCCACTATGCTGCCCAGGTGCTGGCCATCAAAGGCCAAGGCCATTCATGCAGTGATGCTGAAACGTCTATGTCTCGGCAACCAGGCAAGAAGCATTGTCCATGCTGTATTACTCTCACATTACTACTCCTACGAGTGTAGTCTTAACATGTCCGAACCTGTACTCCTTGTTAGCAATGCATTCGTTTTTTTTATTCTTGCAGGTATTCGTGGCATCTACATGGTCCAAGAGATTAGCCCCACAAGACATCTTTTCCTCATGCTCTGAGGAAGAGCCACAGATCCCTTAAAGGTTGATCTGGCAAGGCTACCTCCTTTATCCTCCATCAACTCAGATGCTGGCACCTTGGTGGGTAAACTAGCTAGGTTAGAGTCAGGAGCATCTGCTGGTGAATATTAATAACACAACTCCAGAACTTGTCAAGGAAAGCTGCTGGCGCTTGGAGGATTGTCATAGACCAGGCACCCACTCAGCCCGAGGAGGGAAAGAATACCATGATGTCAGTGGCTAAGAACTCTGTAAAATTACAGACACACAGCTATGA
The DNA here is from genome assembly GCF_030684315.1 of Stegostoma tigrinum. Lineage (NCBI taxonomy): Eukaryota > Metazoa > Chordata > Chondrichthyes > Orectolobiformes > Stegostomatidae > Stegostoma > Stegostoma tigrinum. Next base: position 36,384,012 of record NC_081370.1, read on the forward strand.
CACTGGACAAACTGAAACATGTAACCAACACTGTTGGCACCATATTATCGCTGGTGGCATTTAGCTGCCTCAGTGTAAGGTTAGTGGTTGCCATGGACAGCCAGGTCCAGCATACATCGATGCATCCACAAATGCATTTGTATTCCATTGCTCTAGTCATAGGTACTCAGCATCAATGACCAGGCTAGAAGAGGGCAAGGTCCTTGACTGCAGTCCAGGTGCTCTTTCCTTACAAGGAGACAGGGTAGTCCCATAAGGCATCCAGCTCAATGAAGAGCCACATACAGCCTGCCTAGAAGTCTCCTCTTAGGACAATCCAGAGGGGACTGGGCCCGTTACCTACACCCTACCTGCCATCTTCAGTCCTGTGGGATTTCAAGCTGGGCAGATCAAACTTTTTCTGGAAAGGACACACTTAGCATGTCTGGCCCCTCCACATACAAAACACCCCCTGGATTGCCTGACCAAACCTCTAAGGCCAACAGGCTGCAATGCAGGAAAGCCACCCTCCAGCCCAACTGCACAGCTCACACTAATGCACAGAGTGAGGGAAAGAAAGAAGATGACCTTTGAGGGTAACCCAGGTGGTAAAGGTGATGCCTCATTGTAAACATATGCTTCTTTTTGATCATCAGCTGTGTGTAAAAGGCTGCCTAGTTGCAAATGCAAGCTTGACGATGCAGAGTTGAGCCACTTTTAGCACTACACAAGGTTTTGTGGGCCAAGACATGAAGTGAGCTGCTCCTGCACCATGTGCAGGCTATGGAAATTTGCAAGATGCTTGCCACTTTGTCAACAAGGGTGAAAATTTCTGGGCTCCAAAACATTGCCTGTGCATCGCTGACACTAGGGGGAATGGTTATTGAAGTTGAACGACATCGTCAAGAGTGCCTGGGGCCAGGATGTGTCATTCACACAGTAGGTTACTGCCTGAAGTTCAAATAACACGCAGTGATTGCAGTTGTCTTTCAGCTGTATTCTATGTGTGTAATGCTAATGTCTTCAAAGCACATCACATTGGTTCAAAGTGACGTTGTCTCCCATGTGGACTGAAATACTTATGCCTCCCACTCAGCTGTTTTCAGCTCTATTGTGCACTTATTTTCATCACGATAGAAGTGTGGCGTCTTTGCCTTGACTGGGGACTTACTCCCCTTAGACTTTGAGATATGGTCATTTAGTTGAAGCACGTGCAGCGTGTTCGGTGCTTATGTGGTTGGCACATGGTGCAAGTACAAGATTGATGCAACATAGTGATGTACAGCAATATGTCCACCCCTGGATTGGCCATTGTTTACTGTCTACACTAAACACAAAGCAAAATGGAATTCTGTGATCACAAACTCTTGTTGAGGATACAAACTGCAAAAAACAGAAAGCAAGATAAGGTAGGGCAGGGCAAGGCAAAATTGCTCTAAGCATTGAAGAGGGTGCACAGTGAGTAAGCACTAAGAGACCAAGCAAAGATCCCAAAGATGAATCCTGGTCCAGTCCCTGAGTTGGGTGCCTGGTCCTGTGCGGGAACTGTACTTGCAGCAGCGCTGCAATGAAAAGTGCCAGTGCACTCCAAATTCCAGCACTGAAGTGTGGAATCATGCTGTAAATGTGCCAGAAATGTGTAGTGATGGTACAGTATGGCCGGTATATATTGAATGTGAAGGTCTATGGACAGGGAGTTTGTGTCATTGTTACCCATGGAGTCCCCGGGACTGGCGTACACGATGAAATGTAGTGGAGCAAATAGTAAGCTGGGGTCATTAAGCAACTGCTGTAGCTTCCGTGTTATCTCACTTCTCTCCAGCAGGTGTGAGAACAGGAAACTGCTTATTAATAAAACAAAATTAACTAACAATGAGAATGTAAATAGGTCTCTCGTCACTCACTAGAGAGAATCTCATCTCGATGTTCAGCACTTGGTAGGAAAAAGAGACTATTTGCTTTCAACATCAATAAGTTCCTTGTTGGCCATCTCACATGGTTTTCCTAAATTTCTTGTTAATGTCTATGCCATTCAGTGCTTTGGAAGATTCTGCCCATTAATTCTGTTTTTCTCTCCCCACAGATGACTAGCTGGACTGCTCAGTTTCTCCAACTCTGATTTTATTTTATTAATTAAGCTTGAGGTTATCGAATTAACAATCTATAAACTGGGGAGTGATAGTTAGCAGATTATAAACAGCTACATCTAATCTGGGTCAAACAGAGATTTGAGGATGGGGTAGAGCCATTAAGGGACTAAAGTAGTCAAAATGTGCAATAATTCTTAGGAAGTTACACCAACAACCAATGACAATTTAGCAAAACAAAGCTAATTATCAAATGTGCTTGTGCCTGAATCTGACAGAGACGGTAATGCTGCTTTTGACCCTTTTGCAACTTTGTAGGTTTCCAACTCAGATTTTTTTTAAACTTGGCCATGTTTCCTCAATCGCCCATACCCCCACCTCAAATCTTGTCACCTTGAGCAGTTCAGCTGGTTGTTGCGACACGCCTGGATGGGCAGTGAAAGAGCATACTGTGCTGTTAAATGGGCAGCACTGATGAAATGCTGCACTGTTGGAGACGTCATCTTTCAGATGAGACATTTAACCATCTATTTTCATACGGGTATAAAAATCCCATGATACCATTTGATGAAAATCTTGGTAATGTTGGGCCAATATATATCCCCAACCAACATCATAAATAATAGATTAGCTGGTCATTATTAAACTGAGTGTGGGAACTTGATGTAAACAAATTGTATGCTGGGTTTCTGAACTGGAAATATCAACCTGGATTTTGTGCTTAACTCTCTGGAGTGGGGTTTGACGCTGACTTTCTGATTAAGGGCCACGGTTGAGATTGTAACATCGTTTGTACATCCACTTATTTTGATTTTGCTAAGTGGTCTACTCTTTGCAGCTGTCAAACCCAGATAGTTGAGAAAAAAGTGCTAAGGGTTTTGAATCCCAATGCTGCCTAACTACCTAACAGGTAGTGTTTGACTGCAGTTACTGGAGGCATTACAAGTATTTACTTACAGTCAGGTCAGCGTTTTCCGTTAATAGTTCATCTATCTGATAGTTTAGCTTCCGCATATCCTTCTCAATCTTTTCATTCTGCACAGCAAATGAAATTAAAATATTGAGTTGTATTCTATATACTAATACATGAACGGTACAGTGGTAAGTCTTTCATTTGGACAAGACAAAAGTTAACAACCACAAGGACGCAAGAGACAAATCAGTATTTGTTTGCACAAAGCAAGGAGTCATACCTAGAATGAAGGAAGATGGTTGTGTTTGTTGGATGCCAGCATCACTGCCCAGCAACACTGCAGGAGTTCTTCAGGGTAATGTTGTAGGCCTAACCATTCTAAAATGCTTTATCAATGACCTCCCCTCTATCATAGAGTCTGAAGTGGGCATGTTTGATGATGATTGGACAGTGTTCAGTGCCACGTGCAACTCCTCAAATGCAAAGCCATTAGTGTTTATATGCAGCAAGACCTGGGCAACATCCAGGTTTGGGCTGATAAATGACAAGTGTCACATAAGTGTGAGGCAATGGGCATCTCCAACAAAGGAAAACTTAACTACCCCCTTTTGACATTCAATTTTATTACCATCACTGAATACACAGCCTTCAAAAATCTTAGGGTTATCATTGTTCAAAAAGCAAAATGGATCAGCCATAAAAATATTGTAGCTACAAGACGGGCTCAGGGGCTGGGAATTCTATAACGAGTAGCTCTCCTCCTGACTCCTCAGTCCTGTCCACTGTTTCCAAGGCATAATTCAGGAGTGTGATGAAATGTTCTTCAATTGCTTGGATGAGTGCAGCTCTAGGAACACTCAGGAAGCTTGGAACAATGCAAGACAAAACACCCCTCTTGAGTACTCCATCAACCACCTTAAACTACCACCACAACTATTCACATCATGGCAACAGTATGTATCATCTACAATTGAAAGGCAGCAGTTTGCCACAAATCCTTCCACTGAACTGTCCAGGTCTATTACATCTAGCAGAGGGATCTGCAACCTATGGCTTTAGAGCAACATGCAGCTCTTTCATGATAATAAAATGTGAGGCTGGATGAACACAGCAGGCCAAGCAGCATCTCAGGAGCACAAAAGCTGACGTTTCGGGCCTAGACCCTTCATCAGAGAGGAGGATGGGGGGAGGGAACTGGAATAAATAGGGAGAGAGGGGGAGGCGGACCGAAGATGGAGAGTAAAGAAGATAGGTGGAGAGAGTGTAGGTGGGGAGGTAGGGAGGGGATAGGTCAGTCCAGGGAAGACGGACAGGTCAAGGAGGTGGGATGAGGTTAGTAGGTAGCTGGGGGTGCGGCTTGGGGTGGGAGGAAGGGATGGGTGAGAGGAAGAACCGGTTAGGGAGGCAGAGACAGGTTGGACTGGTTTTGGGATGCAGTGGGTGGGGGGGGAAGAGCTGGGCTGGTTGTGTGGTGCAGTGGGGGGAGGGGATGAACTGGGCTGGTTTAGGGATGCAGTGGGGGAAGGGGAGATTTTGAAACTGGTGAAGTCCACATTGATACCATATGGCTGCAGGGTTCCCAGGCGGAATATGAGTTGCTGTTCCTGCAACCTTCGGGTGGCATCATTGTGGCACTGCCGGAGGCCCATGATGGACATGTCATCAAGAGAATGGGAGGGGGAGTGGAAATGGTTTGCGACTGGGAGGTGCAGTTGTTTGTTGCGAACTGAGCGGAGGTGCTCTGTAAAGCGGTCCCCAAGCCTCCGCTTGGTTTCCCCAATGTAGAGGAAGCCGCACCGGGTACAGTGGATGCAGTATACCACATTGGCAGATGTGCAGGTGAACCTCTGCTTAATGTGGAATGTCATCTTGGGGCCTGGGATAGGGGTGAGGGAGGAGGTGTGGGGACAAGTGTAGCATTTCCTGCGGTTGCAGGGGAAGGTGCCGGGTGTGGTGGGGTTGGAGGGCAGTGTGGAGCGAACAAGGGAGTCACGGAGAGAGTGGTCTCTCCGGAAAGCAGACAGGGGAGGGGATGGAAAAATGTCTTGGGTGGTGGGGTCGGATGTTATTATTTAGTAGTGTCTGGAAGGAATGCCTCAGGCCAAGTGGGATGTGGAACTGGTGATGGGTTTGATTTACAGTTATTTATTGAGCATTTATTTCCCAACCCTAAGTGCCCAGAAGGAGTCACATATAGGCTAAACTAGGCAAGGATGGCAGATTTCATTCTCGAAAGAATATTAGTCAATCAGCTGAGTTATTACAACAATTGACAATGGTATGGTCACCATTTGGCAAGCTTTTTATTCCATATTTTATTGAATTCAAATTTCCACTACCTGCAATGGTACCAGAATATTACCACAGAGTTCTGAATTATTTGTCCAGTGACATTACTACAATGCCACCTACTGTTTGAGAGTAATCGGGAGAAATTTGACTGGATGAATATACAGGGGGAGAAAGAAATCAGTGGGTTTCAAGTCAGTGATATTTGAGTCAAAATGAAACTCTGAACAAAAAAAGCATATGCCTGACCTCTGCTGAAGCAACAATTAAACTTATTGTGTTCATTATTTACATCTCATTTGTGACTCCTAACCTGGTTGGGTTTCAGTAACATGGAAAACACCTAAAAAAAATTAAGTCAAGAAATATAAGAGAGTGATGCTTTTACAGTGGGGATAAAAATATCAATCATACTGATACACTTTTCACTTTCAAATTACTTGTTTAACAAAAGGCATTATCATGTACTAAATACACCTGTTCAAATGGTATAACTAGAAATGGTTGTAGATAACTCCATTAAATTGAAGAACAGAGTTTATAGTTGCAAGTTTTAATGTAGCTGAGATGATAAATTGTTCTGAATATGTTATTAGGAGTCCTTTTAACACAACCCATAGACAAAGGAGACGCAGGATATGGCATGTTTGGATTTTCAGAAGGTTTTTCATAAAGTCCATACAGGAAGTTAGTTGATAAATTTAGAGTACATGGAACTAGGGGTAAATAAATCAGCAATGTGAGCAATAATTAATTTAGAGAAGCAGAGAGTAGGAATAAAAAGATCACAGGCAGGAGAACCACAGGGTTACGTCCATAAATATTTTGGACTTGGGGACCAATTGTAATATTTCCACATTCACTGATGATGACACCAAACTGGTGACAATGCAAGTAGTGAGGGTACAATAATTTAGATAGCCTAAGCGAATGGGTTAGAACACGACAGATGGAATACAATGTAAACACGTATAAAGTTATTCACTCTGACAGAAAAACAGAAAAGATAGGATGAATCTTAAATGGAGACAGCAGGTATCAGAAGTGGAGTGTCCTTTTCCATGTGTCGTTAAATGCTTAAACATAATTGCAGAAAACAGTGAGAAATATACGTTGGCAATCATTTCATGGGTATCTGAATACATAAGTAAAGATGTTTTGTTTAGAGCAGTAGAGTACTGTGTACAGTTTGTTCTCTTTAGCCAATGAAGGATATATTTACCATACAGAAAGTATAACAGATTCACCAGATTAATCGCTGGGATGGTGGGATAGTTTTCTGAGGAGACCGCGAAGAAATGGTCTGTATTCTCTGGAGTTTCAAGAGATGATCTCATTCAAACTTACAAAATTCTCACAGTATATGCATGGTGGATATGGACTGGCCGTTCCCCCTGGCCAGTGCCTATAGAATCAGGGACATATTTTTAGGATAAAGCACAGACATCATTTAAGTCTGAGATGTTGAGGGCTTTTTACATTCAGGGTGTGGTGAATCTTTCTTGCAGATAATTCCTAACCAACCACTAGACACTATCCACTAGACCAATTATCTTATGTATATGGCAACAATAACTTGTATTTATTTAACATCTTTAATGCAGTAAAAATTCTCAAGGCAATCCACAGGAGCATCACCAAACAAAATATGACACCAAGCTGTAAGGAGATATCAGGGAGAGCGCCCAAATGGTTAACTGAAGAAGCAATTTTTAAGGAGGTGCTTAAAGAAAGAGAGACAGAGGTGAGCTACCAAAGAAGTTTATGGAGGAATTCCGGAGCTTTGAGCCAGATAGATAAAAGGTACAGCAACCAATGCTAAAGTAATCAGAATCAAGAATACACAGGAACGGAGGGAGTTCAGAGACCTCAGGGGGGTGCAGGACTGAGGAGGTTACATAAATAGAGGTTATATAATTAGAGAAGTCATAAATTAGTTTGAAAACAAGAATGCATAAAGAACAATATAGTATGGGTACAAGCCCTTCAGTCTTATGTTCTTATCCCTCTATTCCCTGCCTATTCATGTATCTGTCGAGATGCCTCTTAAACGTACAGAATTTTACAAGTTAAGCTTTGATGGACTGAGAACCAACATGAGTCAGTTAGCTCGGGGATGATACATGAATGTAAGTATCTAAGGAACTTAATCTTAAATGAACTTCAGCAATTTATTTCCATTTCTGGTATCTAATATTTGAATATTTCTTGAGAATCAGAACATCCATTAATGGTGAATTGTTGTGATACCATTAAATTATTTTTATAATTCCTGTAAACAGATGCAGAAACTTCACCTACCTTTTCAAAAACAGCCCACAACTGTGCAACAAGTACCTCATTCTCCTTATTCTACAAAGAAACAAATCAAGTTTTAGTTACTTTATTGAGAAAATGAAATATCAGTAATCCTCAGATAACAAAACGTCCAACACGATCTGCACCACTATTCAGGCTTGGCCTGCTAAGTGATAGATAACAATCAATAACATTGCTGAACCCCACAATAGGAATAGGCAGGCATTTATCACTGACCAGAAATGTAACTTAACCAGGCACGTAAATACAGTGGTTGCATAAGTAGGTCACAGGTTAGGAATTGTGGAGTAAGTAACTCACTTCCTAACTCAACAAAGCTAGCACCATTTGCAAGGTTCAAGTCAGGAATTATGGAATACTCACCAATTGCATGGATAAGTGCAGCTCCAGTAATTCTCAAGAAGCTTGGCATCATCCCCAATTATATAACTAGCTTGACTGGAATTTTATCCCACATTATACATTCACTGCCTTCACCAGTGACACACAGCAGAAGGAGTATGTACCATCTGAGACAAATTGCAACAACTTGCCAAAGCTTCTTCAGCAGCACCTCCCCACCTTTATTAATAGGTTTGGAAGGTGCGAAGGAACATTATCACTTGAAAGTCATCCTCCAAGCCACACACCATTCTGACCCAGAACCATACTGGCACTCTTTGCCTGATGGTAGGTCAAAATGTGGGTTTTCCTTTCCAAAGTTTGAACTGTTACAATTAATGTTATGTAAGTGCCCTTTGGAAAGGAAAGCCCACATTTTGACCTACCATCAGGCAAAGAGTGCCAGTATGGTTCTGGGTCAGAATGGTGTGTGGCTTGGAGGATGACTTTCAAGTGATAATGTTCCTTCGCACCTTCCAAACCTATTAATAAAGGTGGGGAGGTGCTGCTGAAGGCAATCGGGGCAATAAATGTTGGCTTTGCAATGCCTGTACCCTGAGAATTAAATAAAATATTCATACAAAGAAGTTGAGCCAATAAAGTTGTGGATTTTCTTCAGTACCCAGGTGGAAATCTATGGCTATATTCAGAATACAAGATATTCCATACCTGGCTTTTAATTACTCAACCAAGTTGTTGGAAAGTCATATTTAAAATGGATACAAGCCTTTGTGTCAGGCAAGAGAAACTATTGCTGGTAGTGGTGCTTACTATTTAACTAATGAAGCTTACTAACATAGTGAGTGATATGATGACGGTCTTCAGTTATGGATAGAGAGTGAAGAAGATTTTTGGGTAATTATAAGGGGCTTTGATGGAATAAATGGGGAAAAGCTACTTCTGTTGGAAGGAGGGTCAATAATCAGAGGACAGACATTTGATATAGAGATAAAGTAAAAACTGAGAGTAGGAGGAGGTCAAGCAGCCCTTGAGGCTGTTGTGCTTCATAAACCTAATTCTATCTTAGGATGATTTTGAATCACAGCTCCCAATATTCCTCCCAATCCTTATATGCTTGAATTCCCAAAAATCTATCTATCTCTGATTTAAACATACTCAATGATTGAGCATCCTCAAATTTCTGACATCGAGAATTCCAAAGAATCACAACCATCTGGCTGAAGAAATTTTTGTGACATACAACAGAAGAAACATAGGAAAGTCAAAGAAATATTTTTATAAAATGAATTATGATCTTTTTGTACTACGTAGGACTACTGGTTTGTGAATAGTTTGTTGTGCTGCGATCCAAATATTAGATTGGCTCTGCGCGTACCAGTTCTTTGCAATGTGCCTGCAGCTGACAAACTTTCTCCTGTGCATTCCTTCCTGCGGTCTTTGCTTCTTCCAAATCTTCCACCATACTTCTTAAACTGCGAAGTGAGCTTTGAGAACTGAAAATCAGAACAGACAACTTCATTGTGTTAAAATTTGAAGAAACTGAAATTCTTTTGTTTAATTTTTCACATTTTTTCACCCCAAGACATAAATCCCTCACGTGTGAACTTTGGATTAGATGGATAAGTACAATATATGTTTATCCTGTTTTGTACTTCAGCAAGGATACATTGGCCTTGGAGAGGATGCAGTGCAGATTCACCAGAATGATGCAGGGTCTTAAAAGGCTAAATTATCAAGGCATAGGTTGCATAAGAGGAGATCTGGATGCACTTTGGCATAGAAGATTAAGGAGTGGCCTAACTGAGATGATCAGAGTTTAGGAAAATTAGAGAAAAACTTTACTCTGGTGGAGGAGTCCAAAACAAAAAGGAAGAACCTTAAAATTTAAGCTAGGCCATTCAGGGGTTGTCAGGATGCAAAACATACAGTGAAATTTGGAATATTTCTCCATGAATTAAGGAGGATGCCAGTATGGAAGCTGGTTAATGGTGAATCTGACTCAGGGATCAGGCAGTCTCTGAAGTTTAAAAAGGAAGAATACGAAACATCCTTCTAGTTCTCATCTCCCCTCATTCTCCACAACAACACTATTGCTAACCAAGCCAATCCATGATCCCTATACCCATAGCCCTAATATATTCCAAATGAACATATGTTCCAATATGAACATATTCACCAACACATACCTTGGTCCAAGCCAATCTATGCCTTTAAACAAGCAGGAATTCATTGTCTCACATCAAACAGTCCACTAACAATTGAAACTCTTAAATCAAAATATAACATGGTAGTTACCCTGCTGTGATATTAAATGTTTGTGATGTTAGTGGTGAAATAATAATTTACTAATTGAAACCCTCAGAATTATGTTGACAGAGTGAAATAACAGCATTTTTCAAACACTTCTGACATCTTTTTCAAAGGCTTAAAGGGATTAAAGACAGGATTCGATGCCTTGATAGGTCTTTTTCATAGCTCCATTTAACTGGTTCCCTTGACACTTCAGACAAGTCATCTGAATATCTAGATACCTGCCTGCGACAGCTCCCTTTTACATGTTGCCTTGATACTTTTGACAGGTCCCTGTGAAAGATACTTCTGACAAAGTTAATTAGGCAGGTTGATTGGCAGTTCCAGTGAACTTGACAGTAATGTGTTTATGTGTTTTTTACACACATTTATGCACACTTTAACAATTTTAAACAAAACCTTACCTCCGCCAAATGATACATGACCTCCACCCAAAATACCTTACCTCCCACAAAGGTGGCCTGGAACAAAATCCAAGTGCTATCCTTGCTATACAAACAAATCCAAAGTTCAGACCTGTTCTTGTCGGGTCTGATCTGCATACCAGGGGCATTTGATAATTTAAGACCATCAAAATTCTCCTTCAGTGCATGCATCTGATGCTTTAAATGGCTATCTGCATCTGTAAAGCATACAAATGTAAAATGCACCCAGACCCACTTCAGCTCTTGTGACAGAGGGAATGGTGAATAGTTTTTTAACCAATCTGCCATTTTGCTATGATGCTGCTCATCGTGACAAAAAAATCATCGATTTTGTTGGGCAAGGGTAAATGTTATAGATTCAAGTTATGTAGATGGAGTTAAGATGTAACAAATCATGGTCAATTTGAATGTGGAATAGGCTCAAGGGACTTCCTGCTGTTTCTAAACAGATGACTATGCAGCATTGTCTGGAAATGTTCACAACCATTTCTAGAAGAATGCTTGATTGTTGACCAGTAACAGAATCTTTGGTAATTCTTCCCCTGCCTACTGTGAAGGAATTAAGTTCAGGTATGACATCTGAACCATTGCCTTGTCTGAAATCAACAATCACAAGTGAGTCCAGGGATCTTGAGCTTTTTGTGAAGTGTAAGGATTAGTATTACATTTATCGATAAAGTCACTGGTCAACAAAGAGACTTCAACCGAATATGATCATGTCTCAAATAAGAGGTAACAAGGTGTGGAGCTGGATGAACACAGCAGGCCAAGCAGCAGAGGTGCAGGAAAGCTGACATTTCAGTTCTGACCCGAAACGTCAGCTTTCCTGCTCCTCTGATGCTGCTTGGCCTGCTGGGTTCATCCAGCTCCGCACCTTGTTATCTCAGATTTTCCAGCATTGGCAGTTCTTACTTTGTCATGATCGTGTCTTTTCTCCTTTAAGCTACTGATGAACCTGTTCTGTTCTGCTTTACTTTTTAGTTAGTGTCAGCTGTGGTTCACCGGGAGGTATCTTGTGTTTAAGTCAGAAAGTCACAAATTCAAGCCACATTCCACAGGTTACTTGGTATCGAAGCTGATAATCCTGTGCACCACACTGTTGGAGATGTCTTTTGGTTGAGACTGAGGTTAAACTGAGTTCCATCCACACACTCAGATATTGTGTGGCATTGTTGATTTTATTTAGTATGATTTATTATTGTCATGCATACCAAGTTGCAGTGAAAAATGTCTTACATCGTACTATACGAGTGCATTAGGGTAGCAGAACAGAATGCAGGATACAGTATAACAGTCACCAAGAAGGTGCAGAGAGAGATTGACATTCACATTTGAAAGGTCTTTTTAAAAGTATGGTAACAGTGAGGAAGAAACTGTTCTTGAATATATTTGTACATGTCTTCTGTCTGACAGAATAGGGTTAATAGAGAGTATAACCAGGGTGGGAGAGGTCTTCGATAATGTTGGTTGCTTTCCCGAGGCAGTGGTAAGTGTACATGGAATCAATGGATGAGAGGCTGGTTTGGGTCATGATTGGTCTGTATTCACAATGTTTTGAGGGGCAGGGAAATTCTCTCCACTGTCCTACCCATAACTATCCCTCAGTCATCATCACCAAAACAGAATAATAGATCATTTTCACATTGACGCATACGGCGCTTATTATGCATAAACCGGTTGCAATTTTCCTCATGTCACAGCGGTGAGTACACTTCAAAAATATTTCATTGACTGTAAAATGCTTTGAGATGTCCAAACATTGCAATATTTACTAAAGAAATGCAAGAACTTCCTTTCTTACTTCCAACCTAATACAGATCCATTTTAACTTCAGAATGAAAACATTTTCCTTGGTGTACCTCATCAATTGGCCCTTTAACTTTGAGAGTTCCTTTGTTAGTTGCAAGTTTGTCTCATCTGATAACTCCATGGCCTCCTGGAGACTGGCGTTTTGCTCTCGTAACTTCTGGTTTGCATATTTCAGATCGGCAACATCACTGATTAATTCATTGCTTTCTCTTCAAAAAAAAGCAGAGAAACACATATACAACTAAAGCACCACTGAGTGACTTGAGGTGGTACTCAACATAACTTGGAAAAATTGTTCAACTCAAGCTTATAAAACACTGATTATATTCCAGCTAGATTAACCAGAGAAGATTTACTTGAATGGCATCAGGGATGAGTAACTTCAGTTATGTGAAGAGAGTGGAAGACTTGCAATTACTTGCTTTAGACCAGAGAAGGTTAGGAGCAGATTAGTTAAAGGTAATAAAAGTCATAAATGGAGGAAATAAAAGAGAAAATATTTCCATGGGTAGAAGACTCAATTAACAGGGTATGCATTTGGAATCATATACAGAAGAATCTAAGGCAATATGAGATAAGCTCTTTTTGTACAGCAAGTTATGATGATCTGGAGCACACCAACTAAAAAGGTGGTGAAAGCAAACTCAATTGTAACTTCCAAAAAGGAATTAGATAAAGTTGAGGAACTGAAATATATGCAGGGATACGGAAACAGCAGGGTAGTGGTACTAATTGAACAGGTCTTATAAAAAAAATAGCACAGGCAAAACTAGCAATCCTTCAGTGTGGTTTGAGGTAATGCATTCCAGATCTCAAAAACTCATTTCATCAATAAATTTCTCCTCATTTTCCTCCTGATTCTTTGGGCAGTCACCAATTTAGCAACTAAACACGTGTCCTCTGGTCACTGGCCTGGCTGCCACTAGAAATAGTGGCCTGGATTTTCTGATGATCCGACAATTGTTTCTGTAGTGTAGATGGAAATCAACTGCATGTTGAGACCCCTACAGAATCCCAAAGTCATAGAAGTTGTAAAAGTCACACAGTGTGGAAAGTGCACATTTGGCTCACTGATAATGGGAACTGCGGATGCTGGAGAATCCAAGATAACAAAGCGTGGGGCTGGATGAACACAGCAGGCCAAGCAGCATCTCAGGAGCACAAAAGCTGACGTTTCGGGCCTAGACCCTTCATCAGAGGGGATTCAGAGTCTGGAATGTATAAGTAGTCTGGGGGAGGTATGTTCGGATGGGTGCACAGTGAATTAACAGGCAGGTTTAATTGTTAACTTGGAGCTGTTAACTCACTGTGCACCCCTCCGAACATACCTCCCTCAGACTGCTTATACATCCCAGACTCTGAAACAATATTTCCCCACCCCTACCATCCAGACGTCCTTCTGCCACCACCAGATTTAACATTCCAGCCAGCACTGGACTTATGTCATGACGCCTGCTGAAACTAATAATTCTCTGTCCCCCAGGACTTGAGATTTGCCTCCTCCGGGATCCAAAATCCTTCTCTTCCTGGAGTCAGCAATCCCTGATACCAGAGACACCCCTATTTCACCACACCTGATGTTCACACATTTAGACCTGACATACGCCCACCTCCACAATCAGACCCGTTATCCATTTCACTCCCTGAGACTTGACACTCATCCCTTCCTTGGAATCAATACCAATGCCTATTCCTTCTAATCCCCAATGCCCAACAATTCCACCCCAATAGATACAACATGCACACCCTCCACAACCAGTTTTAACAACCACTTCTTCCCAGGACCTGACAAAACTCCTCCCTACTCCTGTATTTCCATATAGGACCCAACATCCACTTTGCTTCTTCCACTGAACTTGAAACATCTTCCAACCTTGGCGAACACTCTTCCCCAGACCTGACATCCCCAGTACATCCCAACCTACCCTAAATATTCCATAACTTATCTACCATCCTATCCACCTTGCACTGTGGCACTCTACCACCTGGCAACCTACTGTACACTTCCCTTTACATACTTTCCCTTTCACTGTAGCTATCAAAGTGGCAGTCTGTGCTGCTGCACATTTATGTCACAGAATGTGGCAACTACTGTCATGAAAAAGGGAGCATGGTTTGACTTGCCCCAACTATTCTACACTGGGAGGGGCCTGTTGGACATGAGTTATGCTCCACATTTCTGAAGAAGCCATGATCAGAATCTCCTGCTAGAAATGCAGAGCTCTGTCTTAACAGAAAACAGCAGGGATGGTCTAGCATCTGAAAGTGATTACCTCTCCTCAGAAAATCCACCACATTTTTCCCTTGTACTGTCTTGAAGCCTTGCATAATTTTGAATTCTTCCATTGAAAATCCTTCAACCTTTTCTGCTTTAAGCGCAAAAAGCTCATTCTCTCTGATTTCTCCAGTTATTTGAAATCCATCATCTCTGATACCATACTTGTATAACTTCACATACAGCAGTGATTATTTTACAGTGCTGATTATTCTACTGGACAAGTAATTTAGAGAACATGAATTCTATGCTAGTTTGAGAATGTTAATTCAGTTTATAAAAATCTGGAAACAGAAACCTAGCATCAGTAAAACAGATCCTGAAGTTGTTGAATTGTTTTAAAACATAACTTCTTCAATGTCTTTTTCAAATGGAAATCTTCCATCCTTACCTATTCTGGGTTTATATGTGAGCCCAGTGTCACAGTAACCTGGTCAACTCAGACCTGTTTGTTTAAGTGTCAAATGAGTCACTCAAATGTCCCATTATACATAAGAACAGAAGAAATAAGAGCAGGCGTAGTCTATTCAGCCCCTTGAGCATGTTCCATTATTACACATAGACAATGAGGGACATGAATTCGACTGGGACAACACATCCGTAATCACATAAGCCAAACAGAGACATGCCAGGGAATTCATGCAGGCCTATATTCCAACCAAAACTCCATCAACAAAAACATTGAATTAGGCACTGCGTACAAACCACTGAGAAACAGAACCAGAAGTAATACCAACCACGCCAGCAAACTGAGGCACATAAATAACAAGCGGGACAGAATGCCGACGCTTCACTGAAGGCGCACTGACGATGTTACCTAGCAGGGTAACGAAACGTTTGCAACCAAACCCGGCGGCTTGGTAAGCAAGTCTATAACTTCATTATTCAATCTTCTCTGGGATTGATCTGATCATAGACTGAAATACAATTTCCCACCTGTTCCATTCATAACTCTAGACTCCCTTGCAGATTAAAAATCTGACTAGCTCAGTTTTAAATATATTCAATGGCCCAGCCAACGCTACTCTGTGGAATGGAGGACTCCATACATAAATGGTCATCTGTGAAAATAATTTCAAGCCCAACAACTCCCACAGCTACCTAGAACACACCTCCTCCCACCCATCCTCCTGCAACAATTCCACCCCCTATTCCCAATTCCTTCGCCTCCGCCGCATCTGCTCCCAGGATGAGGCATTCCACTCTCACACATCCCAGATGGCCGCATTCTTCAAGGACCGCAACATCCCCCCCGCAGAGGTTGAGAACGCCCTCGACCGCGTCTCCCGCAACACATCCCTCACCCCCCGCCCCCCCAATAACCGCCCTAAGAGAATCCCCCTCGTACTCACATACCACCCCACCAACCTCCAGATACAACATATCATCCTCCGACACTTCTGCCATCTACAATCTGACCCCACCACCCAAGACATTTTTCCATCCCCACCCTCGCCTGCCTTCCGGAGAGACCACTCTCTCCGTGACTCCCTGGTCCACTCCACACTCCCCTCCAACCCCACCACACCCGGCACCTTCCCCTGCAACCGCAGGAAGTGCTACACTTGCCCCCACACCTCCTCCCTCACCCCCATCCCAGACCTCAAGATGACTTTCCATATTAAGCAGATGTTCATCTGCACATCTGCCAACGTGGTATACTGTATCCACTGTACCCAGTGTGGCTTCCTCTACATTGGGGAAACCAGGCAGAGGCTTGGGGACCGCTTTGCAGAACACCTCCTCTTGGTTTGCAATAAACAACTGCACCTCTCAGTCGCGAACCATTTCAACTCCCCCTCCCATTCCTTAGATGACATGTCCATCATGGGCCTCCTGCAGTGCCACAGTGATACCACCGAAGGTTGCAGGAACAGCAACTCATATTCCACTTGGGAACCCTGCAGCCTAATGGTATCAATGTGGACTTCACCAGCTTCAAAATCTCCCCTCCCCCCACTGCATCCCAAAACCAGCCCAGCCTGTCCCCGCCTCCCTAACCTGTTCTTCCTCTCACCCATCCCCTCCGCCCACCTCAAGCCGCACCTCCATTTCCCACCCACTAACCTCATCCCGCCTCCTTTACCTGAACGTGCTCCCCGTCCATCTCCCCACCTATACAATCCTCTCCACCTATCTTCTTTTCTCTCCATCTTTGGTCCGCCTCCCCCTCTCTCCCTATTTATTTTAGAACCCTCACCCCATCCCCCTCTCTGATGTAGGGTCTTGGCCTGAAACCTCAGCTTTTGTGCTCCTGAGATGCTGCTTGGCCTGCTGTGTTCATCCAGCTTCACACTCTGTTACCTGTGAAAATAAATTTGTCTTGATTTCCTCCTTAAACGGAGACCCTTTATTCTGAAGTTTCCCTGTCGTTCCAGATTCGTCCACAAAGGGGACATCCTTTCGGCATTAGTGATAATGGGAACTGATGAAGGGTCTAGGCCCGAAACGTCAGCTTTTGTGCTCCTGAGATGCTGCTGGGCCTGCTGTGTTCATCCAGCCTCACATTTTATTATCCTTTCGGCATTAACCCTGTCCATAAGATAACCTTGCATTTGTCCAAACTCCAATGAATACAGACCCAATTTCTTCTCATAAGCTATGGCCTCCAATGAGGAGATAACTTGGTGAACCTTCTCTGAACTGCCTCCAATGAAAGCATAACTCTCCTCAAGTGAGGTGACCAAAAGATGCTGTATTCTGCACGCAGTCTCATCAGTACCCTGAACAACTGTAAATATAAAGTTCTATTTTTTTCACTCCTTCCCCCATCAATAAGGTTAACATTCTATCTGTCACCCTAATTACCTGCTGTATCTGCATGCTAACGT